>NW_024870853.1:997500-1415000 GCF_019054845.1 Dipodomys spectabilis
AGGGTACAGACTCAGGCCCTGGCAATACTTTATGCTTAATGTGTCTTCACATTGTACCATTTAATAAAATCAGAATTTGTTAAAAACCGTTTTAGAGACCTTCACTTATTTACAACTGTCCTTCCTCTGCTCTAAGAATATGCCAAGGTCACAAAATGTCTACACAAATTGAAACTAGATTTCTTGTCCATTTGCTATTAATGTTTTTTAAAAGCCTGACAGGATGGTAGAGGAAAAACAAAGGAGGAGGCAACAATGCTGGATAAGAAATGTACTCATTACCTTACTCATGTAACTGTAACACCTCTGTACAGTATTTTCACAATAAAAAACATAATAAAAAAAGCCTGATAGATCACAAGCTGTCTTATAAACTACAGGATCTTTTTTTTCTTACAACTAAGAAAGAAACTCCAAGGAAGGAAGATTCTTTTTTGTTCTTTTATTGTGTGTGTGTCAGTCATGGGGCCTGAACTCTGGGCCTGGGCACTGTCCCTCAGCTCTTCAGCTCAAGGCTAGCGCTCTACCATTTGAACCACAGTGCCACTTCCAGCTTTTTCTGCTTATGTGTTACTGAGGAATTGAACCCAGGGCCTCATGCATGCAAAGCAAGCACTCTACCACTGAGCACTTTCCCAGCCCCAGGAAGAACATTCTTTTTTTTTTTATTGTGAAAATACTGTACAGAGGGTTTACAATTACATGGGCAAGATAGTGAGTACATTTCTTATCAAGCATTGTAGCCTCCTCCTTTGTTTACCCTTCCCATCCCTTCCCATCCTACCTCCCCCCCAACCCAATCCTCCCCCCTCCCCCAGGAAGAACATTCTTGTAAGTAGATGGAGTTTCTTCCCAGGTTAAGGAAAGATATCGTATCTCCCTAGAGGAGTATGAGAGTACAGAAAAGTAAGACCAGTCTCCCTCTTCAAAAGGAATTAACAGATTTCACTGAAAGACAAATTTATTGAACACCTACAATATGCCAAATATATTTGCTTGATCTAGCTTTTCTAAGAATTATTTCATTCTACCTACACAACAAACTTGTCAACTACATATCTACATCTGTAGAGGGAAAAATAATGTCTCCTAAAGGTTAAGTGATTTCTCCCAAGGTCCCTCACCTACTTTGAGAGTAGCAGATGGAAGAAAGGGAAGCTTGGAGAAGGTCGTTGACAGGTAATCTCTCTTGCCCCCATTTTGAAATGAGAGGGTTAGTTTCCTTTAAGTCTTGTTGTGTCCATGGACAGCCCTTTCCTTTTTTAATTTAGAGATATCTTTATTTCCTCAGTTTTTTAAATTTAATTTTATTGTCAAGGTGATGTACAGAGGGGTTACAGTTACATACATAAGGTAATGAGTACATTTCTTGTCGAACATTGTTAGCCCTCCCTCGCTTTTCTCCCACTTTGCCTCCCCTGTAACTTCCCCGCCAGTGGTAAAGTTCATTTCCAACATAGTGTCTTGTGAGTACTGCATTTGCATTGATTCACCCTTTGTCCTTTGTCTCACCATTTGTTGTTCCCCCTTCCTTCCCCAAATCAAATAAACATATATATACAAGACACAGAGTACCAAAATCAAACACAATGACAATGGGATAAACCAAAGCGGGGGGTGGGGGGGAGAGAAATAAAAAAGAAATAACTTAACACAGTACATTAAAAACAACAGAAAAGAAAAACCTCTTGTTTCCATTCTTGGAGTTCATTTCAATTAACATCATCTTATATGGTCATATGAACATAGCAATTGAGCTATTGTGATCCTCTGCTAGGACTATCCTAGACATATACTAATTATTACAAATGATGGGAACCATGGGACCTATGTTTCTTTGGGTCTGGCTTACTTCACTTAATAGGATTTTTTTCAAATCTTTCCATTTCCTTACAAATGGGGTGATATCATTCATTCTGATGGAAGCATAGAATTCCAGTGTGTGTGTGTGTGTGTGTGTGTGTGTGTGTGTGTGTGTGTGTGTGTGTGTGTGTGTGTGTGTGTGTATCACATTTTCTTGACCCATTCATCTACTGAGGGGCATCTGGATTGGTTCCATATCTTAGCTATAGTGAATAATGCTGCAATGAACATGGTTGTGCTGATAGCTTTAGTGTGACCTTGTTTGTGGTCATTTGGGCACATGCCCAGGAGTGGGATTGCTGGGTCATATGGGAGCTCTATGTTTAGTCTTTTGAGGAACCTCCATACTGCTTTCCAGAGTGGCTGAACAAGTTTACACTTCAACCAACAGTGTAGTAGTGTTCCTTTTTGGCCACATCCCCACCAGCATCTGTTATTAGATTTCTTGATAATGGCTATTCTAACTGGGGTAAGATGGACTCTCACTGTTGTTTTGATTTGCATTTCCTTTATGGCCAGAGATATTGAGCATTTCTTCATGTGTGTAGTGGCCATTCTTCATCTTCAGAGAAGTCTCTCTTTAAGTCATTAACCCACTTGTTAATGGGGGTGGTTGTTTGGGGATTTAATTTTGGGGGATTTAATTTTTTGAGTTCTAAGTATATTTTATGTATGAGGCCCTTGTATTTATCTTGTTTGATATTTCTTTTGCCATGCAGAAGCTCTGTAGTTTAATGCAATCCCAATTATCCAACTTTTCTTCGATTCATTGTGTTTCTGGGTCTTTCTTAATAAAGTTTCGACCTGTGCCAAGGAGCCCTAGTCGTTATCCTGTTCCTTCATGTAATATTTCCAGGGTATCTGCTTTTACCTCAAGGTCCTTAATCCATTTGAAGTAGATATATAAGGATCTAGCTTTAGTTTTCTACATGTCTTTAGCCAATTCTCCAGAACCATTTGTTGAAGAGATTGTCTTTCTTCCATCGTATTTTGTGACTCTCTTTATCAAAGATTAGGTGGCCATAGTTCTATGGGTTCTTTTCTGGGTCTTCAGTTCTATTCCATTGGTCCTCAGGCCTGTTCTTGTGCCAGTTCCAAGCTGTTTTTATTACTAAGGCTTTGAAGCATTATGAGCTTGAAGTTTGATATTGATATTCCTCCAGCACAGTTCTTCCTGCTAAAGATTGTTTTTGCTATTGTTTCGCTATTCAGTGTCTTTTATTATTCCATATGAATTTTTTGATTGTTTCTTCTATTTCATTAAAGAATGATGTTGGGATATTGATATGTATTGCATTGAATTTGTAGATAGACTTTGGGCAGTATTGCCATTTTCACGATGTTAATCCTGCCAATCCAGTAGCATGGGAGGTTTTTCCACTGCCTTAGATCTGCTTTAATTTCCTTTTTCAGGTTTCTGACGTTTTCATCATAGAGATCCATAACTTCTTTGTGTTAAGTCAATTCCTAGGGGGTTTTTTGTGGCTATTACAAAAGAGGTTGCTTCCCTGATTTCAGCTGCACTCTTCTCATTGTTGGCATACAAAAAAGCCATTGATTTTTGTGGATTAATTTTATAGCTTACCAAAGTTTCAAATCAGCTCGAGTAACTTGGGAGTGGAGTCCATGGGGTTCTTTAAATACAGGGTCGTGTCATCTGCAAAGAGGGAGAGTTTTACTTCATCTTTCCTTATTTGGATCCCCTTTATATTTGCCTCTTGCTCTAGCTAGGAATTCTAAAACTATATTGAAGAGGAGTGGAAAGAGTGGACATCCATGTCTCATTCCTGATTTTAGAGGGAATGGCTTTAACTTTCACCATTTAGTATCATGCTAGCTGTAAGTTTGTCATACACAGACTTTATTATACTGAGGAGTGTTCCATGGATTCCTAATTTTTCCAGTGTTTTCATCATAAATGGGTGTTGGATCTTGTCAAATGCTTTTTCTGCATCTGTGGAGATGATGATCATGTGGTTGTCCTTGCTCCGATTGATGTAATGAATTACTTGAGTATATAGAACCAGCTTTGTATCCCTGGAATGAATCCTGTTTGATCATAGTGTATAATTTTTTGATGAGTTATTAAAGTCAATTGGCCAGAATTTTGTTGAGAAGCTTTGCATCAATGTTCATCGAAGAAATGGTTGTATAGTTCTCTTTCTTTGATGCATCCTTGTCTGGTTTTGGAATGAGGATTATTCTGGCTTCATAGAATGAGTTTGGTAGTGAACTTTCGCTTTCAATTTCATTGAAGAGTTTTAGGAGTATTGGTGTGAGTTCTCCTTTGAAGGCCTTAAAGAATTCAGCTGTGAATCCACCTGGTCCTGGGCTTTTCTTGGAAGGGGGGTCTCTTATTGCCATTTCTATTTCACTACTTGATATAGATGTATTTAGTTGGTTTAAATCTTCTTGGTTTAGTTTGAGTATATCAGTATTTGCTAGAAATTCTTCCATTTCTTCCAGATTCTCAAATTTGTTAATATAAATGTTTGCAAAGAATTCCCTTATAAGGTTCTGAATCTTGGTTGTTTCTGTTGTGATGTTTCCATTCTCGTCTCTGATTTTATTTATTTGGGTGTGTTCTCCTTTATTTGGTAAGATTTGCTAAGGGTCTGTGAATTTTGTTAATTTTTTCAAGGACCAACTCTGTTGATTCTTCCTGTGGTTTTTTGGAATCTAATCATTTAATTCTGATTTAATTTTAATTACTTGTTTCCATCTATTGGATTGGGGTTTGGATTGTTGTTCTTTTTTCAAGGAGCTTGGGGTGCATCACTAAACTGTTGGTTTGTGATATTTCCAATTTGTTGATGTAGGCATTCAAGCTATACACTTTCCTTTGAGTACTTCCTGTTTTGTTTCCCAGAGGAGTTGGTATTTTGTGTGCTTGTTTTTGTTAAATACCATAAATGTTTCAATTGTCCTTCTGATCTCTTCAATGACCCATTGGTGATTCAACAATGTGTTGTTCAGTCTCCATGAGTTACAGGATTTTCTATGGTAGCTTTTGGTGTTGAACTCTAATTTATTCCATTGTGGTCTGAGAGAATGGCTCAAGGTTTTTTGTTTATTTTTTAATTATCTCTTAATTTTTATAGTTATTGTATACACAGTGGTTACAGTTTCATAAATCAGATAATGAATGTCTACTGAGTACCATTGCTGCATTTGTTCACCCTTTGTTACTCCATTTCTGTGCCCTTATTACCCACCCAAAGACAGATAAATGAACAAACAGGACAAAAAAAAGGAAAACAACAACAGCGAAGGAAAAAACCTGTTTCCATTTCCTGGAGTTCATTTCAATAAATTATTTTATATGATAAGAGGCACATAGGCATTGCTCCTTTATGATCCTCCCCTAAGCGTATCTTCCTTTGGGTCTCATGATGTGTGAATGCCTACTCCTATTTATTTTACTATGTCCTGGTGTATTTTAGATCTAGCTCCAACATATGAGAGAAAACATGCACCAGTTTTTCTCTAAGCTTGGCTTACCTCACTTAACATGATTTCTTCTAGGTCCATCCATTTCTCTGCAAATGACATAATAATCTTTTTAATGGCTGTGTAAAATTCCATTGTTTGTAGGTACCCCATTTTTTTTGGTTGTGGGGCTTGAACTCAGGGCCTATGTGCTGTCCCTGACCTCCTTTATGCTCTACCACTTTGAACCATAACACCACTTTGGGTTTTTGAGTTGCTAAGTGTCAATAAAAGTCTCTAAGTGGCTCATGCCTGTAATCCTAGCTACTCAGGAGGCTGAGATCTGAGGATTGCCATTCAAAGCCTGCCCAGGTTGGAAAATCCATGAGTCTCTTATGTCCACTTAACCACCAGAAAACTGGAAGTGGAGCTGTAGCTCAAAGTACTAGAGTGCTATCCTTGAGCAAAAAATAGCTCGTGGACAGCACCCAGGCCCTGAGTTCAAGCTCCACAACTGACTAAAAAAAGTCTCACAGAGACTTTTCTGCCCAGGCTGGATTCAAACCACAATCCTCAGATCACAGCCTCCTGAGTGGCTAGGATGAAAGGTGTGAGACACCAGTGCCTGTCTGGTACCACATTTTTAAATGATATCCTGGCTTGTGATGTTTAGGGTAGATGCCCAGGAGTGGTATGACTGGGTAGTAGGGAAGATCTATGTTTAGTTTTTTGAGGAACTTCCATATTGCTGTCCAGAGTGGTCATACTAGTTTACATTCCATGAGTGTAGTAGGGTTCCTTTTTCCCCACATACATGGAACATTTGTTGTTGAAATTCACAATGTTGGCCAACCTATCTGGGTTGAATTGGGATCTCCAAGTTGTCTTGATTTGCATTTCCTTCTTTTTTTTGTCAGTCATGGGGTTTGAACTCTGGGCCTGGGCCCTCCCTGTCCCTCAACCCTTCAGCTCAAGGCTAGGGCTCTACCATTTGAGCCACAAGTGCCACTTCCATCTTTCTGGTGGTTAATTGGAGATAAGAGTCTCACGGACTTTCCTGCATGGGCTGGCTTTGAACCACAATCCTCAGATCTCAGCCTCCTGCGTAGCTAGGATTACAGGCATGAGCCGCCAGCACCTGGCTGCATTTCCTTTATAGCCAGGGAGATTGAGCATTTCCTCATATGTTTCTTTGCCATTCTTACTTCTTCTGAGAAGTCTCTCCTTAGCTCCTTTGCCCATGTAATGATTGGTTTGTTAGCTTTGGGATTTATTCATTTCTTGAGCTCCTTGTGTATTTTGGATTTTAGTCCTTTGTCAGATGTTGGACAGCCCTATTCTATTCCAAGACTGACTGCAGATGGGAAAGTTAGTCATCATTTTAAAAAAAGAAACTGGGATTCTTTGGTCACTTTGGCTTCTCCTCTCTTGTCTGGATGTTCATTCTCTTTGCTCCTGAGACCTCTCACTTCCTCCACTAATGAACAATACATCCTCCATTCTTTGTCCTTATTTGCTGGTTAATTAGTTTAACTAATTTATCATTATCATTTATCAAATGACTACTGTGTGATAACATTGTGTCAAGGCCTAGCAAAGCAGAGGTGAAGACCCAGTTCCTACACTGGAAAAAGGACAAGCACAGACATGGAATCATTGGTTTAAATCTTTCTAAAGGGTTAAGGCAGATGGAGCTTTTGAAGGCCTGAGGTATATAACTTGCACAAAGAGAGAGAGGGCTATTTAAGAATAAGAACACAATTAGGAATTAAAATTAGCTACAAGTAGATACTTAAACTAAGAAAAGAAACTGCAACAATCTCCAAATTTCAAAAAGCTGAAAAATACTACAAACATCACTAAATCCAAAGCAAATGCTACCAAATGTTTGGTTGATTGAATGCATGGTGCATAGATAGTACCTTTTCCTTCTCTCTTGGATGGATATGCTTCAATCACTGCATTTGACAGTGACTTTGTAATATCACTTTTTGCATAAAGAATAAAAAGATAATTTTCTGTCACTGTAACAACCAACCATAGAATGGGTAATTTATAAGCAGTATAAGTTATTTGACTGGTGGTTTTGGAGCTTGGGAGCAAGCAGAGACACAAAACCAGGCCAAGTGCATCCTCTCTATCAGAACACACTCCTGTGATAACTAATGCCCTCTCTAATGGTACTATTCCATTAATTACATAATCACTTCTTAAATGTACCACTTCATCCTGTTAAACTGGTAAATTTTAACATAAATTTTGGAGTGGACATTCAAACCATAGCAATCCCCAATGCATGTTTGTGTTATTTCTGTTGTTGCTGTGACAAAGTATCTGAGACAAATAACTTAAAAGAGGCATGGAGGTGTGGCTCAGTGGTAGAACATTTGCCTAGCAGTTTTCAAGGCCCTGAGTTCAAACCTCAGTACGACTTTTCCAAATATTTTTACAAATATGCATGTTCAGAGAACTTAAAAGAGTAAAGAGTTATTCTGGCTCACACTTTCAAAGGCTTCATTTAATGTTCTAGAAGAAAAAGCTGTCAAACAAGACTTCTATATCCAGCAAAACTGTCCTTTAAAAGTGAGTGGCAATACAGTCCCAGTGAACAAAAAGCTAAAGTGGGATCTGTTACAACTAGGCAGGCCTATGTTAAAATAAATGATAAGTGGAATCTTGCAGGTGGACATGAACACTAAGCAGAGACCTGAAACTATAAGAAGAGATAAAGATTCCTAGTAAAAGAAACAATGTGGGCAAATATAAAAGCAAGCTTAATTATATATTTTGTTTGGAACTTCACTCTTTATTTCCTACATGGTTAAAAGTACAAGGACCACATGTTGTGGCTTATAGCTGTAATCTCATAGAATGAGAGGATCATAGTTCAATGTTCCAACCTGGGAAAAAAGTTCAAGAGACCCCATCCAAATTAAAAAACAAAAACAAAAACAGGGCATGTAGGTATGAACGTTTTTTGTCAGTCATGGGGCTTGAACTTTGGGCCTGGGCACTGCCCCTGAGCTCTTCAGCTCAAGGTGAACACTCTGCCACTTGAGCCACAGCACCACTTCTGGTTTTCTGGTGATTAATTAGAGATAAGATTCTCCGGACTTTCCTGCCTAGGCTGGCTTTGAACCACAATCCTCAGATCTCAGCATCCTGAGGCATGAACCACCAGTACCCAGCTGGGGTGAACTTTTAATCTCAGTTATATGTGCAGTATTGGTAGGAGGACTGAGGCATCAGACTGGTCCAGACAAAAGGCAAGAATTTTATCTTAAAAATAACCAAAAAGCAAAAAGAGCATGATAAGACTGTGAATTCAAATTCCAGTACCACGAATAAAGGACACCTACATAAAAATTGTTATAAATCTGTGTTGTTGGGCACACAGTCTATGAATAAATATATAATTTATAACAGCAGCAACTTACAGAAGGTGATAGAACTGAATGAGTTCTTTATGTACTATTAAAGTTGGTACTGATTAAAACTAAACTCTAATAAATTCAGCATGTTAAATGTAATCCACATTTTATGTACAAAAATGTATAAAATTGTACCAATTTAAATGAAAAGTGAAAATAAGCTGGGTGTAGTGGTGGGGCAACCCTGTAATCTCAGAATTTGGGAGGCTAGCACAGAAGGATCTTGAATTTGAGGTTGTACTGGGCTATGTAGCAAAACTTTGACTCAGAAAGAAAATAAGGAAGAAAGGAGGTAGAAGAGAGAAGAACCAAAACGTTTCACTACAAATAACTATCCAAGACCATAAAGGGGAAAATAAGAAGAAAAAACACATAGAAGATAAAGAAAAAACAAAAAGGGAAAAAATGGCAAGAATGCTTCCTAATCAGTAAACAAATGTAAGTAGATTAAATTTTCAATTGAAAGAGATTGGTAGAATGAATTTTTTATGATGTAATCTAGGTACAGTATCACATGTTTGTAATCCCAGCTACTCATGAGGCAGAGATTGGGAGGATCATGGTTTGGAATTGCCCTGGGTAAAAAGTTAGTGAGGCTCCCATCTCAAACAAGCAGAGCATGATGGTATACACCTGTCATCCTAGCCATGAGACACATAAATAGGAAAATTGCATCCCAAGGCAGGCCCTGAGTAAAAATGAGACCCTATCTGAAAAATAAGTAAAACAAAAAAGGATGGGGGTATGGTTCCAGTAGTAGAATGCGTGCCTAGTAAACAGATACCCTTCATTCAAATCCCCGTACTGCTCCCCTGCCAAAAAAATGATATAACTGTATGCTGTTTCCAAAAAAATCACTTTAGATTGGTTTAATTACATCTTTCATTGCAATTAACTTCAAAGTGAAAGAGTAGAAATCAGTAAAACATTGTATGTAAATAGAAACAAAAAAGGTCTGGCCAGGCTATATGCAGGCAAAATAGACTTTAAGTTGAGAGTGATTAAGAGTGGCATTGATCAAGATGCATTGTACTCTTATTGACATGTTGAACTGATATCTGTTTGTACAACTACTTAAAGATAATAAAAATTTAAAAAGCAGTTACAAAACAAAAACAGACATATACTGGTAAAAGAATCAATTCTTTGAGAAGATGTAACGACTATAAACACATATAGACCAAACAGCAAAGCCTCCAAATATATTAGGCAAACATCAACAGAACTAAAGGGAAAAAGTCCTACAATGATAGTTGGAGTCTCTGATCCACTATTTCAGTAATGGATTGATCATCTAGACAATAGAGCAATAAGAAAATAGAGAATTTGAATAGCATTATAATTCAACTAAACCCAACAGACCTATATACAACATTATACTCCAAAATAGCAGAGTACATATTCTTCCAAAGTGCACACAGAACATTCTGTAGCATAGACCATACAACATTAGGCCAAAACAATTTTCAGTAAATAAGAAGATTGAAATAAGGGACTAAAGATATGTCTCAGTGGTGGAGTGCCTCCCTAACATGAGAGGGGGGAGATTTGAATTATACAAAGTATTGTATCTTGCCAAGATGGAATAAAAATTAAAAAGCTAAAACTGAACAACAGAAGGAAACGCGGAACGTTCACAAATTAAATAACACACACTTAACCAATGAGTCAAAGAAGAAACCACCAAGGAAATTAGGAAATACCTCAAGATGGATGAAAGTGGAAACATAATATACCAAAACTTATGAGATGCAGCAAGAATCATGCTCAGAGGGAAATTTATACCTGTAAATGCCTAAATTACGAAGAGAAAAGATAGAAAAATCAATCACCTACCTTCATACTTTGAGGAAGTTGGAAAAGAAAAGAAAATCCAAAGCTAACAGGAGGAGGAAAATAATAAAGATTAGAATAGAGGTAAATGAAATAGCGACTAGAAAAACAAAGAGGATCAATAAAACCAAAAGTTGTTTCTTTGAAAAAAATCAACAAAATTGAGAAACTTTACCTATACTGGCAGGGAAAGAGAGAGAAAACTAAAATCAGAAATAGAAGCAAGGACATTACTTCTGACCTTACAGAGATGAAGATGATTATAAGAGACTACTATTAACAACTGTAGGCTAACAAACTAAACCGTGTACATGAAATAGACCAACTCCTAGGCATGAACAAATTACCTATGCTGAATCAAAGGAAATAGAAAGTTTCAAGATGCCTAAGGACTAAAGAGATTCAATCAGTAATCAAATTATCCCAACAAAGAAAACCCAGAGCAGTTGGGTTCACTTGTGAATTATACTGAATATTTAAAGAAGAATTGATATCAACAGTTACCAAGATCTCTCAAATAATTGAGCAAGTAGTTCATCCAACTGAAAATGAATTGTCAATGTAAATATAAGAGCTAAAACCATTAGGTTTGTTAATATGGCACCAAAAGCAGGAGCAATGAAAGAAAATTTGGATAAATTAGACTAGGTGAAAACATACAAGTTTTGTATTGTAAAAGACACTATCAAGAAAGGGAAAAGTCAAGCTGGGTGCTAGTGGCTCATGCCTTTAATCGTAGCTACTCAGGAGGCTAATATCTGAGGATCACAATTCAAATCCAGTATGAGTAGGAAGATCCAGGAGACTCTAACTCCAATTAAACACCAAAAGCTAGAAATGGAGGTGTGGTTCAGTTGAGGGAGTGCCAGCCTTGAGCAAAAAAAAAATTAAGGGACAATGCCCAGGCCCTGAGTTCAAGCCTCAGTCCCAACATATACATACATACATACATACACAATTTGATACATAGATATATAGATACATAAATAAATACTGGTGATGGTTGCACTGTTGTGAATGTAATTAATGCCAGTGAATTTGTGTGCTTGAAATGATTACAGTGTCATTGTTTTACCTTTGATGTTTTTATTAAAATAATAAAAATTTAAAAATAAAGGTGAAGTTATCATGAGATAACTTATTAAATTTTAAAGAAAGAAATCTGAATTTTATTATTTGACCAAAAGGAAATCAATAAAGTAAGATAATAGGATCATCTTTAAATACTTAGAAACTGAAAAGGTTCTAAATATGTGATCAAAGAGGAAACTTTTTAATACATTAAACTGAATTATAATGAAAACACAATATCTTAAAATTGTAGGACCCAGCTAAAACAAGGGCTAAGAGGGGAATCTATAACTAAATCTTTAATTTAAAAGAGCGTAGTCTCTAACCAATGATTTAAGCTGACATCTTAAAAAAGTTAAAATTAATCCAAAACAGCCAGATGTTATATATGTCTTAATCACAGGACTTAGGAAGCTGGGGCAGGAAGGCCATGGGTTTGAAGGGAATTGGGGCTACACCGTGGACCTGTCTCAAAAATAAAAATAGTTAAAACTCCAGAACAAATAGAAGAAAGAAAATGAATGGAATTAAAACGATAATAATAGAAAAACTCAAACAAAAATTCTTTATAAACATCAATAAAGTTGATAAATCTCTAGCAAGATTGATTTAAAAAACAGAAAACACAAATTATTGATATAAGGAATTAAATAATATATCATCACAACCCATGCTGACAGCAAGAGAATATTAACGAATTGCAACAAATAAGCCTATACATGTAAGCTTGGCAACTTAGATTAAATAGATGAACTCTTAAAAACAGGAGAGGGAGGGCACCTAGAAGTAAGGCTCCATTGGTACAATACCTGCCTAACAAACACCAGTATTGCTAGAAAAGAAAACACACACATACAGACATGCACATTCACAAATACATATTGCCAGAGCTCAACAAATATGAAATCATTTAAATAGCCCTGAAGCTATAAAGAAAACTGATTTTTAATATTAAACTCTCCAAGAAAATAACTCTGCAAGACTAAATGATTCACTGAGAATTCTAACACATGTTTAAAGACGAATCCATACCAGAAATATAAATTATTACTTTATTTACAGAAAATAAGAGAAGAAACACCTCCCAACTCTATATGAAGACAATATTATTCTGATACCCAAACCAGACTGAGCTAGCACAAAAAAACAGAGCAAAATCCCTACTCTCAGCTTTGTGTATGTAAAAAACTCAGCAGGTAGCAGCAGAGGCTCATACAAAATAGAAAGGAAGAAATAAAACTGGCCTCATTTTAACTAACATGATTATGTGTGTAGAAAAATCTCACGATATACAAAAATCCTCCTAG
Source organism: Dipodomys spectabilis (assembly GCF_019054845.1). NCBI lineage: Eukaryota > Metazoa > Chordata > Mammalia > Rodentia > Heteromyidae > Dipodomys > Dipodomys spectabilis. The sequence goes on from NW_024870853.1 coordinate 1,010,435, forward strand.
AGGGAGAAGTAGCTCAGTGAGAGGGATCACTTACCTAGCATGCACAAGGCTCTAGGTTTGATTCCCAACACTGCAGTAATTCATTTAAATTAATGAATGAATTCAACATGGTTGAAGGATATAAAAATGAATTATCCAAATATGGTGGCACACACCTGTAGCTACAAACAGTGTGGTATAGGCAAAAAAAATTGAGACACTAAAGGTGTAGGTGTACAGGCAGGAGTTGCAATCCTAATATCAGATAAAATAGACTTCAAATTAAAATTCGTGAGAAGAGATAAAGAAGGTCACTACATACTAATTAAGGGATATCTCCTTCAGGATGATACAACAATTCTAAATATCTATGCGCCAAACAACAGAGCACCCAAATTTATCCAAGAAACACTACTTTCCCTCAAATCCCACATAGATCCAAAGACATTAATTGTTGGGGATTTTAACACACCACTTCCCCCACTAGATAGATCAACTCGGCAAAAACTCAACAGAGAAACCGCAGATCTAAACAACTCCATAGATCAACTATATTTAACAGACATCTACCAACTATTTCACCCAGCAGCATCAGAATACACGTTTTTCTCAGTAGCACATGGAACATTTTCTAAAATAGACAACATTTTAGGCCACAGAGCAAACTTGTCCAAATTCAGAAACATTAAAGTTATACCTTGCATTCTCTCAGACCACAAGGGAATAAAATTAGAACTCAACACCAAAAGCCACCAAAGAAAATCCTGTAACACATGGAGGTTGAACAGCACACTGCTGAATCACGAGTGGGTCATGGAAGAGATTAGATAGGAAATTCAAATGTTCATGATATTCAACAAAAATGAGCACACAAATTACCAGTTCCTCTGGGACACAGCAAAGGCAGTACTCGGGCAAGTTTATAGCTCTGAGTTCCTACATCAACAAATTGGAAAGATCTGAAATCAACAATTTAATGAGACATCTGAACCTCCTTGAAAAAGAGCAGCAAGATAAACCCCAATCCAGTAGACGGAAAGAAATAATTAAAATTAAATCAGAATTAAATGAATTAGAATCCAAAAAAACTATAGAAAGAATCAACAAAACAAAGAGTTGGTTCTTTGAAAAAATTAACAAAATTGACAGATCCTTAGCAAATCTTATCAGAAAAAGAAGAGAACACACCCAAATAAATAAACTCAGAGATGAGAATGGAAACATCACCACAGAAACAACCAAGATTCAGAACATTATAAGGGAATACTTCTCAAAACTTTATGCTAATAAGTTTGAGAACTTGGCAGAAATGGACCTTTTCCTAGCAAATATTGACAGGCCAAAACTAAACCAAGATGAGTTAAACCATCTTAACAGGCTAATATCAAGCATTGAAATAGAAACAGCAATAAAAGACCTCCCATCTAAGAAAAGCCCAGGACCAGATGGTTTTACAGTGGAATTCTACAAGGCCTTCAAAGCAGAACTCATGCCAATACTCCTTCAACTCTTCAATGAAATTGAAAGTTCACTACCAAACTCATTCTATGAAGCCATCATAACCCTCATCCCAAAACCAGGCAAGGACTCATCAAAGAAAGAGAACTATAGACCCATTTCTTTGATGAACATTGATGCAAAACTTCTCAACAGAATTTTGTTCAATCGACTTCAACAATTCATCCAAAAAATCATACACCACGATCAAACAGGATCCATTTCAGGGATGCAAAGTGGTTCAATATACGCAAATCAATTAATATAATTCATCACATCAACAGGAGCAAGGATAAGAACCACATGGTTATCTCGATTGATGCAGAAAAAGCATTTGACAAGATCCAACACTCCTTTACGATGAAGGTTCTGGAAAAATTAGGAATCCATGGAACATGCCTCAATACAATAAAGGCTGTATACGACAAACCTACAGCCAGCATTACACTTAATGGTGAAAAACTAAAGCCATTTCCTCTTAACTCAGGAACAAGACAAGGATGTCCACTCTCTCCACTTCTTTTCAATCTAGTATTAAAATGCCTAGCTACAGCAATAAGACAAGATGCAAACATAAAGGGGATCCACATAGGGAAAGAAGAAGTAAAACTCTCCCTCTTTTCAGATGACATGATCTTATATTTAAAGAATCCCATAGACACCACTCCCAAATTACTCAAGCTGATTCAAAACTTTGGCAAAGTAGCAGGGTATAAAATTAACCCTCAAAAATCAATGGCTTTTCTGTATGCCAACAAAGAGAAAAATGTGGCTGAAATTAGGAAAGCAACTCCATTCGTAATAGTTCCACAAAAAATAAAATACCTAGGAATTAACTTAACCAAAGAAGTGAAGGACCTCTATGATGAAAACTTTAAAACCTTGAAAAAGGAAATCAAAACAGAACTTAGAAAGTGGCAAAAACTCCCATGCTCCTGGATTGGAAAGATCAACATCGTGAAAATGGCAATACTTCCCAAGGCTATCTACAAATTCAATGGGATACCTATCAAAATTCCAACCTCATTCTTCAAGGAAATAGAAGAGGCAATCCAAAAATGATCCTCAACAGAAAGTACACTGCTGGAGGAATATCAATACCAAATTTCAAACTCTACTATAAAGCCATAGTAATCATTGGTGGCTCACACCTGCAATCCTAGGTACCCAGAAGACTGAGATCTGAGGATCATGGTTCAAAGATAGCTGGGCAGGAAAGTCTGTGATACTCTTATCTCCAATTAATCACCAGAAAAACTGTAGGTGGCACTGAAGCTTAAAGTGTTTAGAGTGCTAGCCTTGAGCAAATTTTGCTCAGGGACATCACCCAGGCCCCCAAGTTCAAGCCCCCAACCAACAACAAAAAAAGATGAAAATTAAAAACAGGAATAGTATGGAGATCCCAGAAATAGACACACACAAAATATGACCAACTGCTTTTTACTAAGGTGCAAAGGAATTCAGTGGAAGTCAATTTCAATAAATATTGTTAGAGCCATTGACTATCCGTCAGCAAATTAGTAAATTTACTTAAAGAATAGGTAGAGATTTGTTGTATTATTTTTCCAACATTTCTCTATATTTAAAATTTTGTCTAAATTAAAAATTAATGAGAAGAGACATACAATATATTGGGATTATGTTAATTTACATTGGAAGATGCCCTTGTCACCTAACTTCAGTGTAGTGGTATGTCCCCTCCAAGACTATTTCTTTCCCAGAATTAAGGAACCTAGGAAACCAGAATAGTAAACCAGAGTTACTTGGTGAGCAAGGAATCAATAAAAGGAAGTGCAACAGCAAAGCCTGTGAATGAGGTTTAGCCTCACCTTCCTATGTGAGTATACATCCTTGGGGACTACAATGTTGGATCCATCATGTTTCTCCTGGTCTCCTGACTCTGCTCTTCAGCCACTACACAAATGGATCCATCTCCCTTCTGCATCCCAGGCCACCCCTCTGCACAGTGAGAATAGGACAACTTGGACAAATAGTAACATTGTTTGCTCTCTAATTCCTTTTTCATATAATTTGTCCATCACCACCTCTCTGTATCACATTAGTCTTCACAAAGTTTACAATAAGCTGATTAGATTGCAACATTTTTCAAGAAAATTCCAATCCTGTACTGTGTCCTGATTACCTTGATTACTTGAGCAGCTCCCCAAGTTTATCTCTGTATTACTATACTGTCACATCTGTGTTAGTTTCTCTCACAGTCCTTGAAGGCCTAGCTACGCATTCTAGGATATCCCTACTGCATACTAGACTCTAACCACCTTTCTTTCCTTAGCTTTATTTTCACAAGGCCCATTTCATGGACAGGTGTGCTTTCAACATATTGCCAATACTACTGCTTGGTGTGCTGTCTTAGTCACTGCTTTTCAGATGTACCTTTACAAGCAGTGTGAGCTTAATAATGTGTAATAGATAAAGTGATAAAAATTAGATAATCTATGAAAGTGCTTTGAAAGTTAAAATCACTGAGCTAATGTAAAAGGTTATTATTGCTTTAATAAGTCAAATCAGTAGCTGCCTCAGGCCAGATCTCATAGGAGAGCCACACTATCCCAGGCCAGATACTTCTATAGCTTTGCTATTATGCATTTCTTTTCCAATTCCAGTGCCACCATGAGATGAGTATCTAGGGAGAGATCCATGTTGTCCAAATCACACACTAATTTAGAAAACATACTCAAAGTAGTCATTTATAGGGAACAGTATATTTGGCCACATAAAACTTCATCATCTGTGTAACAATGCTCGATAGGAAATGTACTCATTACCTTACTCATGTAACTGTAACCCCTTTGTACACTATCTTTACAATAAAAATATATATTTAAAAAACTTCATCATCTGAGCCAGGCTCTGATGGTTCATGCCTGTAATCCTAGCTACTCAAGAGGCTAAGATCTGAAGATCATGTTTTGAAGTCAGCCAGGGCAGGATAGTCTGTAAGACTCTTATCTCCAATTAACCACCAAAAAAGCCAGAAATGGAGCTGTGACTCAAGTGGCAGAACACCTGCCTAGCAAGCACAAGGGCCCAAGTTCAAATCCCAGCAAGGACCAAAAATAAATAGTTACAAACCAGGGGACTTCTTTGTGCACATATAATTAAAATAAAGAAATTGGATATTCTCTAGTGATTTTTTTAAATCAAACTTAGGTACTGATAAATTGACCTGTTCTATAGCAAGAACAGTTCTGTCAAAGAAGCATCTAAACATACACAAGGCTTACCAAATGCCAGTGACTCACCCCTGTAATTCTGACAACTCAAAAGGCTGAGATACAGAGGATCAAGGTAGATCAGCCCAAGTAGATAAAGTCTTCGAGACTCCACCTCCAAAATAAGCAGAAAAAAAAGCCTCGGTAGAGGCTGGCTAGAGTGCCAGCCAAGCAAGCAAGCTGAATAGGTACAAAGCATTGAGGTCAAGCCCCGGTAGTTGGGGTGGGGAGAGGAAGAAGATGGAAAGAAGGAGGAGGAGAAGGAGGAAGAGGGAGGAGGGAAAAAAGGGAGAAGAGAGAAGGGAGATGGAGAGGATACAACCTTATCTTCAATCAAGAAATATGTTACACTTTTCCACATTATAGTTTATCTTGACGTTGATAATACATCAGTGTGACCTCTTGATACCTTAGTAACATCAAGTCCCAGTACACAATAGGAGAGTGCTGGTAGCTCACGGGAGGCTGAAATCTGAGGATCCTGGCTTAAAGCCAGCTCATGCAGGAAAGTCCAATTATCTCTATGTAGTCACAAAAAATAAAATAAAAAAATAAAAACAGAGAAGAGCCAGAAGTGGAACTGTGGCTCAAGTGGTAAAGCACTAGCCTTGGGAGACAAGGAACCCAAGCCAAGTTTAAGCCCTAGTACTGGCACATGTGTGCATGCGTGTGCGTGCACACACACACACACCCCACCCTCCACTGGGTATCAGTGGCACCCAAAAGGAATGTTACCTTCATTGCTCCAACTTTTTCATCCATTTTCCCCACCTCACAAGTAGACAACATACATTTAGTGCTTTAAGAAGATCTCCAAATCCAACCAGCTTTAGTGCTGAAGTGCAGTTGCTACCTGAAGGCAGAAAGGAGTAATTGCTGGCTGGGATATAGCTCATTGACAAAGCATTTTCCTACCAAGTGCAACATCCTGGTTCAATCCCCAGTAACAAAAAAGAAAAGGCACAAAAAAAAAAAACCCAGTTAAAAAAGAAGAAAGGAGTAATTGCAAGTCTTTTCCTGGCACCAGCTGTTCTAGAACTACAAATCTAGGCTACTAGCTTTCAAAGGTAAGGAAAATGAAGCTTAGAAAAAAAAATGATTCAACAAAAAAGCATATATTCTGGCCCCGACACATAGTAGGCCTTTAGCAAACATTTGTAAAAAAGAAGGTTCCCAAATAGCAAGTTGCAGAGCACCACCTCCCAAGCTTAGTTTGATCATTCTAAAACAGTCCATCAGAAGAGAACATTTCAAACATTTGGCTTGCTATCACAGTCTTTAGTGAGGAAGAACGGCAAGAACTGTCTGTGTTCCTATTTCATTGTGGACTGGGGCTTGTTGACTTCAGGGTCAGAATAAATTTCCTTGAAGCTTTTTGTAAACCCCTTTCTCTGAGCCCCCAGAGGCCTTTGTTTGATTAAATTCTGCTTTTTTTTATTATCATCTGCACACCCTTATCTCCTATTTCTAGTTTATTGAATAAAACTCTTGAAGTATAAACTTATTCATCTTTGTAGCCTCCACAATAAGTGCCCAGCATAGAGCTCTGTACCCAATAAGCTCTCCTCAAGTTTCTGGGGAATTGAACTGAATTTCTTTGAGCCCAGCTTCTGTGATTATTCCTAATATGGAGCCTGAATCCTCCAGCTACAGTCTGCAGTTTTTGCTCAGATTTTATCCTGCAAGCTAAGGAAACTGGGTACACTAGTCTCACAAGAGAGTAGAACTCTTCTCAGTTCTTCTTCCTTCCTCATTGTTAACTATCTCATTAGGTAGACAGACTCTACCTCCATTGTTTCTTCCCTGGTTCATTTGTTCCCAGTTCTTTGTTGACCCTTCACTGTGTCTCTCACTGCATCTCTTGCTGCTGGCAGAGATGGTGCAATTGATAGATGGGCCCTACCTTTAACAACTGTAGTCCAACAGAAGATTAATAGTAAGTACACAAGAAAATGATGCAAATGGTTATTGTGTGAAAAAGAAAATAAGCAGATGGGGTCAAGAAAGGAATCAGCCAAGTGTGAAGCACAAGCAATGTGAAGAAACTGGGCAAAAGAAGCATTCTGGGCACAGGGAATATCATGTGAAAAGGAGGAAAGACTTGGCCATGCTCTGTACAGGCAGAAATGCTGTGTGAGTGGAGCGAGAGGAAAGTGGGTGGATGGGATTCAAGACCAGGTAGGAACTTTATTCAGCAGGCACTATACAAGCCAGAGTAATATGGCCAAGCTGACTCCAAGTACAGGGGCAACCAAAGAGTGGTTAAGTGGAGGAATACTATACAGTCATGTGTCACTTAACAATGGGGATACATTCTGAGACATCATTAGGTGCTGTCATTGTGCAACACCATAGAGGGTACTTATACAAATCTAGCCAGTTCATGTCAGTCACTCGATGTCGGAAGCAGTTGCCACCACAATATATCATACTGTTTTACAGGGAACATTTCATTTAAGTTGAAGGCATATCCTTACACCAGCATCACTACACACATGTGGTGATGTGTTACACTGTGAAATTATGACAGCTATGATGTCACTAGGAAATAAGACTTTTCTGGTCCCATTGTAATCTTAAGGGACCTCTGTCATATGTCCATTCTGTGACTGATCCATATGGTACATGATTATAACCTAATTGACATTCTAAAAAGATAATGCCAACTGTTGTCTTCCAGATTATATGTGATAGAGAAGGCACATAGAAACTGGTTCATAGGCTAGTACAGTGATCCAGGTGACAATCAATAGGGGCCTTTGCTAGAGCCATAGCAGTGATGATGGATAGTGCATTTTAAGCAATAATTTGGCATTTGATGGATTTGTTGATCACTTGAATATGAAACCTCTTCATTCTGCTGTGTAGGAAACTAAGGCCAAGCAGCCAGATTGGCAAATGATCATTTTTAGCTTGGTGTGGTGGTATACTCCTGTCATCTCAGTTACAAAGGAAGCTAAGATTGGAAACATTTTGGTTCCAGGCCAGCCTGGGCAAAAAGGTTCTCAGAAGCCCCATCTCAACAGAAAAGGCTGGATGTCGTGGCATGTTCCAGCTATGTGAGAAACATAAATAGGAAGATCGCAGTCCAGGGCACAGTCAAAAGGCAAGACCCTATTTCAAAAATAACTAAATCAAAAAGGGCTGCAGCTATGGTTCAAGCAACAAGAGTGCCTGCCTACCAAGGACAAGACCCTGAGTTCAGACCCCAATATCACCAAAAACATTTTATACTATAAATGCTAATTTGTTAAGGCACTAGCGAATTGTTCTCTATATCTGCTCTACTTTCTATAAGCTTCAGTAATGTTCACTGCCATTGTGTCTTTTCCCATATACAATCATTCACCAAATACAGTCCTTCCCTGCACCTTACAGCCTATGTCCTCCCTGCTGGCCCAAGCTGCCTTGGCTTCCTTTGACTGCCTTTTGGCCAGCCTCACCATGCAGGTCATCTGTTATGGCTTCATTTCAAGTGTATTTCTAATAACCCTGTAGCAACTCCCTACACATTCACATGGAAACCCAGTTTTTGGGCAGTGGTTTCCCAGCATTTCCTCAGCCAGGCCCACCCAATTCTTCCTGTCTACTCTTGTCTCCCCTTTTGACCTGACTCACACCTTCAGTCCTTTCATAGCTGCCCCTCCCAGGAGGCTAGCTGCATTATGCTTGAAATCCCGTCCTTCTTTCTTCAGTAGCATGGTTATATAGTTGTCATTTGAATCATTTTAGCTACTCATTCTTTATTTCAACAAATAGGATCAAGTACACTCTGTTGGCTGGACATTGTACTACCTCCTGGGGATAAACAAAATCAGTAGCACATTGGCCCTGCTCTCAAAGAGCTTGCAGTTTGGTAGGGAACAGGCCTGCAATCCTATAATCACAATACAATGTATTAGGGGTTTCAGGAACTGTGTACACTGGAATGCACACAGGAAATAGCAGCAAAGAATCCAGAAAGACTTCACAGAGGAAGTGGCATTTGAATTGATTAGAAAGGCATTATGAGTGTTCTCCACTTGAAGGAAAGAAGTAAGGGCTTTGTTAGCAGAAGTAACCTGGGAAAATCATTGCAAGCATATATTGGTCTTTCAGATATACGCATAGGGCTGTATATGCTTACATAGATAGAAATTTAGTGTGGTTGGATCCTGGAGCAGGTAATAAAGCATTTGGGAAAGGGAGGCTAGAAGGGCAGGAACTGAAACAAGGTTCCCTAAGCAACAATGATCCAGTAGAGATCTTTAAAAGAGGGAGTAAATTGATCAGTTTTGGCTCTGATGAACTGATAGCTCCACTGAGGTTGGTAGTCAGAACATAGAATTAGGAGGTGTTTACAATGATCCAGTGACAGATGAGACTTAAAACCAGAGTGTATATAAAGTTACATATAGAGGTAGCACAATCTGAAATTTCAGGTATCTACAGCGTGTCTTAGATAAAGTTGCACTTCTCTGGAAAATGTTACCAAAACTAAGAACTAGGTATTGAAAACAATGTGAGTAGCTGATGCCTATAATCCTAGCTACTCACGAGGCTAAAATCTGAAATCTGAAGTTTGAAGCCAGTCCAGACAGAAAGGTCCAAGTGAGTCTTATCTCCAATTAACCAGCAAAAAGGCTGAATGTGGAATTGTGACTCAAGTGGTAAAGTACTAAGCAAGAACAGGAAACCTTGAGTTCAAGCCCCAGTACTAGCACGCCCCTCCAAAAAAAGAAAAGACAAATTAAAATGTTACTTTAAATTTCTGAGAAAATATTGATCCAAAACGCTAAAGCTTACAACTACATTATTAGAAAAGAAGAAAATTCCTGAAAATATAGTAGATTAAGTCTTAGTAAGAGAATATTTGAATCACTTTATATCCATAAAACATATCCATTAATAACATAAACCAAATGAACAACTTTCTAGAAAAAGTTACCAAAATGCTTCAAAAAGAAATAGAAAGTTTGAATAGTTACATAGCCACTAAAGAAATTCAATCAGTAATTTAAAATAGTTTTCAAGAAAAGAGAATAGTAAGTCTGTAGTTTACCGAATAATCAAGGAAGAATCTATTCCAGGCTTGTAAGAGATTTCCCACAATGTAGGACCAAATGGGACACTTCTCAGGTCATTGTATAGGATTAGTATAATTAGAATACTCATACCACACGAGCACATTACCAAGAGTGTGCCTGAGCTAGGGGACAAGCAATAAGGGAAATAGTATGTCTTAAACATAGTGAACAAAAGAAGAGTTGTAGGTGATAACATTCTAGGCTTAGCAGTCACAGATGTAAGGCCTTTTGAAGTTTTTACTCTAAGAAAAATGGAACAGTTAAGGTATTTGGGGCCAACTTGAGATGTAATCTGACTTACATTGAATGAGATCATTGGCTAACATGTTCAAATAAACTTTATAACAGTGTAACATGTTTGAATAAACTTTATAACAACATGTGCATGTGCACATATACAAGCCAGCCAGTCCCAGGGCTTGAATTTAGGGCCTGAGTGCCATCCCTGAGTTTTTCTTGCTCAAGGCTAATACTCTACCACTTGTGCCAAACCTTCATTTCCAGCTCTTTTTTTTTGGAAGTTAATTTGAGATAAGAGTAGGATGGAATTTTCTGACTCTGCTGGCTTTGGACCTTAATTTTCAAGTCTCAGTCTCAGTCTCTGAGTAGGTAGGATTACAGACATGAGCCACCAGCACCCAGCTCAAAATAAACTTTGGAAGGGCAGGTATGGACAGGAAGACCAACTAGGGTACTGTTTGAAAAATACATGTAAAAGACGAGGATAGGTGAATGACTTGCACAATGTTCTCTGAAGTACCATTCCAAAAACCAAACATAAAAAATAAACTGAGCAATTAAAAGTCTCTGAAAATCATCCCATGGGCATAAAGTAAATAGAAAAACACTTATTTAAGAAAATCTACTTGATTTTAGAAAAGACAATGAATATGGCAATTAAGTGCTGACCCACTCTTAGCACAACCCCTACACTGCTTCACAAAAGCACTACCCAAGCAGGTACAGCCACAAAAATAGACTTTTTCTCCCACTAGTTCCCAATTGGAACTCATGATTTACCCAGAGAATGGCAGGCTACTTGTATTTCTCAAGCCTAACCCTATTGTAACTGTGACAATGTTTCTGACATAAAAGCTTACATGTAGACAGTGGAACCGAATAAAAATCCCAAAAATAAATCCACATGTCTACAACCAACTGATTCTTGACAAACACACCAAAACACATACATTGGAGAAGGCAAAGCCCCTTTAATAAATAATGCTAGGGAAACTGGATACTCATATGCAGGACAATAAAAGGACCATGTCATTCTTTGTTGGAAAAAAAAAGTATCAACTCAAGCCAGGCACCAGTGACTCACTCCTGTGATCCTAGCTACTCAAGAGACTGAGACCTGAGGATTAAGGTTCAAAGCCAGCTGGTGCATATAAATCTGATTTATCTCTTATTAACCAGCAAAAGTCCAGAAGTAGAGGTGTGGCTCTAGTGATAAAGTACCAGCCTTGAGCAAAAAGGCTAAGGGAGAGCTTGAGGCCCTGAGTTCAAGCCCCAGACCAGCCCACAAAAAATTCCACACAAAATGGATTAAAAACTAAAAGACTTGGAACTGTGAAACTATTAGACAAAAAAATAAAGGAAACATTTAAAGCCGGTGGTATAGGCAGTGATTTTTTTTTTTTATTTATAAGATGCCCAAAACATCAATAACAAAAGCAAAAGAAGACAAATGAGATTATAGTACACCAAGAAGCTTCTGCATAGCAAATGACATATCCAACATAGTAAAGAGACAACCTACAGAATGAGAAAATCATCTGTAGGCCCTTAATTTGACAAAAGATTAATATCTAGGATATATAAGGAAATAAAAAAATACAACAAAACCCAAATAATCCAATTTAACAGTGAGTAAATAATCTGAATAGACATGTCTCAAAAGAAAAAATACAGATGGCCAACAAGTATATGAAAAAAACACTCAGATCATTAGCCATTCTATGTAAATTACAATGTAGCTGGGCATGGTGGTATATGCCTGTAATCTCAGCAGTTGGGAGGCTGAGGCAGGAGAATCAAGGGTTTGGAAGCCAGCCTGAGCTATATACCCACACCCAGTCTCAAATAAACAATAACAAAAATACTATGATGAGATATCATTTTATGCCAACCAGAATGACTACTATCAACAGAGAAAAAATAAAAGTAAGCTAGGCACTGGTGGCTCACGCCTGTAATCCTAGCTACACAGGAAGCTGAGATCAGAGGATCCTGGTTCAAAGCCAGCCTGGGCAGGAAAGTTCTTGAGACTCTCATCTCCAATAAACCACAAGAAAACGGGAAGTGGCGCTGTGGCTCAAGCGGTAGAGCACTTGAGCTGAAGAGTGCAGGGACAGCGTCCAAGCCCAGAGTTCAAGCCCCACGACCGACAGAAAAAAAAGAAAGAAAGAAAGAAAAATTAACAAGCGCCAGCAAGTATGTAGAGGGGGGAAAAAGCTCTTATACACTGTTGGTGGGAATATAAAATAGTACAGCCACTCTAGTGAATCATATGGAGGTTTCACAAAAACTAAACCTAGATCCACCATATGATCCAACTATTCTGCACATGAATCCCAAGGAAATGAAATCAGTGTATCAGAGATACCTACACTCTCATGGATAGTATATCACTATCTAGAAACAACCTAGGTGTCACTGATGGATGAATAAAGAATTATATATATGAATATTCTTCTGCCATAAAAAAGAATTCCATCCTACCATTTGCATCAAAAATGTATGCAACTGGCAGACATTATGTTAAGTGAAAAAATTTAAACAGAAAAGCAAAGACTGGGTGTTTTTTCACATATATGGAAGCTTAAAAATTTGATCTGAAAGTAGAATGATAATCACCAAAGGCTAGGAAGTGTAAGAGGAAGAGGAAAAGAGAAATTTGGATAAGGGTAACAAAATACACTTAATTGAGAAGAATAACTATGTTCTGTAGGTATATACGGTTACTGTCATTCATAGTACCTTAACATATATTTGATGAAGAACTAGAAGAGAGCAGCTTGCATGTGCCAAACATAAAGACATGATAGGAGATGAAAATGCTAATTATCTTGATTGGATAGCATATATTATATACCTGTACTGAAATATCACACTATACCATAAATACATGCAATTATTATGTGTTAATTAAAAAGCAAAAGGGAAAACTTAAAAGCAAAACATCAAGACAATCTCATTTAAAAAAAAATAAGAGAACTCATGATTAACACACCTTCTTTTAAAATACCAGATGAAGTTCTTCAGGGTTCAAGCCAGTTACTTTTGACAGTAATTTGAATCCACATGAAAAATAGAATGTAAGGAAAGATAATTATGTGATTAATTAGAAAAGACAATGTGATTGCTTATGTCTTCCTCTTTGGTTTATTAAAAACATTTGAGTGAAACAATATGAATATACTTGTACTGTCAGGATTATAAGCATGTAGAAATAGAATGTAATTAATAATAAATGCACAAAGAGGAGGTGGGCAAACCTCTGTTGTTACCACGTGCTAACTCATATCCACAGGAAGAAATGAAAGTAAGCAGAAGTGTAAATAAGAATATCATGACAGCACTCAGCTTATTTACTCACTGTCTTTTGCTTCCAGCATTTTTTGAACAGCATAAAATTATAGTTATAACAATCGTATTAAGTTCATAATCATAATATATACACATATGTGTATGTATGTACAACAATAACAACAAAATAAAGGAGAAGCTAGGCACCAGTGGCTCAGGCAATTCTACTAAATACTATCTCCAAAATAACCATCAAAAAAAAACTGGACTAGGTCTGGGAAGGTGGCTCAGTGCTTGCCTCGTATGCATGAGGCCCTGGGTTCAATTCCTCAGCACCAACCACATAAGCAGAAAAAGCCGGAAGTGGCACTGTGGCTCAAGTGTTAGAGTGCTCACCATGAGCTGAAAAGCTCAGGGACAGTGCCTGAGTTCAAGGCCCATGACTGGGAAAAAAAACTGGACTAGAGTTAAAGCTCAAGGAGTAGTAGAGTGCCATCCACAAGCAAAAAAAAAAAAAAAAAATCAAGTGAGTACAAAGCCTTGAGTTCAAACCCTGATAATGGCATGAGAGAGAAACAGATAAACAGATGGACAGAACCAATGAAGTGTCTTTAATTCACTGGAACTAAGTTAACATAAATCTAAAGTTGATTCTAAGTTAAGATGTATATTATAAGCCCTAGAAAAGCCACTAAGAAAATAATTCAAAAATTAGTTTTAAATTGTGAAAAGACTTTTAAAATTATATAAATAACCACATAGTATAGTAGAAAGTATGGTATGTAGCAGATAAAAAATAAAAGAATAGGACACTATGTTGAAAACTAACTTTACAACTTTGGTGGGGTAGGGGGGTCGTAGTTGTAGAGGTGGGAGGGAAGGGATAGTAGGGGAAAACAAAGGAGGAGGCAACAATGCTCAATAGGAAATGTACTCATTACCTTGCTCATGTAACTATAACCCCTCTGTACAGTATTTTTACAATAAAAAACATACAAAAATAGCAATGTATCAATGATATTAAATTTGGATTTAAAAATCCACTCAAAAGGCCAATATTGTCAAACTACTATTTTTATTTTATATTTTATGGTACTAGGGGGTTAACTCAGAGCTTCACATTTGCTGGGCAGGTGCTCTACCACTGAAGCTTCTCTGCCAGCCCTCTGGTTTTTTTGTTTGTTTGTTTGTTTGTGGGTTTTTTTTTTTTGGTCATGGGGCCTGAACTCTGAGCCTGGGTGCTGTCCCTCAGCTCTTCAGCTCAAGGCGAATTGTTCTATCACTTCAGCCACATCGATCCTCAGATCTCAGCCTCCTGAGTAGCTAGGATTACAGGCGTGAGCCATGGGCGGCAGGTTCCAGGAGACTCTTATCTCCAATCAACCAGGAGAAAACTGGAAGTGGCGCTGTGGCTCAAGTGGTAGAGTGCTAGCCTTGAGCTGAAGAGCTGAGGGATAGCACCCAGGCACAGAGTTCAAGCCCCAGGACCAACAAAAAAAATCTCAAATTTATAGTTTAACTTTCCATATTAAGAAACTCAAAAAAGAGCTGATCACTGGTGGATGACACCTATAATCCTAGGCTAAGACTGGGAGGGTCACTTCAAGGTGAGCCTGAAAAAAATAATAATTGAAAAAAAAACACCCCTTCCCCCATCTAGCTAGGTGCTTGGGAAGTACCTGTCAATCTAGCGACTGGGAGGCTGAGATTGGGGAAACTGCTGTTCCAGGCCAGTCTAGGCAGAAAAATCTGCTGGACACCATCCCAGCAGGGCATGGTGGCACTTGACTGTCATACCAGCTACAGATGGAAACAAAAAAAGAGAAGAAAATTGCAAATTCAGGCCCATACTCAAGCAAGAAATGAGACCCTATCTCAAAAATAACCAGCACAAAAAAGGGCTGGAGTTCATGACTCAGTGACACAGCACTTAGGCCCTTAGTTCAAATCTGTTCTGTGCAGAGAGAGAGGGGGGGGGGGGGTGGGGAGATAAAGAAACTAAATACAACACAAGCAGAAGAAAAGAAATAGAACAGAAATAAATGAGATAAAGAATACAAAAAACAATAGAGAAAGCCCATTGAAAGCAAATTTGGCTGATTGATAAGATCAACAAATTTAACAAACCTTTAAACAGGTTGACTATGGGCAAAAAGAGAAAAATCATATTACTAAGATTAGAAATTCATAATTCAAGGTCTAAAAGATTTTTGTTCTAAGCAACTGGAATGATAGAGTAAGGAACCGAGATAGAAAAGATTGTGTGGGCATTGTTTCACCTGATAAGTTAATGAGTTCAGTTGGACATTTTGAGTTGAAAATGTCAAGTTGACAGAAGGAAAAATTACAGCTAACTAAATAGATTCTGACAGTGCATTGAGCTAATCTGAAATAATTGTGAGTTAACATATAAGTAAAAATTTTCAAGTGTGAAATAAATGAATTGCAAAAAGTGCGTAAATTGCTAGACAAAGGAAGATTTCTAGGAACTGATCCCAGAGACAGTCCAACATTAGAATGTTGAGGGAAATGCAGGATTGGACATGGCATTTCATACCTGGAATACCAGTTACACAAGAAGCAGAGGTAGGAAGATCATGGTCTAATGCCAGCTTGAGCAAAAGCATGAAATTATCTGAAAACCAAGCTAAAAGCAAAAGAATGGAGAACATAACTCAAGTGGTAGAAGCCCTGAGCCCCTTCCCCCTCACACACATAAAAATTTGTTGTCCACATGAGAAAAAACAAAGAAGACAAAATAACAAATGAGGGAAATGTAAAATCACAGGTGTGCTATTCTGGAAGGCAGATGTGAAAATGTTTCAAATAGGAGGAACTGGCCAGCTGTGATATATGCTACTACAAAATCAAGCAAGATGAGTACCAAGGGGTTTAGCAGAAGTACAGTCATGGCAGCCTTGAAAGGAGAATGGAGCTAAGTGGAAATGTCTGATAGAGATATATTAAAGGCAGAAAGAGTTAGCGCTCATTTCTATGTAGCAGCAAGAATCAAAAAGTGCAATTAAGCTGGGTACCAGTGGCTCACGCCTGTAATCCTAGCTACTCAGGAGGCTGAGATCTGAGGATCGCAGATCTGAGGGCAGAAAAGTCTTAACCACTCAAAACCCAGAAGTGGCACTGTGGCTCAAGTGGTAGAGCATTAGCCTTGAGCACAAAGAGGCTCAGGGACAGTGCCCAGGCTCTGAGTTCAAGCCCTGTGACCAACAAAAAAGTGCAATTAAAATATACAAACAATAAAAGTAGAAGATGTTTTCGGTGGCTCACGCTTATAACCCTAACTACTCAGGAGGCTGAGAACCATGGTTAAAAGTCAGCTCAGACAGGAAAATCTATGAGACTCTTATCTCCAGTTAATGACCAAGAAGCCAGAAGTGTAAGTGTGGCAACAGCCTTGTTTGAAAGGAACAAGTGTTTCTTTCTGCTTTGGGTTTTTTTGGGGGGAGAGGAGGCAAAAGAGGATGCAGACTGGGAATGAGGAAAAGTGAACAAATGCAATTATGCTAATTATTATACACTATGTCAAAATGAATTATGTAACTTGTGTGCAGGGACAGGAGAGGGAAACTGAGGGAAAGCAAAGAAAGGGGTGACATTGTCCAAAAAGAAATGTACTCATTCCCTGACTTTTGAAATATAACCTCTCAACACCTTAATAAAATTATATTTATGTAAAAAACTAAGGGACAGTGTTCAAGGCTCTGAGTTCAGTCCTCACTTCCAAAAGAAAAAAGTGTCTAGAAAAAAAAAACAATATGTGCTAGAGATCCTTTGTGGAAGAAATTGTAAAACTTTCTTGAAATAAAGAGCTCTATCCCGTTCCTAGGTAGAGAGACTTAATATTGCAAAGATATCCTTTGCAATCAGTATGTAGTCTGGACCAATCAGTACAACCACTGAGATTCCTATTAAAATCACACAGGGTTTTTTTCATGGAATTCGGCAAGTTTGGTATTGGTCTAAAAGTTATATGAGCATGTAGAGAAGAGCCAAGGCATTTCTTTCAGACCTTTCAGCTAGAAAGGACTTACTCCAGCTGATATTAAGATTTATGGGACAACTGTAGAACTTAACATATTGTAATATGGGTGCAGGAGTAGACAAGTAGGCTAGTAGAACAGAACAGAAAAGGTCAAATAGATCTGTAGCTAGCTACCTGGAAAGCAGATGTATGACAGGTAGCACTGCAGATCAATGTAGGAAAGTATGAACTCTTTCATCAGTGATGTTGGGAAAATTGGTTGTGTATAGATTCCTAGCAACCAATATGAGATTCCATTCTGGGTATATTAAGTACTTTTAGATGAAAATATAGCTCAATTGGTCTTGACTGGCAGTACTTCGACCCAGAGAACATTTGAGAATGTAGAGGATAAATAACAGTAATGACATTGATCAAAATGCATTATAATCATAAATTGCTATGTTGAATTGAAACCCCTCCATACAGCTACTTGAAGATATTAACAATTATAATTAGAGAACAAAACCTGCAAAATAACATTATACAACTTTTGCAAATTCAAAAATATGTAATCAAGTATAAAAACACATAAGGAATACTAAAATATAGCCGGGCGCCAGTGGTTCATGCCTGTAATCCTAGCTACTCAGATCAGAGGATTGTGGTTCAAAGCCAGCCTGGGCAGGAAAGTCTGTGAGACTTTTATCTCCAATTAACTACCAGAAAACTGGAAGTGGCACTGTGGCTCAAGCAGTAGAGCACCTGCCTTGAGCTGAAGAACTGAGGGACAGCGCCTAAGCCCAGAGATCAAGCCCCACAACTGGCAAAAAAAAATAATAAAATATAAACTGATTGGAAAAATAAAAATAGTGCTAACATCATTTAGTGCCCACAGTGTGGAGCTAGGTGACCTGCAATGTCAGAGCCAGACTTCTATTACCTGACCTTTCCTCAATTCCATTAATACCATCCCCACCCAAAAAATACTGATACACATTGCTCTGTGATCTTGAGATAGGTGAGAATTTCTTCAAAGAGACACAAAAAGCACCAGCCATAGAATAAGGAGGAGGAGGAGGAGGGGGAGGAGGGGGAGGAGGAGGAGGAGGAGGAAGCGGAAGAAGAAGCGGAAGCAGAAGAAGAAGAAGACGACGACGACAATGACTATAACAAGAAAAATAAGCAAAAGTATAAATGACCCTTTCACAGCAAAGGAAATCTAAATGATGAAGAAACTGAAAAGGTGTGCAACTGGAATCATTAGTAATCAGAGAAATGCAAATTAAAACCCACAATGAGTAACAAAGCATTCCATATTAACTCATAAGACTGGGAAGAAAAATGTTATTTTTATTTTGAGAAAGCATCTGGTTATGTAGCCCAGGCTAGCCACAAACTCCTAATCCTCCTACCTCAACCTGAGTACTGGGATTACAGATGTATGTCCAGATAAAATGATGCAATTTAAACAATACTAATTGTTATGGAGGATATGGAAAATTTAGACTTCTGGTGAAAGTGTATATCAACAACCTACTTGGGAAATGAATTGGCACTCACTGATAAATTTGAATATGTGAATACATTATGACTCATTGATTCTATTCCCAGAGTTATACCTTAGACACATTTACACTGTATACTATGAAGCTGATGTCAACATTGTTCAGAATAGGAAAAACACTAGAAATGACAGATGTTTATCAATACTCAAGGATATTTGCAATTTAATGATAAAATGAAATACTAAACAGTAATAAAAATGAATGGGCCATTGCTACAGACAATACCAAAAAATATTCAGACACATAATTTTGTGCGAAATCAACTTATATAAAACAGAAGTATAATGCTACTATTTATAGTTTAGAACCAAGCAAAACTTGAAAGAATATTATTTATGGATACTCATATGTGAAAAGAATGAATATTTTAAGGACATTTTTGGGGGGAGGTCTGGTCGTGGGGCCTGAACTCTGGGCTTGGACGCTGTCCCTCAGCTCTTCAGCTCAAGGCTAGTGCTCTACCACTTGAGCCACAGCACCACTTCCAGCTTTATTTCTTTTTGCTTATGTGGTGCTGAGGAATCGAACCCAGGGCCTCATGCATTCTACCACTGAGCCACCTTCCCAGCCCCTTACGGGCATTTTTAATACATATTTTTATTGTAAAGTTACTGTACAGAGGGGTTACAGTTACATGAGTAAAGTAATGACATTTCCTATAGAGCATTGTTAGCCCTTCCTTTGTTTTTCTTATGTTTTTTTATTGTAGAAACACTGTACAGAGGGGTTACAGTTACATGAGCAAGGTAATGAGTACATTTCCTATGGAGCATTGTTACCTCCTCCTTTGTTTTTCCCCTACCATCCCTTCCCTCCCAACCTCCCCAATTCTTCCCTCACCACCCCCAAGTTGTAGTTTGTTTTCAACATAGTGTCTTATATATCTCATTGTTACAATGGGTCAACCTGAATCCTTACTTCAGCATTTTGTTATTTCCTTTCCCCTCCCCAAATTAGAAAAATGTATATACAAGATGCAGGGCACCAACATCAAATACAGTGAAAACAGGGGTTATACCATGGGGGAAGAACATACAAAAGAAACAAAAATATCACATAGTACATTTGAAATACGTTAAAAACAATAGCAAGAAAGAAAAAACCAGTTGTGTCCCTATCTTAGGGTTCATTTCACTTAACATTATCTTATATGGTCATATGTACATAGCTTTTGACCTTTTCTGCTTATCCTAGACTTATACTAGTTATTGCAAATAAGGGAAACCATGGAACCTATGTTTCTTTGGATCTGGCTTATTTCACCTAGTATAATTTTTTTCCAAATCTTTCCATTTCCTAACAAATGGGGCAAGGTCATTCTTTCTGTTGGAGGCATAGAATTCCATTGTGTATATATACCACATTTTCTTGATCCACTCATCTACTGAGGGGCATCTGGGCTGGTTCCATATCTTAGCTATGCTGAGTAATGATGCAATAAACATAGTTGTGCTGGTAGCTTTAGTGTGGCCTTGTTTGTAGTCATTTGGGCACATGCCCAAAAGTGGGATTGCTGGGTCATAGGGGAGCTCTATGTGAAGTCTTTTGAGGAACCTCCATACTGCTTTTCAGAGTAGTTGAACAAGTTTACACTCCCACCAACAATGCAGTAGGATTCTCTTTTGGCCACATCCCCTCCAACATCTGTTGTTATTAGATTTCTTGATTATAGCCGTTCTAACGCAGTGAAGTAAAATCTCAATGTTGTTTTGATTTGCATTTCTTTTATGGCCAGAGAAGTTGAGCATTTCTTCATTTCTTCATGGTCTATTGGCCATTCTTATTTCCTCTTCAGAGAAGTCTCTTTAAGTCTTTAGCCCACTTATTAATTGAGCAGTTTTTTTTTTAATTTAATTTTATTTTATTTGAGAACATACTGTACAGAGGGGTTACAATTACATGGGCAAGATAATGCATACATTTCTTACCAAACATTGCAGCCTCCTCCTTTGTTTACCCTTCACCTCCCTTCCCAGCCTCCCCCCTCCCCCCCACCCAATCATACCCCCCCTCCCCCCCCACACCGACATTGTAAAGCTGATTTTGACATGACATTTTGTACTTCTCATTGTTGCAACAGGTCCACCTGAATCCTTAAACGACTTGTTTGTCCCCATCTCCTCCACATGTTATACTGACATCAAATATAGTGAAAGCGGGGGTTACACTGTGGGGGAGGGACATACAAAGCAACAAAGAAATAATCTTATAAATGCGTTAGAAACACATGCATGAAAGAAACAAAAACATTAAAATACATATTTGAGGGTTCGTTTTCCTAACATCACATTATCTGACTTTTTCCGCTTGACTCATACCTATACTAGATATTGCAAATAAGGGAAACCATGGGACCTACGTTTCTTTGGGCCTGGCTTACTTCACTTAATATAATTTTTTCCAAACCTTTCCATTTCCTAACAAATGGGGAAATGTCATTCTTTCTGATGGAGGCATAGAATTCCATTGTGTATACATACCACATTTTCTTGATCCATTCATCTACTGAGGGGCATCTGGGTTGGTTCCATATCTTAGCTATGGTAAATAATGCTGCAGTAAACATAGTTGTGCTGGTAGCTTTAGTGTGGTCTTGTTTGTACACATTTGGGTAAATGCCCAAAAGTGGGATTGCTGGGTCATAGGGGAGTTCTATGTGAAGTCTTTTGAGGAACCTCTATACTGCTTTCCAAAGTGGTTGAACAAGTTTACATTCCCACCAACAATGAAGTAAGGTTCCCTTCTGTCCACATCCCCTCCAGCATCTGTTGTTGTTAGAGTTCTTGATTTTTGAAATTGAGCAGTTTTTTTTAAAGGATTTGTTGTTGGGGGATTTTTTTTGAGTTCTAAGTATAGTTTAGATATGAGACCCTTGTTCATTGTATGGCTAGTGAAGATCATCTCCCAATATGTGGGCTTTCTATTCATCTTACTAGCTATGTTCTTTGCCATGCAGAAACTCTGCAGTTTCATGCAATCCCATTTGTCCAACCTTTCTTTAATTTTTGTGTTTCTGGGCCTTTATTAAAAAAATTTCAGCCTGTGCCAAGGAGTCCTAGAGGTTCTCCTATTCCTTCCTGTAATGTTTTCAGGGTGTCTGCTTTGACTTCAAGGTCTTTGATCCATTTGGAGTTGATTCTGGTGCAGGGTGATATAGAAGGATCTAGCTTTAGTTTTCTACAGGGGTTTAACCAACTTTGCCAAAAACCATTTACTGAAGAGGCTGTCTTTCTTCCATTCTATTTTTTAACTCCCTTATCGAAGATTAGGTGGCTATAGGTCTGTGGCTTTATTTCTGGGTCTTCAGTCCTACTCCATTGGTACGCAGGTCTGTTTTTGGGCTAGTACCAAGCTGTTTTGATTACTATGGCTTTGTAGTAGAGTTTGAAGTGTGGTATTGATATTCCTCCAGCACTGTTCTTTCTGCTAAGGATTGTTTTTGCTATTCGGGGTCTTTTATTGTTCCATATGAATTTTTGGATTGCTTCTTCTATTTCATTGAAGAATGAGGTTGGATATTGATAGGCATCATACTGAATTTGTAGATAGCCTTTGGCAGTATTACCATTTTCACGATGTTAATTCTCCCAATCAAGGAGCATGGAAGGTTTTTCCACATCCTTAGTTCTGCTTCAATTTCCTTTTTCAGGTTTTTAAAGTTTTCCTCAGAGAGGTTGAAGCGCATTTTAAGTTCCTGAGAGTGAGTGCTCCTGGGAGGAAGGCAGAATGGTAGGGTTGGGCAAGAAAAGCACATCAATATTGCTGGTCATGGTAGCTTCATGGGAAGTTATTCTATTATAAGGCTTCATACCTAACATTGTTTTATTTTTTATGTGGAGAAACTATACACAAATATGATTTCCTATATGAAACACTTTGTATCAATTCCATTCTATTTTGAAATAAAGACTGGAAAGGAATTCTCTACAGAGAGACTCTTCACAATGAGAACATTTAAAATCTTTCCTAGCCTCGCAGTTTTCAAGTATACAGTAAATGATCATTACCTAATAAATGATTTTTACGTATTGTTACTGTGCTGTACAAGTTTCCCAAACTGTCTCCTTCTGTCCAACAACTGACTCCTCCTATCCAATGCAAATTCTATACCTTCTGACCAGTAACTCCTACCCCCAGCATACAAGATATGTTTATTAGTTTGATTTCATCATTCCACAATGCAAATGTAAGAAAACAGCACCTTGTACGACATACACATTTATTTATATATATATATATAACATATATTATAATATGTATATATATTTATATATAAAAACATGTACGTATGTGTATGTAGTTTCTTTGTGGCAATGATAGGACTTGAACTCATAGTAGGACATCACACATAGTAGGCAAATACTTTTAACACCCTCAGTCCTTATTTATACAGGTTTTTATCAGTTCACTTTTTAAAAGAAAGTGTAAGAAAAAACAAGACTGTTAAACAGCCTCACCCCTTCACAGCAGCCATGTTGCATTTTGGAACACAGTCTCCCTGGCTTCCTCATCCTGCCTGGAGAAGGCAAGGGTATACTGCAGGCGGCAGCGTGGCTCTTCCTCAGTAAGGTCAGGAACGGAAGAATCAGTAGCCTTCTCTTGTGATCAAGGGTTTGCTCAATCATTGAGCCGGCCAACATTGTCATAGGATCGAAGGTGAAACAGCTGGGAGAAAAACAAGTGGACTTTTGCCATCCAGGGGCCTCTGAAGGGTTGAGATGCAAAGGTGGTCAGAAACCTCTGGGCAAGTAAAAAAGACCTAGTTTTTTCCTGGTTGGCATCTTCACTAGTACATGTGACTCCAGACAATCAACTGGGCTTCTCCTCTGGGCCCCAATTCCTCCACAGTCCTTAAGCTTAAGGGTTTAACTAGAACACAGTTTATAGTCACTTCCAGCCTGAACAGCCAAGGCTTTAAGTCCACTGAAGGGGAAAAGAGCCTGCACATTTACCCTCTTAGTCTCCAGGTTGATGGGTAATTAACCTCATGTCTATTGATCAGGATTGTATTGCTGAGTCAGGTTTCTGGAAGGGTAGAAAACAAACCCACGTGCATCTTACAAATGCCCAATCCTGGGCTGGGAAGGTGGCTCAGTGGTAGAGCGCTTGCCTCGCATGCCTGAGGCCCTGGGTTCGATTCCTCAGCACCATATAAGCAAAAAGAAAAAAAGCCGGAAGTGGCGCTGTGGCTCAAGTGGTAGAGTACTAGCCTTGAGCTGAAGAGCTGAGGGACAGCACCCAGGCCCAGAGTTCAGGACCCACGACCGGACCCAAAAAAAAAACAAAAACAAAAACAAATGCCCAATCCTGAATCAGGAACTCTCATTTACCCAGTTACCCTTGAGAAGAATAAACAAAACTATCCTGCAAGACTGAGCGTGAACAGCCAGTCCTCCCTCCTCCAGATCACTTGCTTACAGTGGTTCTCATCACTCTGCAGGGACCCTCCTTCAGGGACCCTCTTCAATGCATTTCCCAAAAGGAAACCCTACATAACCTTTTTGCCTCTGCATTTTTCTTGTGCTTCATAACCACCATGGTAGCTAACTGATGTCAATGTGCAAACCCAGTGGATGGACTAAGGGTTAAGTTAAAGAGACAGCTGTCTATACAACTGTCTAGAATGAGGGGTGGGTTAGGCAGCATTTGTGCCAGTTGCTTCTCACTTTTCTCCCTTCCCAGTTTAGGTCTTCCACTCTCTTCATTCTAGCCCAGAGTGCTGAGCTGCACATGGCTCTGAGTTCCTAGGAGTATCAGGTAGTAACCTGGGCTGCAGTGAGCCCACTTTCCTCCATCCCAACAGGAGAGGAAATCTGAGAACAAAGCAGACCAATCCTCATTCTCTGCTTCTGTGACATCAGCAAACCCGTTGAAAGTATCATTTGCTCTTAGCACTCCACCTCCCCCCCTCACCCTCCCCCCCTGGACTCTAGTCTTTTCCTTTTCTCAGCATCACTTTTGAGGAACTTTTCTGAAGTTGACAGGGACTGTGTGTGACAGTGGATGAGTTGTTGATCTTTAGTGTATGCTGAAGAGAGTCCCAAAATACCACCAAGATTGCCAAGGGTGGGCAACAGTCCAGTACTCAAATGCTTACATCCTTTGCCTCCCTTTCCATTTTCGGGTGAACATAATCAGGGACCAAGGGGGAGAGGATTTATGGGAATAAATAAAATAGTATCTTTGAGCCAACGCAACATGCAGATTCTCAGCTGGCTGAGAAATTCTTGAGCCTGATCTGTAGTGAAAGCATGAGCAAACTGCCAAATGGAATGCAAAGAGAACCTGGGCCTTAATCTTTGTTCCAGGCAGTCTAGTGAGGAGTCTTGGAGCCTTACTATTCCTGGAAGGCAGGCGCAAGGCTTTCCCGTGGCCTCCTTGCCCTGCCCCCGCCCCAGCGTGAGAAATTCAAGGCCTTCCTGGCCATGCCAGCACACTGGCTCTTATTTCTGCCGTCCAGTTGCTTTGGTGAAATAGGAGTGAAACACTGCCTAGCCATGAAAGGACAAGTCTGAAAGCGATTTATAAACTGTAAAGTACTAGGGGACGTCAGGTGGCCCTGCCACTCAGCCATTTCTGTTGGATACTGCACTCCTTCAATTGTCTTTTTTCATTATTGAACAAAAAACACAGAATTTTGTGGTGAGAAGGTCAGGCCCTGCATAGAATCAATCATGCACAAGTCTCACATCATAGAAGCCTAAATCGGCCTTAATTCTGGATTTCCCCATGTACACATGGAGAGCATTTACCAGTTAGCAACTTCGCAAGGACATCATAGAATGGTCAAGAAATGACCCCAACAAAGCTCTTAGTGGTGGAATGGTTTTAAAGCCTTTTGAAGGGAAAAAAAACTTCCATTCCAAAAGGCAATTCTTATTTCTGCATTGAAGGGAAAGCCCTTGTGTTTATATAGCCTTTGATTCTGATGTCAGATGTCTGGTGACTCCTCAAACTGCACCAAAGGAAGGAGAAGGCAGTCACACTGGGGTCGCTACATGCAATGGTGGGCTCTGAACAGTGACTAGATGGGGTGATGTTTTTAAAGTACAGAGCCCCAGCCTCTTTAGGGTGTCTCACCCTTGGGCAGCATTAAAGGGCTTCCATCTCTAGCTATCACCTCACCCAGGCCCTACATTCAGTAAACAAAGGAACTTGAAATTTGTGATAAAAAAATAAAACACCAGAACTTCATCATTCCATTCATCCTTCTGCTGTTATTTTCAGTGTGTACTTAATAGCACTTTTGCTAACAGAGTAAGGCCTGCCTAGAGACAAAGAGGGCTCTAATACCAGAACCTGGAGAGGGGAGTAGGCATTGCATTCCTTCCCTCCCCATCCTCCTTTTCCCAGAGCCCATCCAGCTGACAGGTGCCAGAAGGAAAGAAATGTTAGCAAATGTTAGTTTCCAGCCCCAAAGAAGCTGTCACAAAAGGGAGACAGAACAAGGCAACTCATAAAATCCTTCAAGTGAGGGATGTAGCGAGACCTATCTAATTACACAAGATTAGAAACGGTTTAACTTGTTGAGAATGCACTACATGTGGAATGAGAGAAAATGGCACCTCTGGCACCCTGTAATGATACTGTATTGGGAAGAAAGCACAAAGGGTTTGTTCACACTATCAGTAATACCAGTTTTTCTCATCCAACATTTTAGACACATCTGGTTTTAATATGGTGGTCTAAGTGAAGTCAGTTAACTTTTCACTCACTGTTCTGGCCCTCCCTTTCTTTCTTCGCTGTACAATTAGGTTTGTTGGCTTTGTCTTTCTCTCACCCAGGCCTCCACAAGCTGCCCAAAGTAGTTGGGGATTGCACTGAGAAATTTCACTTATCTCTGTACTCTTGAGTGTTTTACTGTTCAAATAGCAGTAACAGTGATTTGGAAGCAAGGTTAGTCTTTGTTTTAGCTAACTTTAACAGATTTGAGATGTGTCCTTCTACCCAATTTACTAAACCACCAGCAGTAAGCAAGAATTCCTTAAGTCATCACTGAGTTGTGAAAAGTCACAAAACATCCTAGTTTTTGAAAATTAGGGAAAAATCAGCTCAGTTGCTCTTAACTAAAATGCTCAGGAAAACTTGTATTTGGTTAATTCTCAATGGTTTCTGGCTAATGTAGGATTCGTTGACCATTTTGTGCCTATGTTGGCCTAAAATGTCTTCAGTGATCATATACTGAAGAGCTCTGAGACAAATATATTTCCTACAAAAGTAGGCCTTTCAAACTACAAAATGAGTTGCCTTCTACACATCTCTTTACAGAAACAAAAAAACTTTTACTTTCCACACCCAAAGAAAAGATAGTGGCTGTGATTAAAAAGCAAAGTTTGTATTTTTTTAGTGCTTTGATATTTTACATTTACTCATCGATTTGTGCATCATAGCACTTTTACAAGCAGCAAACAACTCTAAGCTTGTAGAGGATGATCCACTCTGATTACAAGGCACAATTTAAGTTATAGTCAATCTTGACTTCAGATTGGAAAGGAGAAACAAGAATGATCTGTAGGTCCTCTGACAGGTGGGGAGTCTTTCAAGTGACTTCTGACATATTTTTCCTTTAACTGAAAGCAATCCAACAAGGCATTTCTGTAGTAAATTCCTTGGTCCCAAGAAGGGACTCCTAATGGAACATTCTGTGCCATCCACTAAGCCAGCAGGGGTAATGGTTCAGGGCAAGTGTGACATTCAGTGCCTGGAACATTACAAGGATATCTGTTCATGTTGGGCTGCTCTCTGTTGCTGTGGCTCCAGGAAGGGGCAAGTGAGAATTGCTATCTATAGCCTTGACCTAAGAGAAGCTTCATATTTACTAAGTCAAAGTCAGCAAACCTGTATTGAGTACATACTATGTACAAAGCCTTGCAGGTTGCTAGAATTCTCTGTTGTATATTAATAGATGCCTTTTTTTCAGATGGCCAGAGGATTTCAGCAACCATTTAGTCAGTAATTGCTGCCATACACAGGCATTGTGCTGGGGCTATGAGAGATGTACCCTGCTTTATGGAGCTCAGAGTAGAGTGGGAGAAAGAAGAAATTACAAATCGAGTGTGAGAGCAGAGAGTCCTTGCAAAGAGCTCTGAGACTGGATAGAAGAGAATGATTAATTCGTTCAAAGGGTGTCAGGAGAGTTCACAAAGGAGATGCTATTTGAGCTATATCTAAAAGATTGGGTAGGATTTCAAGAAGCAGACAGGAGAAAGGGAAGAGGATACCAAGCCAAGGAAACAATGTGGGCAAAAGGCACATTAAAGCATGCAGAGTCCTTTTTACCATCACTTGTGAGAGCAAATATAAATTGTACTATAAAGTTAAGTTTAGATTTGCTTGTCACTATTCTGTTGTCATTTTTAAATGTAGGATATGATACTTTAAGACAATGACAAGAGAAGACCTAATGGATTCAAAAGTTCTCCTTATTAAGTTGTAATGCTTATCTAACACCTTGTACACAGAGGGCCCTCAGAAAATGTTTGCTAAATGATGAAACCTGTATTTCTTTTATAAATGACTGCTCTGTCAGCTGTAACCTTACAAAGTACCTGGGAGTTAAGAATGAGTGTACACAGCTCTTCTATGTCACCGCAGCCTCCCCTGCTCTTGAGCAGAGTGACTGCCACTGGACCTTTATTGTGTTTGTGAGAAACACAGGGACTGCCTGGGCTGGAGTCCTCATGGACATAGATTCCTACTTGATGGGCCTCTATATTACCGAAATCCAAAAATCCTATTGTAATGAGACATTCCTCGTGTTGGTAACATAGGGATTGGTGTCCTAGGAACCTCAGTGATATTGGCTAATATGGATAGGTAGACCTGACATTTGAAATTTTATAGGCGAACCTAAATATGATTGATCAAATGCTTTCCATGGCAATAAAGATATGAGTTGTCTGCACCAAACAGCCTTGACAGCAAAATATAGTACTGGCTAGTCCTTTTGTTAAGAAAGAGGAGATAAATTTTTATTATTTTTATAAATTGTGCCATAACCTTTAGAGTGGTAATAAATTTTTGCCTTGAAAAGCACTAGGGACTAGATAACAGAAAACTGTAGCTAGATACATACCATTTGCAAAATCTATGCACGTCTACTTGAAACCCATTTATTGGGTGTGTGGATCAGGTCCTTGGGAAAATTCCTATCAGGAAATCTTGTTTCTTTGTGGACTCTGATACACATCAAAACTATACTTTTTTGCTTCCAAACCTGGGCAGCTACATGACTGGCTCTTTCACACCTACCCTCCGTAGCTCCACCAAAACATCAAGCCACAGAATGTAATGTTATTCAGCCCCTGAGCTGCACTGAATCAATACATTCCACCAGAAGCCATTGAGTGCCTCCTGGAGACAGGCACAGTACCGTCTTCTAAGAATATTGTAATAAATGATGCAGCTACATGACACATACACACTCACACATTCTCTCTCTCTCTGTGTCTCTCTGTCTCTCTCTGTCTCTCTCTCTCTCTCTCACTCTCTCTCTCTCTCTCTCTTTCTCTCTGTTTCTTTTGAAAACCTGGTTCCAACTTCCTGATGTTACTTAAGCATTACAGAAATGGCTTCCTATTAGTCCAAAGAGAAGCAAGAACCTTTGTCCCCCATTCATGGAGTTCTGCTAAATCCCATATAGGAGGTTATTCTTTCTAAATGATAAACTGTATACTTGTTTCAGCATTTTGTTATTTTCCTTCCCCTCCTCAAATTAGAAAAACGTATATCCAAGATGCAGGGCACCAGAATAACTTTAAATTGTATAGGAGAAGCTAAATATGAGAACCTAAATGTGATTGACCAAACACTTTACATGGCAGTAATAAAGGTATGAATTGACTACTGGACAGCCTTCACAACAAAATGATGTACACATTTGTATTAACAAAAGATGAGAGAGAGCACTCTGGAATTAGAAAGATCAATAGGCTATTGTGACACAATTTGGAGATAGAAACAAGACATGCTGATGGAAGAGATGTTGGGTTGGAAGAACAAGAAGCATCACCAGGGATTCCAAGGTTCTTTTGTGATAAGCATTTGGGTGGATAGATGATTGGCCTATCCAGAATCCTTGAATACTTGTGAGGTAGAGCTGGAGGAATTGGTGTAACAGCATTGATCTCCATCCAGTTTTCTGTTCATCCATAACATATACTTCAAACCACATGAACATACATGTACACATATGTATGTGCACACACACATACACATACATTCCCAAAACTTACCAGTCCAAATTTAGAGAGAAAAAAGTCCTTCCAGATTGAGCTCTACTCTATTTTCCCATTGTACTAATTCTCTCCTGTCCTGAACTTTATTCTCAACCATGCCTTTGACCAAGATATTACTTCTTCTTGGGAATGTCCTTCCTTCCACTTGGCTGCCTGATGAAATCCTACTCTTTTTTTAGGCTCCAACTCCCTTGTTATCTATGAGGCCCTCCCTGGCTATCCATTCCCTCCAATTTCCCACTTCTCTCTCAGATCCTAATATCAAATGCATAATAAGACCTTATTCTCTTGCACTGCAATTCATTTATTTTTTAAAAAACTAGTTTATTTATATGTATGAAGAAGTTGATATTAGAAAATACTTTCCCTATCTCACCATCCCCAGTTCATAGATGAGAAACTGTAATTCATTTAATCATCTGACTCCCTAACTAAGTTCAAGGGCACAAATGTCAGTCACAGCCATCCCCAATTCCCACTAGAGTATGACCTCAGGAAGAATGATCATGATGATAAAGGTAAGCACTGTGTGCCTGGCTCTCTCTTAAGCATCATATATAAATATATATACACACACACATATATATATTCCTCTGGATTCTCACAGCAATTCTGTTCTTATCCTCATTTCACAGAAGGCTTATTTACCAAAGCTAACTGAATGAATAAGTGGCAGAGCCAGGATTCAGATTCAGGCGAGCAGGCTCTACAGTCTGAGCTCTTCCCTGCTATACTGCATGGCCTCTCAATGATGCTCATGTCCTGGATGATTGGCATTGCCCTTCTACTCTTTCCATCAGGGCAGTCATCCTCTCTTCCCACCCCACTGTTGCTCTGTCTAGGATTTACTAGGAGCTGCTTTGATGATGACACCAGAGAGTACACAGATTACTGTAGCAAAATCAGAGACAACAGCCTAAAAGAGTTCAGGTACCCTGATCCTCCATCCTTTTCTACTACTTAGCTCTTCAAAGCAGGAATCTTCCCCCTTCCCACCCAACCCCTATCTTTCTTCAGGGAGCAAAGCATCCTTCCCAGGCAGACAGAGGATTTCCTTCATTCTTCCCAGCTTCACATTTCCTCCCTACTTCTAGCTCCCCCATTACCCTGACTTTGGAGCCTAAGAACTAGGCTTAGCTAGCTTTTGCCCATTGTAGTTTGCACACCAACTTCATTTGAGCGTGTGTCCTGTAAGGTCCCCAACTGAACCCATCCTCTTGTACTCTTGTTTGTATTTTTTGTTCTTGAAGAAGTAAAGAGTGTTGCTTTTCATTTTACTCTAGACTAGAGCTAGCTTAGCTCCAGAGTGGAGCTGCCCACACCACTGTCTTTTGATGTGACAAACAGAAAAGGGAAGGTGGGGAAGCCAAAATAACAACTTCACAGTAGTATTCATTCCTCTACTTGTATCCTCTCATCATCTAGGGTCCTGGTTTTATGTTGGTTTGTTTTGATTTAGAGAAATAGAGACAATATAGTGTACATACATAATTCCAAGAGCCAGGTAGACCCACATTTGGACTCCAACTCCACCACTAATAGGGTACTTGAAAGGATGTAATGGCTCACTCTTCATAAAACGCTTACAACTGTACCTAGTAAATAGTAAGTCCCTGCTTGTTAAGTATTAGCTGATAGTTTTTGTGTGCTCATCCTGGGGCTTGAATTTCAGGGTTCTGGGCACTGTCTCTTAACATTTTTTTTTTGCTCAAGGCTAGCTCTCTACCACTTAGGCCAGCTCCACTTCCTGCCTTTTAGTGGTTAATTGGAAAAAAGAGTCTCATAGACTTTTTAAGACTTTTTAAGGCTGCTGTGTAAAGAATTGAAGAGACATGACTAGAAATAGGAAGAGCAGCTCCAAAGCTGTTAAAGTGTGAGCTCAGATTGGAACTCAGCTGGAAGACTCCTAAGATCAAATGTTATTTCTCCATCTAATACAATGTCTTAAGAAATGAACAATTGAGTCTTTTTGTATCAGCATGCTCCACACTAACACTGGAAATGTTATCAGCAGATAAATGTCTTTACACTGAGACTAAAAGACTCCCTCTTAGTGAAGTCTGTGTGTTCATTCACAAAAAGTTATTCCTTTGAAAGTTAGAACCTCCCAATACATGCTGTCACCTTGCTGGTGTCATCAATAATAATTGCTTCCAACTGCGCACCTGTGGCTCACAAGACCTGTAATCCTAGCTACTCAGGAGGTAGAGATCTGAGGATCGAAGTTCAGAGCCAGCCTGGGCAGGAAAATCTGTGAGACTCTTATCTCCAATCACCAGAAAACCGGAAGTGGCGCTATGGCTCAAGTGGTAGAGTGCTTGCCTTGAGCTGAAGAGCTCAGGGACAGTGCCTAAGCCCAGAGTTCAAGGCCCACAACCGACCGAAAAATAATAAGAATAATTTTTGCTTCCAACATCTTGGGGAAGCAGGAAGTTTGTATCCTTCCTTGTTCTTTGTATATTTTACTTTACCCAATACACCGTACACTTTAGGTGTTCCAACTTTTAGAGAATCAAACCATCATCCATGAATTCCCAGTTTCCAAAAAGCAATTGAAATATGAATAGTAAATTGTAATTAACACATTTAAACTTGGAATAGTCCCTCAGGCAATTCATGAATGAAGGAGGCCTTAGGATCAGCATCAAGAGCCTCCTTAGTGTTAGGTGCTGGTGGCTCACACCTGTAATTCTAGCTACTCAGGAGGCTGAGATCTGAGGATCATAGTTCAAAGCCAACCTCAGAAGACAAATCTCCAGTTAGCTATCAAAAAGCCATAAGTGGAGGTGTGGGTCAAATGGGATGGTGCCAACCTTGAACGAAAAAGCCAAGTGAGAGCATGAAATAGAAAAGAAAAGAGAGAAGGAAGGGAGGGAGGGAAGGAGGGAGGGAGGGAGGGAGGGAGGAAGAGTGGGAGGGAGGAAGGGAAAGAAAGGAAAAGAATGCACTTCACTGTAATATACTTCCAATGGAAAGGGAAGAATGTATACTACCTAGTACACAGTACACTTTTTGTGGCAGGGAGAGTTGCATGGTGAAGACAGAATGCATCAATAGATTGGGTGTACCTTCCAATCTCATAACATTCTTAGTACCACTTGCTTGCCTACCTTTCACTTATTTTTCCTGTAAATCAAATACACAATAAAAGACTGAGAAGGGTGATCTATAGGAGAGTTTTCAGATGGAGAGAGAAGAAATTAATGATACTTTAATTACCATATTTAGGTTTTGGCAGTGCTGGGAATGGAACCCAGAACCTCATGCATGTTAGACAAGCATTCTACAATTGAGCAACATCCCCATCTCTTTTTTAATTGCTTTGATTTTTTTTGCCTATATTGGGATTTGAACTCAAGGCCTCTCTTGCTAGCCAGATACTTCATCACTTCAACCACACTGCAGCCCTACTTTTTAAAATCTGTTTTTAAACAGCTTTATTAAGATAGAAATATTTTGCCATATAATTCATGGTGATCTATTCCTGCCTGTAATCCCAACACTCAAGAGCAAAAGCAAAAGGATCACAAGTTAAAGGTCACCTGGGATCCATAGCAAGTTCCAGACAAACCTGGACTATATAGCAAGACTCTGTATCAAAACAAAAATAAACCTGGTAACGTGGCTCACAACCATAATCCCAACTACTCAGAAGGTAGAGATCAGGAAGATCATAGTTTACAGGCAGCCCAGGCAAAAACTTAGCAAGACCACCATCTCAGTCAATAAAATGAGCTATGTATGGTGACCCTCACTTGTCTTCCCACCTACTGAGGAGGCATATAGAGGATTGTGATCTGAGGCTAGCTCTGGGGGAAAATATGGGACCCTAACCTAAAAATAAGTAAAGCAAAAGAATGCTGGGTGCATGTCTCAAGTGATAGAGTATCTGCCTAGCAAGCATGAGGCCCTGAATTCAAACCCTGTTGCCAAAAACAAACATTATCATTACCCTTAAAAACACTTCCCAAGCCCACTCTGTCAAGCTCCTCTCCCCCAACCCCTGGCAACAGCAAGACTATTTGCCATCTCAACAGACTTGCCTATTTTGGACATTTCATAAATTGGAGTTCATAATCCATTATCTTTTATCACTGGCCTTTTTCACTTAACATAATATTTGCAAAGGCCATCCATGTTGTAGCACATATCAGTACTTCCTTTCTTTTTATTACTGTGTAGGAGCTTTGTGAGCCAGTGATTTGTGCTTTAGGCTATCACTATGTTTCCTACATTTTGGAGAACTGAAGGAACTCATCTGAAAGTGAAGAGAAGCCAGTATGAATACAACCCAGAATGAATGAAATTACAGCCATCGCCACCTTTGGCAGTGGCACAGTTAGGCTGAGCCAAAGATCTGTCCTAATAAAACAGCAGCCCTGAGTTGGTATGGTGACCCCTTGCTGGCACTGGGCTTGCCTGGAAAGAGTTCCTGGGTGCTGGTCTAATGGGATGAAGCATGTGCCCTAGTGCTTGTTCTTCTGGCTTGGAAGGAGCTTGGGTGCAATTTCTTGTCTTCAGACAGATGAGAAAAGTATGACCAGGGTCTCCTGGCTCCAATTTGTTCTGTTTGATAGTGGGCAGAGAGAGCACCACACTGTGCAGACAGGTTAGACAGTTTATTGTAGGCTGATGAAAGCAGATTAAAAACCCATCAGCTTGGTGGGAAACTAGCTCAGAATCCAATCCAAATATCAGATGAAATATTTACACAGCCAGGAGATAAACCTGGGAAACAGTATGCCCTTTGTGTGTGTCTCTGAGTGTGCAGGCACACACAGAGCCACTGACCATTTGTCAACTTCCAAGATTTATTCTGCTGCTTCTAGCAAGGGACAGCCTAATGATTTAATAACTTGTCAACACCTACACAGAGAAACAAGGACTGGCACTTCCTCGTTTCTTATTTTCTTTGCTTTAAATAGGAATTCCTATTCTAAGTCACTAGAACCTGGAAATCATACTGTCAGGTTTCCCTTGACTTGAGTGCACAGTTCCTGAATCTGAGCATGATGAATGTTATAACTTCCCTGTTATATAAACACTGTGTTGCTACCCTTTCAGAGGAACCCATTGAGTTCATGTCCTAAAGCTGGAGTGTTTGCTTCAGACCGTTGCCATGAGCCAATTTCAAATGGAGTGAAACTGTTTTGTTTCTGTCCCATGAACCTCTTGAGCTGAATGCCTGCTTGAGCAATCCAGTGCCTGCTTACCACATTTACATCTGAGATGGAGAAGTTGTTAAAGGATTTTAGTGGGAAAAAGACTGGATTTCTTATGCAGAGTAGCATTCTCCTGCCATCTTTGGGCAGTTGTAAGTTCCCTGAAAACAGAGACCATCTCCTTTTCAGCTCAGCAAGTTTCATAGTGCCTGCTACAACATCTGACCTGCTGTCACTGTAGTTGATTATTTTCACACAACTCAACTGTAAAGACAATGACAACTTAACCAGAGGATTACTTTGGACTGGGCCTTGGTCCCAAAGACAGATAATGTAGTGAAGTAGTATATGGCTAGGCAACTCAGAGTTTCTGGAGTATTCAGCACTAGAACATTTGTCCCATATGTGTAAGGCCCCAACACCACCAAAAAAAAATGCATCTGAATTACCTTACCTAGTGTTAAATGCAAATTTGGATACAGCAAAACCCAGATGGAACTTGAGATATACCTTCCATCGTCGTCGTCGTCATCATCATCGTTATCATCATCATCACCATCATCATCATCATCATCACTATGTGGTTGTATAAAGAGGTTATAATTCTGTAAGTGAAGAGTACAGTGCACCTTGATCAATATCAGCCCATCCATCCCTTTTTTTCCCCCATCCCTAGCCTTAAGTTACGTAGTTTAATTTTTACATTCTTGCAAGCTTCTGGGTGGTACCATGCTGCTTATCTAGGGACCATATTTGAGTAGCAAGTATCTAAAACTATGCTGGACAATACAATAGTCACTCATGGTTATTAAGAATTTGAAATGCGGCTAATGCAAACTGAGATGTAGTGTAAGTGGAAAATGCACACCAGATTTCAAAGCCATAGTAAAACATAAAATATCTTATTTGCAATTTTATATTGACTATGTTAAATTGATAATACTTGAGTATTTTAGGTTAACTAAAGTATATTCTTAAAATTAATTTCACTTGCATTTCATTTTTTAAAGTATAATCCTACAAAACACTAATGATCTAGAGCAGGAGTCCACAAACATCTTCAATAAAAGTCCAGATCATGAAATTTTAGGTCTTCAGATCAGATAGTCTCTGACCAAACAAACTACTTAATTCTACTGCTGTAGCAGCAAAGCAGTCATAGATGGCATGAAAATGAATAAGTTGGGCTGGGAAAGTGACTCAGTGGTAGAGTCCTTGTCTCGCATGCATGAGGCCCTGGGTTTGATTCCTCAGCACCACATAAACAGAAAAAGCCAAAATTGGCACTGTGGGTCAAGTGGTAGAACACTAGCCTTGAGCTAAAGAGCTGAGGAATAGCACCCAGGCCCAGAATTTAAGCCCTAAAACCAACAAAAAAAAATTGAATGTTTGTGT
This sequence comes from Dipodomys spectabilis, assembly GCF_019054845.1. NCBI lineage: Eukaryota > Metazoa > Chordata > Mammalia > Rodentia > Heteromyidae > Dipodomys > Dipodomys spectabilis. The sequence goes on from NW_024870853.1 coordinate 1,047,082, forward strand.
TCCAGTAAAACTATTTATAAAAGCAAGTACAACTGAGCACTGTGACTCACGCCTGTAATTCTGGCTACTGAGGAGGCTGAGATCTGAGGATCATGGTTCAAAGTTAGCCAAGGCAGGAAAGTCCGTGGGACTCCTATCTCCAATTAACCATCAGAAAACTGGAAGTGGTGCCATGGCTCAAAGTGGTAGAGTGCTAGCCTTGAGCAAAAGAGTTCAGGAAAAGCATTCAGGCCTCTAGTTCAAGCCCCTCAACAACAAAAAAAAGCAAGTACAAGATTGGCATGGTAACAAGGACCTGTAGTGCCAGCACCTGGGAAGCTGAGACAAGCAGCATCGCTTGATCCAGGACACCACAGAAAGGAGACCCTCAACTAAAACAAAGCCAATAAGAAAAAAGAAGTAGTAGCCTTGAAAATGGCTCACAATTATGGTGAAATCCAATAGCTTGGTAGTCAAGAGAAGAAAGAATAGAATTAGAGCCTCTTCACAGCCTTCATTCACATGTAGTTATCATTTGGCCCTTCTGGTGGTTCCCTGGAAAAACTCATTTATAAGGTTTTCTTTATTAGATCTGACTCAAAAGGACTCTTGGGGTGAAAACCATTTTGCTTGGGGCATTTGTCAAAAACAATTAGAAGAAAATGATTAACCGAACAGCTGCCCCATGTAGTGGACAACAGCTAGGAAAAATATTAAACTAACAAAAAATCTTATAAGTAAACACTAGGGAATGAAGTGGCCAGGAGGGCTTTGAAAAGCTCACCATCTTGCAAGGAATCTAGGAGACCATGTATATATACAAGGTGTTGCATGTGTAAGGCTGTATTCAGAAAAGATTGAGAAAGCCTAACTTCTCACCTCTGGCTGACCTTTGAGCTCTGCCTAGGCAAATGATAAGGCACATTTGTCAACTGCTTAGCTCAATGCTGGGGGTATGTCCCCCAACACACACACATACACACACACACACACACACACACACAGAGCTTCTTGTAAACACTGAGAGATTAGAGCTGGGATGGAGTATGAACAAGGCCCTAAGTTCAATCCTCAGCACAGAAAAGAAGAAACACAGACTGGAAGATTTACTGATCCTGGGAAATTAAGGAAGTCTAATCATTAGCTGGCTACTAAACTAAACCAAGCAGAGCTTTTAGTGAACACACATGACAAAGAATATGGACCTTGCAGAATTAATACCGAAAAATCACTAAACAAATAAATACCACAGCAAGAACAACGAACTCCAGGGAGGGATGCAAGGTGATTTCTATAGTTCCCATGTTATATAACTAACTGTCCAATTTTCAACAAAAATTACAAAGCATGCAAAGTAACAAGAAATGTGACCAGTACACAGAGGGAAAGGTCAATCAGTATAAACTGTCCCTGTGAGCTTTAATCTACAATCTTGAATAAGTACGAAAATTACAAGTATGAGAAACGTCTTAGTGGCACTGTGGCTCAAGCGGTAGAGCGCTTGCCTTGAGCTGAAGAGCTCAGGGATAGCACCCAGGCCCAGAGTTCAAGCCCCACAACCAACCGAAAAGAGAGAGAGAGAGAGAAACATGTCTTAACAAATCAAGAATTTTTCTAGTGAAATAAGAACAAATAGAAATTCTGTATTCAAAAAGTATAATACCTGAAATAAAAATTTGTTAGAGGGGCTCAATAGCAAATGTGAGCAGGCAGAAGCCAGAATCAGCAAATTGGAAGATAGGTCAACTGATATTATTCAGTCTAAAGTACACACAGTAAAAAGAATGAAAACATGAACAGATCTTCAGAGACCTGTGTGACAATATCAAACACACTAACATGCATAATGAGTGTCTCAGAAAAAGATGGGAGGAAAAGGGAATAATATTTGAAGACATAATGGCCTAAAACTTCCCAAATTTGGAAAAAGAAATTAATCTATACACCTAAGAAGCTCAGTGAACTCACTAAAAGTAGGATCAGTAAACTCAGTAAAAGTAGGATCAACTGAGAGATTGAAAGACATCCTCAACTGCCAAAGCCCTTTAGAGACAGAGAAAGAAGTTGAAAGGAGAGAAAAATAATTCATAGTATATAAGAAATCTTTCAGTAAGGTGCTGTTTCTGGTCAAAAACCATGAAATTCAGATGGCCATATGGTGACATATTTAGAATGTTGGAAAGGAAAAAAATCAAACTACTATTGACCAGGAATTCTACATCTGGCAAACATTCATCAAGAATGAAAGAGAAATTAAGACATTCATTGATTACATTAAGTGAATGTGTTGTTATAAGAAATGTTAAACCTGCTGTATTATAAAAAAAAAATACTTGGGAGGTAGAGGTAGAGGCTGAAATGAAAAGACACTAAATAGAAATTGAATTCATATTTTTAATAAAATAAAGAAGGAACACCAGTAAGGATGTGTACATATATAAATATAAAACTGAAAAGGTAAACCAGTTGCAGTAATGCATATCTTTAATCCCATGACTCTGGAGACTAAGGAAGGGAGAATCAAAATTTCAAGGTCAACCTGGGTTGCATGGCAAGACCACTATCTCAAACCAAAAAAATGAAAAAAAAACATTCCAATGTAACTTTTTTCTCCTATATTATTTAAAAGACAGTTAATCAAAATAAGTATACATCTGCTCTGATAAGTGCATAAAAATTTAAAAAATAAGTGTATAATGTATAAAGATATGTATGACAAAAATAATCCAAAGGAGGGATAGGGAAATGGAGCTATATAGGAGCAGAGTATTTATATGCTATTGAAATTAGATTGGTGTTAATGTAAAGTGTATTCTTCAAGTTACAATGCTCATTGAAACACCCAGGTTATTGAGAAAATAAACATATATATACATATATATAATTTATATATATGCAATTAAAACAGAAGTAAAATGGCACACTAAAAGATACTTATTTCATTTAAAAGACAACAGTAATAGTAATCAAAAAGCCTAAAACATATAGAAAACAAATTGTAGCATCACATACCTAGATCATGCATCACCAGTAATTAACATTGAATGTAAATGATTAAACATTCCAATTAAATGTTAGAGATTGGCAAATAAACTTCTAAAATGAATTACCTATACATTGTTCATAAAAGAAATGTTTTAAACTCAAAGACATACATCTGGTTTTTTGTTTGATTTTTGCCATTCCTGGGGCTTGAACTCAGGGCCTAGGCACTGTCTCTGAGCTTCTTTTGCTCAAGGCTAGCACTCTACCCCTTGAGCCATAGCACTACTTCTGGCTTTTCTGTTTATGTGGTATTGAAGAATCAAACCCAGGGTTTTATGATTGTTAAGCAAGCACTCTACCACTAAGCCAAATTCCCATCTCTACACACAACATTTGAAAGTATAAAAGATACTGAAGCCAAACACCGGTGACTCGTGCCTATATAACCCTAGCTACTTAGGGGGCTGAGATCTGAGGACTGCTATTCAAAGCCAGCCTTGGCAGGAAAGTCCATCAGACTCTTATCTCCAATTAGTCACCAAAAATCCAGACATAGAGCTATAGCTAAAGTGGTAGAACACCAGCCTTGAGCACAAAATCTCAGTGATGTGCTCAGGCCCAGTGATGTGCACCAGGACTGACACAAAAAAAGGATAATGAACATGATCGTGTATGTAGTAACCAAAAGAAAGCTGTTTACTATAATAGGCAAAATTATAATCATGTATGTACATTAACAGGACACCAAAACACATGAATCAAAAACCAAAGGATTCAAGGCAGAAATAAACAATAATAGTTGGAGATGACAATCCCCTATTTCAATAATGGATAGAATAACTAGATAGGGGCTGGGAAGGTGGCTTAGTGGTAGAGCACTTGCCTTGCATGCCTGAGGCCCTGGATTCGATTCCTCAGCACCACATAAGCAATAAAAAGAAAAAAGCCAGAAGTGGCACTGTGGTTCAAGTGGTAGAGCACTAGCCTTGAGCTGAAGAGCTGAGGAACAGTGCCCAGGCCCAGAGTTCAGGCCCCACGACCAGACCCCCCCCCCAAAAAAAGAATAACTAGAGGGCTGGGAAGGTGGCTCAGTGGTAGAGCGCTTGCCTTGCATGCCTAGGTTCCCTCAGCTAAGAGCTGAGGGACAGCGCCCAGGCCCAGAGTTCAGGCCCCACGACTGGACTCCCCCCCCCAAAAAAAGAATAACTAGATAGAAGTTCAGAAAGGAAATAAAGGAGTTGAACAACGTGATAAGCCAACTAGGGGAGAAGATACTTTCTTCTCAAGATATAATGCATGTTAGGCCACAAAATAGCAATATATTGAAAAGGACTACAGCCATACAAAACACTTTGGTATTAAATTAGATGGATGGAAGTGAATGAAATTTGAAATCAATAAAGGAGGAAATTTTTAGGAATTCACAAACATGTAGAAATTAAAAAGCACACTCTAAATTAAAGAGCATATGTTGGTTAAAGAAGAAGGATACAGGTAGACCCGTTGCAACAATGAGAAGTACAAGTTGTCATGTCGAAAACGAACTTTACAACTTTGATGGGGGGGGGAGGATTGGGTGGGTGGGCGGGGGGAGGCTGAGAAGGGATGGGAAGGGGAAACAAAGGAGGAGGCTACAATGCTTGATAAGAAATGTACTCATTATTTTGCCCATCTAATTGTAACCCCTCTGTACAGTATTTTCACAATAAAAAATAAATAAAAATTAAAAAAAGAAGAAATCCTAAGAGAAGTTAGAAAATGCTTTGAGATGAAGAAAAAAGAACAAAAAGGAAAACATGCCCAAACTTATAGAATACAATAAAAGTGGGACTTTCAGGTAGATTTTTGGCTGTAAATACCTGTTTTTTTTTAAAAAAAAAAAAAAAGGTCCAGGTACCAGTAGCTCATGAATATAATACTAACTACACTACACAGTTGGCTGAGATCTGAGGATCAAGGTTCAAAGCCAGCTCAGGCAGGAAAGTGCGAGAGACTCTATTTCCAATTAACTACTAAAAAGCCAAAAAAAATAACACAAATTGAAACCTAAACTCTCACCTTAAGAAAGGAGATCCCCTGGGTTCTATCCCTAGAACTACCAAAAGAAATTTCTGAGAAAGAGCCAAGCCCTTTAATCACAGCTACATGTGATCAAGAGGCTGAAATCTAGATCACAGTTTAAGACCAGCCCAGGCAAAAAAAAAAAAAGGCTGTGAGACTTTATCTCAACAGAAGAAGCTGAGTGTAGTAGTACATGCTGGCCATCCCAGCAATGGTAGAAAGCATAATATAAGATGATCACAGTCTATGGAACCAGGCAAGAAGTAAGACTCTGTCTCAAAATAAGCAGTGCATTTTGGTTTTAATGTAAACAAATACAACCAATTTAGACAGCAGTCTGGAGGTTCCTCAAAAAACTAAACATGGATCTTCCCTACAACCCAGCCATACCACTCATGAGCATCTTCCACCCAGCCAACATCACAAGCCAGGATTCCATAAACATACTTGCACATCTGTGTTCATTGCTGCAGTATTCACAATAGCGAAGTTATGGAATGAAGTCATCCCAGATGCCCTACAATAGCTGAGCGGACACTGGGCACCAGTGGCTTATTCTTGTAATCCTAGCTACTCAGGAGGCTGAGATCTGAGGATTGCAGTTCAAAGCCAGCCCTGGTAGGAAAGTCCATGAGACTCTTATCTCCAATGAACCACCAGAAATCTGGAAGTGGAGCTATGGCTCAAGTGGTAGAGTGCTCACCTTGAGCTGAAGAGCTCAGAGACAGAACCCAGGCCCAGGGTTCAAGCCCCACAACTGAAAAAAAAAACATGAGTGGATCCAAAAAAATGTGGTACCTATACATAATGGAAGTTTATACAGCTATTAGAAAGAACAGTATTATGTCATTTGCAGGGAAATGGATGGACCTAGGACAAATGTTAAGTGAGGTAAGCCAAACTCAGAGAAACAAATTGTGCATGTTTGCTCTCATATTCAGAAGCTAGATATAAAATACATGGTAAATTATACACGACTCTAGGCTTTCATACATAATGAGACCAAAGGACACTCTTAGGGAAGAAACACAAAAATGCAATGCCTGTGTGCCTCTGATCATGTTTCTTGAAATGAATTCCAGGAAATGGAATGAGAGGTTTTTTTCTTTTTCTTTACCTTTTTTGTCTTTTTTGTTCATTTTTCTGTCTTTTGAGGGAGTGTTAGAGGGGGCACAAAAAGGGAGAGATAAAAGGTGAACAAGTGCAGCAGTGGTACTCAGTAGAAACCATGTTGGAAAAGAACTATGCAACTTGTGGGTGGGGACAGGAAGGGAAAACTGAGAGAGAGCAAAGGAAGGAGTGACATTGTCTAAAAAGAAATGAACTAATTACTTGACTTGTGAAATGGTGACCCCTCTGTACATCACCTCTATAATAATAATTTTTTAAAAAATAAGCAGTGCAAGGAAAAAGTAACTAAGTTGGATTTCATCGCAATTTTGCTTCTAAAGACACTATTGAAAAAGTGAAAAGACAACTCAATTGGAGAAAATACTTACAAATCACATATAAAAGACATAGCCAGAAACACTTTTTAAACCCTTAGAACTCAATCATAAAAGCAAACTAATCCATTTTTGTGCCAGTACTGAGGCATAAACTAAGGGCCTAGGCACTGTCCCTGAACTTTTTTGCTCAAGGCTAGTGCTGTATCACTTGAACCACAGCTCTACTTCTAGCTTTTTGGTGGTTAATTGGATATAAGAATCTCACAGACATTTCTATATAGGCTGGCTTTGAACCACAATCCTCAGATCTTAGCCTCTTAGGATTATAGGTGTGAGCCACTGGAGCCCAGCACTTATCCATTTTTAAGACTGTCAAACACCAGATGAAGTGGGTCATATATGTAATCCAAGTTACTCGGGAGGCAAAAATTAGGAGGATTGTGGTCCAAGGCCAGCCTAAGCAAAAGTTTAGGGAGATCTCATCTCAACAATACAAACCAGGACTGGTGGTACATGCCTGTCATCCCAACTATTCAGGAGGCCACAGGTAGTCACCAAGCAGAAATCAAGACCCTATCTGAAAAATAACTAAAACAAAAAGGGTTGGAGGTGACCCCTGAAGTCAAACACTAGTAGTACTATTTCCTCCCCCCCAAACAAAAGGTCAAAGGATGTGAATATAATTTCTTTATACATATATATATATATATATATATGACGTATATATGGCCAATAATTTTAAATATGCCCAACATCTTTAGTCATTAGGCAAGTACAAATGATAGGATAATAATAATGAAAAGACAATAGCAAGGATTAATAAGAAGTGCATAGAGAAATTAAAGCCCTCATACTTTGCCAGTAGAAATATAAAACTGTGTACTTGGGGAAAAGTCTAATAGTTCCTTAAAAGTTAGGGTTACTCAATGAGATGTACAAGACACTATGAGGAGGGAGGAGTTGGGGAGGTTGGGAGGGAAGGGATGGTAGGGGGAAAACGAAGGAGGAGGTAACAATGCTCAATAGGAAATGTATTCATTACTTTACTCATGTAATTATAACCCCTCTGTAACTGTACAATAAAAACATACATAAAAAAGTTAGGGTTACTAAATGACTTAGGAATTTCATTCCAATGTATATATGCACATAACTTCACATAGAAAACTTGTACAGAGATTTTCATAGCAGCATTATTCATAATAGCCCAAAGCAGAAACATCCATAAATGATGTATAGAGAAACAAAATGGATACACACACACACAGAGAGAGAGAAAAAAATGTAAATATACTCGTCAGTTATATAAAATGGCACCATATTTACAAAGAATATAAGCACATTCTCCTTTAAAGCATCTCTAAGATTATTTATGATCCCTAGTATAGTATAAGTAGAAGTAGTTTTACACTGTGTTATTTAGGGAATAATGACAAGAAAATTTGTCTGTATGTGTTTAGTACAAATGCAAGTTTTTCTGAATATTTTTCTACTGTTAGTTGAATCTGCAGATGTGGAACCAGATACACAGGTCTGATTATATACATACAAATGTGCATATACATATGTGTATATGTCCTGAGGATACCAAAGGAAACTCTGTATGTGTGTTGTTTAGCTCTTCATCAGTTATACATTTAAACTGTCTCATCTTTAGGCTAGTGTGAGAAACATCTATAGGGCTGTGTATATGTACTTGTAAGTGTTATAGCATGGTGAACATTACATTAAATGAAAAAAAGGCCACAGAAGGACACATACCATGATTCTATTTGCATGAAATGTCCAGAATGTGCACATTCCATCCATAGAGACAGATAATAGGTTTTAGTAGTCTCCTGCAACTGGAGGAAGGGAAACAATGTGGATGTGGAGTTTTCTTCTGGAAGGAAGAACATGTGGAATTAGAGAATGATTGCACCACCTTATAAATATACTACTTGTGAGTATACTGTAAAAGGGTGAATTATATCTCAAAGAAAAAATAGAGCAGTGGGACAGATTTGTAACATGTACTGCAGATTTACCCCACAGGCTATAGTTCTCTGACCTGGTCTTGAGCGAAGTGTTTTAGAGTCACACAGACCTGAGATAAGATTTTTATTTTCAGCTTCCAAGTTCTGTGGCCTTCAGCAAGTTACTTAGTAGCTTTAAGCCTCACTTTTCTTCTTTGTGGAATGGGGCTATGTTCAGTAGCTCCCTCTTATTATGCAAATATTTTTATTATTATTAGGCCAAATATTAGCTCCTTCAAGGCACTCTGCCTCCCATAAACTGGACTGGCAGGAGCTCAATACACAGAAATGAATAAATAAGAAACTTAGCATATTCGCTGTCTCATGGTAATCAATACCAGTAGCAGACCCTTTTTATAGCATGGCTTGTATATCAAGTACTAAATTGTAAATGCTTTGCAGAACATTATTTCACATAACACTAAATACTAACCCCTCCTTTAGATGAGAAAACTGAGTCACTCTAAGTGTAACTTGCTCCAGATCACCCTGGTAGTAAATGGTGGAGCCAAAAGTAAAACTCAGGCAGTCAGGCTTATGCAATAATTGTTGAATGTGAATTATCATCAAATTTAAAACATATCCAAGGAGTCTGGTCCCATTTGTTCCTTTGGTCGCTACATACAAACTAAGTAGCAATTCTATTTTCCAAGCATGTGATTAAAATGAAATGTTTCCCATATTTCCAATAATGTTCTACTAGGGAGCAGATTGATGTCTTTCATCTGTCTTTGCATTGATGTGTTTACCAAGCATGTACAGGATCCCCACTATGCTCCAAGCCCTGTGCTATATGGAAAGACATAGATATATTCTCTATATCTCTCTATCAGTCAGGAAAAGACTGATAATCCATAGTGCTGTGTGCCATGATAGAGCTTATATGCAAGGATGCTACAGAAGCAGAAGACCTAGGGCTGAAGAGCCTGTGACTACTCCCTGGTGGAAGTAGTACCTGAAGGTTTCCAAAGAACAATGTGGATTAGTCAGGTATTTGAGGGCTGAACAATCAGCAATGGAGTTAAAGTGTATATATAGGCCAAGAGGCCTAAGATTCCTTTGGCAAAATCCAGGGAACGAATGGCATGGAGTCCAACCTGACTGAAGACTTGCTTGAAGTGGGAACCTGAAAAAAGCTTATAAAGGCCTAAGTGTCATGCATATTTGATCCTGAACAACAAAATACCTACCCTCCTTCTCCCCCTTACCCTACTTTATCTTTCTTGCAGCATGTAACCATCATCTGTCATATTACATACATTTTTATATATACTACCTAGTCTCCTCCTACTATAATGTAAGTTTCCTGTGGACTTGATTTTGTTCACTGCTTTATCCCCCATGCTTACCAATGTGCACATGGTAAGCATGGGGGATAAAGAATTGCCTATAGAAGATAAATGGCAATAGAAGATAATATAGAAGATAATAAATATTCTTAAATAGATGGAACAAATAGTGTAGAGTAACTAGTGTGGAATAAAATGAATAAGCTAATGCTCGGGGGCTCTAGGGAAGACAAATAATGAAGATATAGGAGTTAGTCTCTCAGATCTTACAGACTAGTGGGGACCATAAGTGTAGGCATGAGGACCCAGTTTATTACACTGTCTCATATCTTTTTTTACTTTCAGACTGTCCTGCAGCCATTCAGAATTCCCCGTCCTCCACACATATATCCACTCCAGCCAAGACTTCCAGGCTCCAAAAGTAGCACAAGTTATAACATACACCTATCTACCCTTTTGGCTTTGCTCATCCAAACTGCTATTCCTGGCAGCTTCCTGTGTATGTGAGATGTTGGCATGATCAAGCTAATTTTCACTACTGAAATGGGTCACTACCAGTGCAGACTAAGGTACCTGATTTGTTCAATTTTTTATTATGGAAACTTTCAAACATATGTAAAGCAAAGAGAAGAGTAATGGGAAGCCTTCATACACTCATTATCTAGCTTCCACAATTATCAACATCCATGATTTTTCTTCTTCTGGCCTTCATTTCTTTTCTGAAGAATGTTAATACTATTCTGGGGCTTCATACCATTTCACCATTGATGGCTTGTAATTATTTTTGTATATATCTCTAGAGATCTCTTGTTTTGAGGAGTGGGGGATTGTGCTCAGGTCCTTGAGCCTACTGAACATGTAATCTACCATTGATTTATCTCAACCCATAAGAAGCTTTTCTTTTTTTTTTTTTTTTTTTTTTTTTGTCGGTCGTGGGGCTTGAACTCTGGGCCTGGGCGTTGTCCCTTAGCTCTTCAACTCAAGGCGAGCGCTCTACCACTTGAGCTACGGCGCCACTAAGAAGCTTTTCTTAACATAATCACAATGCCATTATTGAACTCAATGAGCTCAATCATTTCAATATCATCTAATATCTGTGTGTCACATTTTACTAGTTGTCTAGAAAACACCCTTTTATGTGCATCCAAACAAGGCCCAAGTAGTAGCTATGTGCTTTTTAGATTTAAGGCTACTTTGTGGAATTTTGGGCCTTGTTAAAAAGTGGGGAGTAATCATTTTGAAGTGTTTATGAACGTCAGAGTCCATAACCCTCAACTTTTGAGGACAGTCTACTCCAGGCCTGAGAAAAAACTGAAAGGTTAAAATCCAGTCCCCTCATCAGATCTTTGTTGTGTTGTTCCCCCAGTAAAGAGTGAAGGGACTGAGTGCAGAGGGAAGAGATATGCAGCTTGCCACAGGGTTTCTGCTGTCTCCTATCCACCCATCCCAAATTCCCACCCCCTTACTGGCTGCCCTCAGAACTCTCTGGTTCAGCTGTATAAAAGTGATTGTGATTATAGTCATTCCTGGGAGTTGCTTGCCATTATGCCTAATTACACTACAGCACAATAATCATGTGTATCATTAAAGATGTGTCAGATTGACTTTGTCACGAGTTTTATTTGATTTCAATAGTAAACTGCTCTGGCAAGCACAGCCACCAGACCTTGGTGCTCCTACTCTCTTCCAGGGAGCAGACCAGCTGTCAGCAAGCCCACAACTAAGCATCCCATCCCATCCCATCTCACCCTGTCTTTGTCCTGTCCCATCCCATCCTGTCTCATCCCATCCCATACCAACCTCTCTCATTCCCTTCATCTCAGCCCTTCCATCCCTTTCAGTACAGTCTACTCCATACACAGTAGCTGGCTTCCCCTTCCTCACTGTGGGCTATGCATCTGGGCTTGAAGCAGAACAATTCACAAGAACAGCAACAGCCCAAACAACAAAAAAACCTGAAGGCTCCGCTAGCATCCACCCCTGCTTCCCCTATCCATGAGGATCTCAGTCAAGCTGCTTATCAACTCATACCATGCAATATCATCATTCTTCTCCCCATTTTGGAGATGAAGAATGTGAAATATGCTGGTATGTCTAAAGTTATCAAGTTCATCATTAGCAGAATCAGAGAACCGGAGGCTGTGGGTGCTAAGCCAGAGCTTCTGTGGGAGCTATGTCTAGGACAGCTGAGCTCCAATCATGAGGCAGTCATTCCTCTCAGTTAATGGGTGTGTTTCCAGTTGTCAAACATATTTTTTATGCCAGCATTGGGGCTTGCACTCAGGACTTGGGTATAGTCCCTTAGCTTTTTTGCTCAAAGCTATGGCTCTACCACTTGAGCCATACCTCCACTTCCAGCTTTTTGATGGTTACTTGGAAATAGGAGTTTCAGAGTCTTTCCTGCATAGGTTGGCTTCAAACCATGATCCTCAGATTTGTCTCCTGAGTAGCCAAGGTTACAGGTATGATTTTATCATGCATATTAAGTGATGCTTCTGGGCAAGTTCCTGAGTGGAAAATACAAGAGAGTTGAGATGAAGGCTTGGGGCAACACGTTCTGCCTTGCATTTGTGAACCATGAAAAGCATGTTGAGAGCCTGGACCCCAAGGCCTTATCTCTTCCATGTGAGGTGAGGCCACCTCTAGCAGCAGATTTCTTACTGTTTTCAAGCACCACAGTAATCACTAAGCAGGTAATCCACTGTTGAAGAAGCAGGTAAAGTATATCCAATTGTTGCCTAATGAACCTTCCCTCTGGGTGCTCATGGACCCAATAAGCACAAGTGTATGCATATGCTCACTCAGACAGCCAACCTTGAATGAGGATCATCCCTATGCCCAGCCTGGTGCTCAGAAAGCATCTCTGTGCCATGTGAACATTCTGGCTCCTAAGAACTCTATTCCATGCTTAGTGGGGGAAGAAGGGCAAGCAAACAAATATGTCAAAGTGAGCCCAAAGGCTGTAAAAGGGCCTGTGGAGGCCCAGAGGAGCAACAAGGAACTCTGCTTTTGGGGAGTCAGCAAAGACTTCAAAGAGGTTACATTTGAGCTGGGTCTTGAAAGATGAGTAGGAATCATGGTGTAGGCTGAGAAGGGAGGGCCCTGTGCTCTGCCTCAAGCGGAAAGGCAGAGAAGTGTGACCAAGTGTGAAGGATCCTAGGATCCTTTTGCACATAGAGCAACAAGTTGCCATTAGCGTATCTCCTGGCCTTCATAATTTAAGGTCAGACTTAAATATGAACTACCATTCCTGTTGACCAGTTTTTCACTACCTTCATTCACTTCCCTAGCTGGTTTTTGTGGCAGCTTGTTAGCCTTTTTGCAGTTCTCTAAACTTAGATGAAAGCTGGTGCTTAAATGCATGCCATTTTATTTTGCTTACCCTAAATTTTGCATCAATCACACTTGACCATTGAGGGCTTAGCTATATTATTCCAAGTTTCTTGGAGCAGCCAAAGGTGGCCTTCCTCTCCTCCCTTTAGAGTTAAATCCAGCAAGTCAGAGTCTACTGTGGAGAAAAATGGCACAAAACCTTTGTGGACACCTGGACTCCATGTGCTAAGCATGTGCTACCCCATGTTTGTTTAGCTGCCATCTGCTGTCATCATTAAAGGGACATTAAAACTCTGTTGGATTGGGTGTGGTGAGGTGATGTATCATCCTCGTGTGGACTCTTGAATAAGCTGTTAGAGGCCAAGCCTAAGTGGATCTTTGTTAATCGGTCGCTGAGAAAAGCCACAAACAGAAACTGAAAGGGCCCACAGCCATGAGTTGACTAGCACCTAGAGCTTTTCTCCAGATTCCTTCCTTTCCTCCTCAGATGTAACCCTTTAAGGTTGGCAGAGTAGAGATCCAGGACCCTGTTTATTAGGGGTTCCAATATGATTGGAAGCCAAGCCCCTCATCACAGTACTAAGGAGCTGTCTTGTGGAAATACCTAGGCCCAGGCAGTGCCCATACATTTATAGGAGAGCTGACTGCAGGGAAGCATGAAAGGAGATGGTGAAAGGGTATCTCTGGCTGCACCCTTGTCACACCAAACTAGTGCAAAAAGGAACTAAGCTTGGTGAGCAAATACTACCCTTCCCCCAAGATCTGAATCTCTTACTCCCTTCTTACCAGCAAGATCAGGTTCAACTTGTATAAATCTATTTTAGTGTCTTTTAATTGCTTGTGAACTAAGTGTTTCCTGGATATGCCACTGACCATGAATAATTAGAATCATTTCAACCACTGGGTTTTTGAAAGTGAATGGCGAGCAGACAAATAAAAGGGCTGCTCAGAAGTGAGAGTCATTTGTTAAAACCTGAGTGGGAGCATTTGTCTCAGCCTTCTCCAGTTTTGTTTTGTTTTGTTTTGTTTTCATGATGTCACTAGAGCCTCCTGTTTTATAGCTATTCTGGCTGCCCTTCATATTTTATGCATCTCTCATGTTAAGTAACCCCAGCTGCAGACGACAACAGGGCCCAACTGGCCACATGTCCAAGTCAGTCATTCACCCAGCAAAGTTGTCAAGTGTGCCTACTATGTCCTGGGTCCATACCAAATCTCAGAGATAAAGAAGAGGGCCCAGTTCCCACCAGTGGGGAAAGCACTGCCTGGTGGACAACACTGCCTGGGGCAAAGAAGCACAAAAACAGTTACACCAAGATTTGATAAGTGCCAGCCCTGAGCTATGGGAACCCAAGGAAGGAATTTGGACAGTGTGAAGGAGCTGGGAGAGGCAGAATGGTAATCATTTCTCAACTGTCTCCAAAATACCTTTCTTGTAGCAAAGGGTGGAGGGAGGCAACAGAATTGACTAGATAAAGAGGAGTGAGAGAGATACTGCTACTCAATGTGGCTATAGTATAGGCCCATGGGGAAATAAGGCTGGGCAAGTCCATTGGCCATGGGCCAGACTACAGGGCTTCACATTTCCTGCCTTAGTGTTTTGATTTGGTCCTGCACATAGTGAGGAGCTAACCTTGGGTCTTCAGCAGGGATAATGACAAGATGAGAAATGAATTCCTGATACAATTTTTCCCTCCTAAGGGTGGGAAGACAGAAGTCAATTAGAGGCTGACTCTGAGAACATTACTTGTTTTGCTTTGTCTTCTCTATGGCCTTCAATAAACCCTTTTCCTGTTCCCTCCTGTATTGGCCCTTGTCATAAAGCACTGTCCTTGCTCAGTTGCACAGTTGCCTCTCCATTCACTCTTTGAGGGCAGGAACTGAGACTCATTCATCTAGGCAAGACATCAGCCTGGCCTAGCAGTTTTCAGGAAACACACAAGTCATGTGAACCAGGGAACAGATGAATCAATAGGTTCTAATTTGTCCCACAGTTGCCTCAATGGATATCAGAGACATCTCACTGGATGACAGGAAGAAATCCCACTCTGATGGAATATCATATGCCTCCACAGCCTTTCCCTTTCTTTGCCAAGCCCATCAAATCTCTTGGTCTTCAGCACAAAAAAAGGAGATGTTCAGAGAAGGTTGCTGCCAGTGGGACCACACTGGTGCTGGCTCTCTATCTACTTTTTTTGTTGGTCCTGGGATCCAGTTTCATTACCTCCAGTCTCCTCCATAAAACCTTATCATTATCCACAATTAACAATCCCCCCTTCAGAATTTGTCACTATAGAGAAAGTAGTCACCTCTGCTGTTCTAGTTGTGACTCCTCTTAGACTGTCTACCAGACAATAAGCTCCTCTATACCACAGGGTGCCTTTGCTAGATATTTTTTCTGCTTGATCTTTGTCTCCTCAGCACCTACTACACTACGCTCTGCACCAAGGCCAAACACCGTGTTTGCTATCTGGTTTGCTATCTGGCCATCCCTGACAAGGAATGCCAGTCTTGGGAGTGCCCTGTGCCTCTTTCTGTTGTTTGTTTTTTTGTCTTGTTTGACAAATAATGAGAAAAGAAGTAATTGCTCACCAAACAATGTAATATCACAGAAACAGGATCCTCCATATAACACTGCAGGTATTTTGAAAGTACAAAACACAATACTTCTAAATAAAGCACAAGAACACTAGCCCATTCAAGTTAACAAGTCTTTGCAGAGTAGTAGATTGTATAGTGAGAGTCCCTCATGGTGTTGATGGAACCAAAACCATAAACATTCCCTGTTAAAGGATTTGGGATAAATTAGGTCTTCTTGGGATACATTGAATATTGAGCATCAAGAATCAAGAACTCAAATTTCCCAGGTGGAAATGCTCAGCAGATGATTAATTATAAATGCAAGTCAGAGGCTGGAATACATGCATACTGGCCCCAGAGATGTATGGTCTCTACATAAGTGTCACTAAACAGCAACAGAGTATGGACTTATAGTAAGTGACACAGACAGAGACAGAGAAGAGAGACAGAGAGAGAGAGAGAGATGGGGGGAAGGGAGAAGCTGAGAGTATGCCAGAAGAGACCTACAATTCAGAAATGAATGAAGAGGGTCCAGGAAAGAATATTGAAAAAGAATAGTGAGATCCATGGGGACAAGGAGGAGATAGTGTCATTTTGAAAGAGGAGCTTGATGACATATACTGACAGGAAGTCAAACAGGATAAATAACTGAGAAGAGGACATTAAGTTGGACAGGTAGGTAGTCTCTTGGTCTCCTAATTCAGGAACAACAAGTAGAGGGCATAGCTGCCTTCAGATCCCCTCCCCCAGCCCCCGGCCCAGGTACATTAGAAAATGATTGTGGTACATTTTCCTGCTGAACCTAGACTGAGTTTTGGAATCCTCATGAACACTGCACTCCAAGCAGCTACTACCAACAGGCTCAAATCTCTTTGCCATACTCCTCTAAAAAACAGTTTGGTGAAGTTATGAGAAGTCAAACAGTAGTGAAGTGTGTGAGAAATAAGGAAGCCAAAATGGTGGGGAAGAGAGACTATAAGAGGTTTCAGGATGGAGAAAGAAGGGTTGCTTGGCATAAAATAAGGAGAGAGTCAAGTCAGCACACATTTATCACTCCAACAGAATCCCTTTTTTTGAAGGGACAGTATTGAGACTTAAACTCAGGGCCATACATTGCTACACAGGCTCTCTACCACTTGAGTCATTCCCCAGCACTTTTTTTGCTTTAGTTACTTTTCTAAGATCTTGTGTTTTTGCCTAGGAGAGACTCAGATGACTATCCTTCTATTTACCCCTCCTTCGTAGCTTGGATTACAAGTATGAACCACCATGACCAGCATGTTGACTGAGATGGAGTCTTACTAACCTGGATCTACCTCAAACTGCAATCCTCCTAGTCTCCACCTCCCAAGTAGGTGGAATTACAGGCCTGAATCATCATGCCCAGACCTTAGAATCTGTTTTCAAAATCATCTTTTTGTCCCCCAGCAAGGCTGGTAAAGCAATATCCCTATAGTCTTCCCTCTTCCATCCCCATCTTTGGCCAAACAAATAGTTGATGTTAAAAAAAAGTTCCTATGTAGGCTTGTTTCCAAAATATTCATTTGATTAACAAAGACATATAACCAAAATTGACCCTGCGTGTATTTATAAAGGAAGAATTCTCTGTAAGAGTAGAAATTTGAGGATCAGCAGTGGTGTGAAGAAGGTATTAGTCTTGGACAGTGCTCTTTCCCAAACCCCTAAAATCTCACCCTGAAGGAAAATCTTGGCCTGCAGGGAGACCCCTAGAGAGGTGGCAGCACCCTGCCCTAATCTCTCCTGGCTCTTCTGTATCTCCTTTTTTAATCCTCATCTAGTCCCTAAATATTAACAAAAGCATTTACTGAGCATTTGTCGGGACCAGGGACTGTTCTAAGAGTTTTATGTGAATTAACTCATTTACTGTCACAATAATCCTATAAAGTGATTTCTGTTATCTCCCCCCACCCCTGTTTCACAAATAAGAAAACCATGCATGACATGGATAAGTAACTTGATTAAAGTCACACAACTAGTAAATGGTAGAACAAAGATTTAGGATTCATCTCCCATGGTACCAGAAATCTCACTCTTTAATTATTTCATAGTTTATTGGAAAGCCCACTGGGCTGAAAGTCTGAAGCCCTGGGTTCAAGTTCACCACAATTATAACACTACATGGTTTTGGCATTAGGCTCACCTCACTTGTCTAGTAGCCCCACACATGTGAGAACATTTTATAGAACTCTAACCAATATCACACAGTTTCGTTTGGATTGATTCCTCCGCCTCTCCAGTAATTAGACCTTTCTGTTTCTATTTAGATTTCATCTCCTTGAGACCTGTCACCAGACACTATTTTTTTCCTCAGCTTTTCCCTAGGGCCTAGAATGATACTCAAAACCTAACAGAATGCACGTTTACGTGCGTGCACGTACACACACACATGCACAAGTACACATGCACGTACTGCTGCAGATCAGCTCACATAGGACTCTTACAAATTAGGTTAAATACACAAAATGGCTGTGCATGAGGCCTCTAAGTACTGTAGCTAATGAAATAAGACTTGTTAATATTGGGCCTGTTCTTTGCTTAAATGTAATTGGTGCTCGAGTAAGATAACATTTCCCAGGTTTGCCTGATAATTTTCCTTTAGAAACTTCTTTTCAGTAAGAATACCTAAAATGCAATTAAACCAGGTATGAGGGCCAAAGATGTGGCTCAGTAGTAGAGTGCATGCATTGTATGCACAAGACCCTGGGTTCTATCCCCAGCACCACAAAAAAAAAATGTGAATAATGAAACTATTTATATATACTATCCATTCATCCTATCATTCATTCATTCACACACAGTGCTTGGCACAATGGTGCCCTAGTGTGTAAGTCTCGCCATCAAACTGTTCCTATATACTGATACTGTGCAGTGAGGCCCAAGGTAGGGTACGTGTGGAGCCTAGAACACCAGGGTTTTGTTTTGTTTTTTGGTGCAGGCACTGGGGCTTGAACTCAGGGCCTAGATACTGCCCCTTAGATTTTTTGCTCAAGATTAGTGCTCTACCATTTGAGCACCACAGCTCCACTTTCAGGACACCAGAATTTTATCCCAGCAATGGAGAATTCCCTTTTCATTGCATCCTCGTGCCCACCTCCACATGTAACATCTTTTCTAGAATAGCCTGCATCTTTCTGACCTCTTGCTTGGGCTTTGGACCTCCCCCTAGCCCCCAGTTCTCCTGCTAGCAATTGCCTTTGATGTGCTGCTTCCTGCAGCTTCAATCCAACAACTAATGGAGTTATTATTTTTGTTTGTTTGTGTTGTAAAGCCATGGCAATAAAATTTACTCCCAATAATACCACTGCAATTTTATGTCCTTAAAATGTACCATCAATGACATATGTAATAACCGAATTTCCTGTAAACAGAAATGTTTTTCAGAGGGAAAAAAGAGGGCTTTTTTGTTTTCATCGTGGTTAGGCTCAGGTTCTTTGATGGAGTAATTGGTGATATAGGAAAGGTTGAGAAGCATCAAACAAGATCGTGTTAGGGTCCAAAGTGCTAATATTATGTTGTTTTGGTCCTTATGAGTTATGTTCACAGGATGATGCAGAACAAGAAGTACTCTTTCTGGCCAGAGTCCAGGTTACTATCACTGGCACAACATTCCTAAGTGAAGACAAAAAAGCCAGGGGTGGGTTACAAGAGAGGTTAGCACTATCTTTGGGCCTGCCTTGATAGAATCCAGGATAATTTTTAGGGAAGGGTAGAGCCTGAACTAATAATTAAAAGTTTAAGATGGGTGCAATGGCTCAATTATCCTACCTGTTTGAGATATAAATAATGGGGTATCATAGTTTGAAGGCAAGAAAGAAGGGCAAAAAAGTTTGTCATACTCCATCTTAACCAATGGCTAGGCACAGTGGCATGTTCCTGTCATTCCAACAACACAACTTGGAAGTGCAAGTAAGAGGCTCACAGCCCAAGCCAGCCCAGACAGAAAACAACATACTACCTCAAAATTAACCCATACCAAAAGGGCATAGAGCCAGGCACCAATGGCTCACACCTGTAATCCTAGCTACTCAGGAGGCTGAGATCTGAGGATCATGATTCAAAGCCAGCCCAGGCAGGCAAGTCTGTGAGTCTCTTCTCTCCAATAAACCACTATAAAACTGGAAGTGGGGTTGTGGCTCAAGTGGTAGAACACTTGCCTGGAGCTGAAGGGTGCAGGGACAGTGCCCAAGCCCAGAGTTCAAGCCCCACGACCAACAAAAAAATGGGATAGAGTTGTGGTACAAATGGTAGAACACTTGCCTAGCAAATCGAGTCTCTGAAGTCAATCCCTAGTATTGAAAAAAAAGAAAGTTTGAGAACTGCTTAGAATATTCTAGAAAGGAGACTGGACAGAATCTGCCATTGTATCTGCAACTGGCTGGGAGAGAAGGCTGCTTTGACCACAAGGACATGTCGCCAGCAAGGCAGGTGTAAGCATTTTAAAGCTTATTATCCCTGAGCTTCCCAGGAAATTTCATTTCACTGTTCTTTCTTCCCTCTGCTTCCTTTTTTCTGTGCTTACTGGATCTTTTCATCCTCCTGACTGCATTCTAAATGTAGGCCTTCTCCCAACTTTGTACCTTGGGCCCATGCCATGTTCTTACTTCCACACACTCCCAGCCCATCTCCAGATGCCTGCCAGACACAGTTCCCTGCTGTCACCTCACACCCAACTAGAACCAGGCCTATCCTCTTCCCTGGCTGGACTTGATTTTCTTACTGATTTACCTCAGTTTTGGTCACAGACACTGGGATCCTCCGGATCCCCGAGACTCAAAATCCAAGAGTCAACTTCCACTTCTCCTGCACTCTTTTCTTCCATAGCTGATCATCTGCCAAGTCCTGTTACGTTTCACCTCCTGCTCTCCTGGCCTTCTTGTCTGCCATAAAGTCCTACAGTACTGCTCCAGTTTTGGCCCTGCCCCACTGCTGTCATATGGTCTTGTCCTCTCAACCTGAACATTAAGGCTCTCTAGTTCTCCTTATCCACCATTAGCCAACAAATAGCAGTTACTGTTTCCAAAACTTATCCTGTGTTCCCTTGCTTGATTTAGCTACCTGACCACACATACCCCTCCCTCACTGACTATTTGTAATGACCCTATCCATCAAGGCCCTAATATTACATACCTGATGTGAATCTCTGCATAACACCTATCACGCTACATTTTATTTATTAATTAATTGAGCACTTATTATTTTCCAGGCCTTATGCTAAGAGCTTGAGGTAATATACGGGAAGGAAAAACTGGAAGAAAGCAAAGAAAGGGGTTACATTGTCCAGAAAAGAAACGTACTCATTACCTTTTATAATAACAATTTTAAGAGTGCAACAGAAAGGGCTGGGAGTATGGCCTAATGGTAGAGTGGTAGACTGATAGAGTGCTCACCTAGCATGCCCTGGGTTTGATTCCTCAGTACCACAGAAACAGAAAAGGTCAGGTTCAATTGGTAGAGCATTAGCCTTGAGCAAAAGAAGCTCAAGAACAGTGCCCAGGCCCTGAGTTCAAGCCCCATGACCAACAAAAAGAAAACTAACAAAAAAAGAGAGGGAGTAAATTTAATCAAGGCACAGTATATGCATATATGGACATACCACAATTAATTAAACATATAATTAATATGCTCATTAGTTAATTAAACCATTTTAAAAGCTAAATAAAACAATATTTTTCAGAAGTCAAAAACTGCATATATGTATATAATTTACTTTTTGTAAATAATGGTGAACAATAATCAATAAATAATTTTGTGTTTAAAAAAAAAACACAATAGCCAGGCACCAGTGGTTCATGCCTGTAATCCTAGCTACTCAAGAGGCTGAG
The DNA here is from genome assembly GCF_019054845.1 of Dipodomys spectabilis. Lineage (NCBI taxonomy): Eukaryota > Metazoa > Chordata > Mammalia > Rodentia > Heteromyidae > Dipodomys > Dipodomys spectabilis. Next base: position 1,068,615 of record NW_024870853.1, read on the forward strand.
ATCTCAGGATCGCAGTTCAAGCCCAGCCCAGGCAGGAAAGTCTGTTACACTCTTATCTCCAATTAACACCAGAAAACTGGAAGTGGTGCTGTGGCTCAAGTGGTGGGGCACTCGCCTTGAGCTGAAGAGCTGAGAGACAGCGCCCAGCCCAGAGTTCAAGCCCCACTATGAACCAAAAACAAAACAAAACAACAAAAAAAAAAAAGATAGTATTTGTCCCTTGTGAATCCCTGCCTAATGGGCCAGAAAGACATAATTAGCTATGAGTCCCTCTCAGGCTGTGCCTGTGTCCACCCAGTATGTTCTTACCCCTTAGCCTGTAAATATACTCCAGAACTCCATCTAAAACCACCCATCTTTGTGGCAATTCTGAGGTCTCAACCCAAGGCATTGAGCCTGCATGCACTCTACTGCTGAGCCATGACTCCAGCCCTACAACTTTTTTTGTTTTCTCTTTTCTTTCCTTCCTTTTTTGTTTGTTCCTCCCTTCTTTCTTCTTTCCTTGCTTTGTTCCTTCCTTCCTTCTTTCCTTCTGTCTTTCCCTTTCATGCCAATCCTAGGGCTTGAACTTGGGGCCTAGGCATTGTCCCTGAGCTTTTATGCTCTACCACTTGAGCCACAGCTCCACTTCTGGTTTTCTGATAGTTAATTGGTCATATGAGTCTCACTGACTTTTCTGCCCAGGCTGGTTCTGAACCATGACCCTCAGATCTCAGTTTCCTAAGTAGCTAGGATTGCAAGTGTGTGCCACCAGCACCTTGCTCAAACTCCCTTTTAAATAGAGAATATTCTAGTTCTCATTCTTATCTCTTTTCCCTCCCCCCTCCCTCTAGGCCCCTACTACCAGATGTCTACCAACCTTCTTTCCATGCATAAACAAATGAGAAGACTTTCAGTCCCCTTTAAGGTATTGCCATTCACATACCTTCTCTCATACTCTGGCAGGACCCACCTTGCCAGCCTTGTCAATCTTATCTGATTCCATGGCTATATGTTGTTGGTAATTCCCAAATCTGTAGTACTTGTGGTCTCAGAAATCTTACCTCCCTCTCGAACACAGATCACAATGCCATCAGTATTTGAATCCTGAATGTGCTCCCAGGTGGACCCCTCACACACATGTAGGCCCTCAGTCCTTATATTCCTAATCCTTTTCCCCCCACAGCCAGAAATCCTTGACTGTTGCCTCTTCCTTACTCCCCTGTCTCATGCCATTGATGCTATCTCTTCTCTCTCCAACCCTCCCACACTGTCCCTGTCCAAGTCCTGTGATCACCCCTGGGGGTTCTAAAAACCAGGTATTCCTACTCAGCATTCCTCCCTTCTAGTTGCACCAGTCTCTACATGTTAGCCAGTGGGCTGTCTCAAGTGCCTGTCTCAAAGTGACCTTTGCTCACCTTCTTGAAGCTTCTTCTCATCCAAACCATGTAAGCAAGCATTGTTTTGGGAACTTGTAATATAGCAAGAAACAAATAGATCAATGTTCTGCCCTCATGGAGTTCCTAGTCTGGAGTAAGGGCCTTGTCTGGGCAAGGCCCATTATGAAATTCTTGCCTGCTTCCCCAGCCTTGTGACCTGTCTCCCCTTACCACATCTAATTATATCTAACTAGGGGCTGGGGTTGGTTCATGCTTCCTGCCTTTCCACCATAACCCTCACCCCAGTTCTCCCTTGGCCAGACCCCAGTCTACATCACCTCCACTTTATGGACTCTACAGTTAGTGCTGGCCTCCAGAATGACCTCCATGCAAATCTCAGCTTTTCACATATTGTATATGAGTCTGGATTTCAGCTCCTTGCCTTAAAATGGAAACCATAATAGTCCCCTACCACACAGGTTGCTTGTAAGAATTAAGTTTGTCAATCTATCAAAAGTGCTTAACACAAAATAAGCCTGTAGTAAATGTTAGCTGGCATTACTTTGATTTTTAACATTATTACTATACCACTCATTGTACTGATTCTTTAAAAAAAAAAAAAAACCCTCTATTAAACATGTCTCATTGTCCCTATACCCCCGTGACTAACCTAGACTGGCACATAGTAGGTACTTACTAAATGTCCAGGGAAGGATAAAAGGATCGGCTGATTCAGGTTTGTGGCTTGGTTTCCCGTGACCAAACAGGATTACCGAGGCATACAGCAACTTTAGGGCTTCTTCTGATATCCTTTTGACCAAGTAGCTAATTGTATGCTGTTTTCATTGTGTGAGCAAGAGCTGGAAAGGATTGAGCAAGAATGGAGCATTAAGTTGTGCTGATGTATACTGGAGCTGAGCTATTTACATTCCTTTATTCATTGACTCTAAGGTCTAGAAATGACAGACTGCTCTAAAGCCTTTGTTACCTTCAACTCCCCGCCCTCCACCCCACCTCATACCTTCCACTGCCTGATCCCCAGTACAAGGTTCCCTTCCAAAATACTTCCATTAGAACCCTGGAAACCATAGGAGTGCTGAGGGGATAGGGGAAGGGGAAGGGGTGGAGAGGGGTTAGTACCTCCCTCCTTCCTTTGCTGAGATCAAAGCCAATGTTTTCCCTTGAAGGTCGGCTGGCCTCTTTCATCCAGTGCCCCACCTGTCTGGGATGGATTGCTTCGTGCAGTTCCTTTCCTCTTAGGAGCTGGAGGGCAGTTCCAGGGTGGGGCCTCAAGCTATTTCGAGTGCTGGCCAAATCCCTCCACCCCAACATCTCTTTTGCCTTCGGTGATCATATTTCCTCTCTACCTCACTAGTCAGTAACAAGTGGCAAAACCACAGTACCGGAAACTATGAGAGAAATCAGTCCCTCCACTGGCCCCAGGCTAAACTTCAGTCATTACTGAAGCAAGTGCGGAGGGACACACTGGGGTTGTTAATAGGCTTGGTCTGGCACGAGGAACAGGCTCTTCTTTCTGCATCTCAGCTCAGAATCAGAGCTTCACCCACCATCCCTCAGGATGTGGATAAGACATGGTTAGGCAAAAGCCTCTTGTACTGGGAAAGAGGAATTCACATTTATCAAAGGCCTACTATATTCTAGATCCTGAGTTCGGCTTATGGTAGATATTATCTCCCTACCTCCGAACAGCCCAACCAGGTCAGCATTTATCATCCCTGAGGTAGAGATGACGAAACAGAGATTAACAAGCTTACCAGAGGCACACAGCTAAATCCATGTACCACATTCCAGCTTTCTCTGACTGTGAAGCCAGTGTTCTTTCCACCACACCACGAAGCCTCCAGAGCCTAGGGACGCAGTTTGTTCTGGGGGGAACTCTGAATTACTCCACACAATTAACTGAACAGTTAGCTAAAGCTGTAGTGAATCTATTTAATTCTACATATCTTTAAGGAAAAGCTGTAATGGTTTGAGTTTGACTCAAAGAGAACATGCCAGAAGTTTCTACCTTTGCAGAATTCATACTGGTAAAGGCAATTTGACAAGTGAAAAATTCAAACACAACACAGAAACAGGGAAATGCCATGAGTGAGCCAGAGAGGGGACGCACAGGACCACCTTTGCTTTAGATAGAGTCTATGTCTTACTGGTACCCCAAGCAGAACTTCTGAGACCAGAGCCAGCAAGCTGCCATGTGAAACTGCCTCCCAACACTGGGACTTCCTTAAATCATCTGAATCCCCTAATGCAAAAACAGTGCAAAGAAGCAGAACCTGAGCATAGTATTAGATTGACAAAAGTGGGGACAAGTTTGGGTGGTCAGACATGGCTGTTAACTTCATGCAGCTTGCTTCAGCAAAGCATGGGTTATTGATAACTGCCCAATATGTGGCACAGTTAAAGCCAGCTCCAAATGAAGCCAGGACAAAAGGTTTAATCCTAGTAGAACTGAATTCTGTCACGTGGTCGTCAGTTCTGGCCCCAGCTGATGGTATGGTTAGCCACTGTGTGCTCCTGGTCAAAGAAGACTAAAGTAGCAGAGTGTGGGTAACCACACAGTAGGCATTCACAAGTAAGAACATGTTGTTCCAAACCCTCAGCCCTGGGCAAATGGCTCATGACATGCCTTGCTGACCAAGAATCAGTGTCATTTCTGCATGCAGAGACAGAATGTTCCCTCATCCTATACCTCAGTGAGGCCCCTTGCTTCTGATTTGTATAGCATTATGATACTAAGGGCTTGGGTCTGCCAGGGGATCTACATCATTGCAGTTGCCTTTCTTCTGCTGTGCTCTTTCTTCCTTTTTTTTGTCAGTTGTGGGGCCTGAACTCTGGGCCTCTCTCACTGTCCCTCAGCTCTTCAGCTCAAGGCTAACACTCTACCACTGGAGCCACAGCACCACTTCGGCTTTATATGCTTATGTGGTGCAGAGGAACCGAGCCCAGTGCCTCATGCATGTAAGGCAAGCACTCTACACTGAGCCACCTTCCCAGCCCTGCTGTGCTCTTTGTAAGCCTCTCTTTCCATATCCATGAGATGAGTGTGGCATTTGACCCTGTTGAAAAGAGGCTACATAAGGCAAGGGCACTACACCTGTTTGAAGCCTTCTCTTTCAGAGCCAAGCCCACAAAGTCCTTAGGCTCGTACCAAGGAGCCCTCCTTGGTTAAAAATACAAGGCTTGTTAGACACTGGTAGCTTAAACTTATAATCCTAACTAATAAGGAGGTTGAAAACTAACATAATCTCAGTTCAAAGCCAGCCCAAGCAGAAAAGTCCATAAGACTCTTAATGTCCAATTAAGAACCAAAAAGCCAAAAATAGAGCTGTAACTTAAGTGGTAGATAACTGGCCTTGAGTGAAAAAAGCTAAGGAAAAACACTCAATTCCTGAATTCAAGCCTCAGTACAAAAAGAGGGAGGGGAATTCCTTATAGTTCCTCAGCCACAGTGGAAAGTTAGTTTCTGAATTTTTCCTCAAGTAGCCTCTCATCTCTGTTCCATATATGCATTTGCTAAAGACCATTTCAACTTATAGCTTCTTCCATTTCTACAATTTGGGGTGTCAGGCTTCATGCAGCAGGAAAGACCTAAGTCCTCCTGCCATTCTAAGTTAGCGTACACATGCACGCACACATGCTCATGCACATAACATGGCATTAGTAGCGCAATCTGAGGCATTTTCATTTAAATTAAATGTGCAGACATTTCTGTCGTGGATGTGCAAAAACTATCTCCCCATCAAATGACTCCCATAGATTCCATTGCAAGAATCCCTAGAGATTGTTCCACAACATCTCCCACAATGCCAGATGCACATGTAGACTCCTAACAAGGATAATTTGGTGACAATGGCAATAAGTGTGGATTGTTTGTAAAAAACTCTTTGAATGGCATTGAAATTATGACACATATCAAGATCCCTGTTTTCATGCTCACTGTACCATTTTCTTTTTCATGGAATTTGAATTTCCCTGGTTTTCTTATCCTCTGACAGTATCACTGTTGAAAGCACATAGTTTTAAGGACCATATGCTGTCTCTCCAGAGAGTGTACACAAATACTATTTCTGTTCAAAACTAAACAGAAATAGTAGCTTTGTTTATCCCACATTCAAAGACTTGGCTCAATTGAATGATTCCCTTTGTTGTAGTGTTTTCCACCAAATGGACCCTAACACAGAAACTCAGTCAGTTATTATGACTTATCAGGGGTCACAAGGAGTCATCAAGTAAGTCAGAAATAGAATCCACAAACTTTTAATTTGATTCCTTGAATTTAAAAAACAAACTGCACTACAGAGGAATAAAATCTAAAATAGAAAAACTCAACTTGTTTGCCATTCCTGGGGAAAGGGATGCAAGGCACCCAATGTCTAAGGCAGCTGCCATGGGCTGAGGCCATAAGAGATGAAAACATGAGGACTGCTGCCTTCACAGAATTGATGATCCAGTGTGGAAGAGGAGAAATCCAGATATTGTGGGAAACTATCATCTGATTCAGAATGTGCTTGTGAATACCTAGAGCATGGCAAAGGAAGCCACCTCCATGATTACAGTCCTCACTGCCACTGGCATGTGACCTGCATATGCTAGGCAGTCCAGGTCTGTCTACCAAAGCAAACGAGGCCCGTAAGATAGGTGCCAACAGAATGCTGTGGGGTTTGGTGGAGAATAAGAGACAGCTTGTAAAGGGACTAACATTTCATCTTCACCTGGAAGGATGAGGAATCCCACATACGCACAATTCAGGCAGTAGGGATTGGAGGTGGGCCTTTGCAAGCCCCAGGAAAGAGCAATGACAAAGATCCTACAGGAAGACAACACAGGGATGTCTGGGAGAGCACAGAACAGGGTTGTGTGCTAGATAACTGGGAGAGATAAAAACTATTGATGGAGACAGAAGTTAAGACCTGAGCAAAGGAGCCATTGAATAGCAAGCTAAACAATTGAGTAATCTGGGCTGGGAAGGTGGCTCAGTGGTAGAGCGCTTGCCTTGCATGCATGAGGCCCTGGGTTCGATTCCCCAGCACCACATAAGCAAAAAGAAAAAAAAGCCGGAAGTGGCTCAAGTGGTAGAGCACTAGCCTTGAGCTGAAGAGCTGAGGGACAGTGCCCTAGCCCAGAGTTCAGGCCCCACGACCGGACTCCTCCCCCCCCCAAAAAAAACAATTGAGTAATCTCATGTCATTGAAGGCTAAAGGAACAGTAATGCCACCATTGCAGGGCCTCCTGCCCAGTGAAGCCTTCTTGGCCTTGTTGGTAGAGGTAAGTTTCTTTTGATTGTCCTGTTTGTATGTGGTTTGGCTTAGAGGTTTTATGTGGTTTAGTTTGTTTTTTGGCCTTTCCCTTTTCCTTACAGTTTTTCACAGCATATGGTCCTGATTATGTGCTGGAAATCACGCCAAGCTGCCGGCCAGACCGCAATGAGCCCCACCAAATCCAGAAAATCCTCAACTACATCAAAGGTGAGCACCACCCTTCAAGTTCTGCCCTCCTGATTCCACTCAGTTTGTGGTAACCCTTCGTGGGGGGGACTTCCTCAAATACCATTTGTCTTTTCCTGCCTAATCATTTCACTGACTTGGAAAGGAAACATCTTTTGGGCTTGACAGCTTGTAGCCAGAATCCATCACAGGCCACTGGTTGATATTGTCATTTGGCTGGCTAATGTCACCTTCAGAAAAACAAAAGGTTCATCATTAGGCACCTCTAAGGGGGAAATCACTTCTAAAATCTGTCCTGACATACTTTTTCTTTCAAAAGGCCAACTCGTAAAACTGAGTTTAAGGGCTAAGTGTGTGGCACAATGTAAGAATGTCTGCCTAGCACGTGTAAAGCCCTGGATTCCATCTACAGCACTGTAAAGAAAACTCTCTAGTTTAAGATGAGGGAAGTTTGCCAGCCACCAGTGGCTCATATCTGTAATCCTAGCTACTCAAGAGGCTGAAATCTATGAATCACAGTTCAACACCAGCTCAGGGAACAAAGTCTGTGAGACTCAGCTCCAGTCATCCACAAACAAAAACACTGGAAGTGGAGCTGCAGCTCAAATGTTAGAGTGCTAGCCTTGAACAACAACAACAAAAAAAAAATCTCGAGCACAGCACCCAGGCCCTGAGTTCAAGCCCAGGACTGGCACAAAAAAAAAAAAGATGAAAGAAGTTAAAGTCAGTTTAGCCCTGAAGGAGTCCAAGTGAGAAATGGGCTCACAGATATTGTTTTCTAGTGTGGATGTATCTTTGGTGTAATAGAGCCTTGAGAGACTGTGAAAGTCCAGTAAGTAGTCAGGGATTCTCATGGCCTGGGAATGGATTCCCCAGTTTTACCTAGAGTGGAGCAGGGAATGGAACAGCTGTACTTTTCTTCTTCTCTCCCCTGAGGTTGCCTTGGAGTCATTCCAGCCTCAGAGTTCAGGGGAAATGGTGATCACTGGACCATTGCCCTCCTGATCATACTGTCCACAAGCTGTGTAGGGTCACTACCCTCAGTTCTCCAGTAGTGCCCCAGATCAGCCCCAGCTGCTTCTTTACAACCCACTTCCCATTTACCATTTGCTTTTATGTATTTCAAGCAGCTATTTTCCTGTATAATTGATATAATCGTTGTGTTATGTCCTGTGTAGCTTTTGGATTCTAATTATTTGCAGAGTTAAGAAGTCAAAGGTATCATATTGCCTGTTGTAAAGAGTAAAATTGCCATTTATTCATAAAATTACTAAGATAGTGCCAGTTCTGGAACCTTGGGCTCCCTCATTGGAATGTAATCCAGCATGAAAGGAGGCTGCAGTTAGTCTGAGGGAACATTCTATGTCCTAAGGGTTTTTGTTGAGGGTTATATTAAGCCCTATATCCACCAGCAAAGACTACTCTATGATGATAGTAGTGCCTTTACGCAAAGATTCCATGTTCTGAGCTTTGGCCAGAGAAATTTTGGAAGCTAATAAGTCGTGGACTCTCAAAGCATTGTTTATTGCCTTCAGCCTCCTCCTAACTCTGCTGTTTGAAGCCATCTCCCTCTGATCTATCAATGGCTACTCACCCCACAAGTCCTCATTTCCTAACCAAATAATCCTCCCTTATCTTCAAGACTTTCCAGAGCTGGCTCTTCTCCAGTCCTTCCCCCTGTGCTGCAGCCCTGATGAATGCCAGCAATCCTTCCCTGGTTTCCCCCTGTGCCTCTCAGACTCAAACACACTTCCAGTTTCTTTCAGGACTCATCTTAGACCAATTTTTATCACTTTTTCTTCAACTCTGCCCCTTTTCCTATCCAGTCTCTAAATCCTGGTAAAGCGCAGACAGAGCAATAAAAACAGAGAAACCCTACAAGCCTCTGCAGCGATTTACTCACACCTATGTGTGTGGGAGTATGTGTGTGCCCTGTTTCTCTGCACACATCTCTAGTCCCCATAGCTCTACAGAGTGTGACATCTTGATATAGAAGAAATAGAAATGTCAAGCCTGGAAAATCATAAGGAAAGTAAATGACAAGGGAAAAGAATTAGGAGAGGTAAGACACCTAAAAGAGAAATGAATGAGAGATGAGATTTTTTTTAAAGGCTCTAGCCTTGGGTGAAAAGCAAATAAATCCTAGAGGAAATGGAAGTTACATGGAAGTCATTTTTTTGAAGATTCTGTTCGGTTAAATCAGTATTCTGGTTGTAACAATGAATCTAAACTGGGAGAAAAACATATGGATGAGGAACTGGGTCCTCTAAAGCAACTAGACACATACCAAATAAAAGGACAAGGCTTAGCAGCATTTTATCTGAAAGAAGAATTAGGGATTGTAGTTGACACAGAGATCAGCATGAGTCAGTGGGGCAAGGTGGCCTCCAGAGATACTGATGCAGTATCGACCTCACTTTAAAAGGGCTCTAGACAAATAGGAGCATGTTCTAGGAGGTCAGATGGACTACAGAGCCCAGGCTCCAAGAGGTCTGCTTGGAGAAGCTAAAGCTTTCTGGAGAAGGAAAGGCACATAATCTCTATTTCATATCTCTGCAGAGGCTGTCACAAAGCAGAGGACAGACAGGGTCTATATGGCCACAGGGCACAGAGCTGAATCCATGAATAGATATTATTTTTTAAAGACTGATTTTCTTTCAATTGAAGGACAGATTTTTCTAACACTTACAGCTTCCCAAAGTAGAGCAGGCTGCCCATAAAAGAATCCAGTCTCTGTCATTTGAAATATACAAGTATAGGCTAGAAGATCACTTGGCTGTCACACTCTTAAGCTGCTTCTTCTTTGAGTGGGGAGGATGATTAGACTGAATTATTGTCAAGGTTCCTTCCCACCCTAAAATTCCAGGATGCTGTACATTGCAATGAGAACACAGAAAAAAAGAAAAAAAAAGACTATGGTAAGAGTGCAAGGTTGGTGGATGAGTCACAGTTGCGGGGGGGCGGGAGGGAAGGAGGGGGGTGTAATGCTGTGTTATATAGGAAAGAATCAATGCAGAGGAGAAGAATGGAAGTCACTTATAGTGGGTGATGAGGATCCAGGAAGGGCGGACAGCAAGTACAGAGTCTACAGAATACTAGGAATGTTCAAATTTTTCCATTTAGCCATCTTCTTTCATATTAACAAAGTCTTACATTCTAGCTATGGAAATCGGCAGAGTACACGAGTCCAGAATCAAAAAGAAAATCAGCTCAAACTAGAAGAAATGAAGCTAGAAAAAAGTCCAATGTTGCTAAAAATGGCCAAGCTAACCTGCTATACTGATACCATGCCCCTCAGCCTGGTGACGCAGGCTGCCATCAGATAGTGTGTTGCCATGACAATGGTCAGTGTGGAAAGGCTGCTGAATTTTCTACATTCTAAAAGATTTTCCTGAACCTATCTCCAAGACAGCCATTTGTTCTTGCAAGTAAAATCCACAGTGAAGCTGGTTGTTTCTCACTGAGCTTTGCACACCATTCAAAACAAAAAGCAGGTTTGAGGACACAGGGTGACATAGGGAGGTGATATGTCAATAAGCTATTAGATGCATTTAGCCCCACTATAGGTGAGGGAGGTCATCCACCATGTCTAGTTGAATTTGTTCAGCCTTTGAGCTTGTTTTTTTTTTTCTCCTTCTCACAAAATCCCTTACAAGCACAAAGGCTGAGAGTTTAGCCTGTTGGCAACCAGACTCAAGAAGGTATATCTTTTAAGGATACAGGTGGACCTGTTGCAACAATGAGAAGTACAAGTTGTCATGTCCAAAACGAGCTTTACAACGTTGGTCCGGGGGGTGGGGGGGGGAAGGAGAAGGATTGGGATTAGGGGGGGAGGGGGGAGGCTGGGAAGGGATGTGAAGGATAAACAAAGGAGGAGGCTGCAATGCTTGGTAAGAAATGTACGCGTTATCCTGCCCATGTAACTGTAACTCCTCTGTACAGTATGTTCACAAATAAAATAAAATTAATTTAAAAAAAAAAAAAGAAGGTATATCTTAGAGAGATATACTCCACATGCTATCAGATAACCCAGCTTTACCCCCATCTTTTCTGTCCATTAGTCTTTCTGAGAGAAAAAGGGGGGGGGAAATAAAACCACAGGGAGTCAATTCTAGCTGTTCCCTTTAAAGAGAGACAAGGTTTGTTTTGCTCCCATATGAATTGCTCTCAAATTTAGGATGCCAGTGATTTCCCCTAAAGGTATGTATTCACAAGGAAGTATGGGTTAAAGAGTACATAGCTGAGCCTACCTCATGACTACTTCTGGAAAATCTTCCTTGCCCTATCTTCACATTCTGGGAGTTGTTTGCCTTTCCTCTGGTTCACATACTCCAGAGGAATTAGCTCACAGTGAAGCTTCCAGAGTTGGAACAGTGCTGATGGGATCAGTCCCCAGAGGGGACCAGCTCCTCAAGCCTGGCTAGCTCTGCATGAAGAAATGGGGGAAGAGGTAGGAGGCCTGCTAGTCTGTGATACTGATGACATTTGAATCAAATGGGGGCCCATAAGGGGCTCAGAGCTTCAGGTTGCCGCCCAAACCCAATCCTCTAGGGAGGCAGCAGAGTTCATTGTGTATTTGTGAATATATGCTAGAGTTTTAATTTCAGGTTTCAACACTTGCTCTGAGTTTCCAGAGCTATACCCCAAGGTTTGCCTGGGATAGAAAAAGAAATGAAGGGACACTAGAGGAAAGAAAAAGGCCTTGGACACATCTGCCCTTTGTGACCCTTAATAAAGGAGGTTTACTTAGGGCAGCCTCTTTGGTACAAGATCTGGGAAAGGGGATAGCAGACTGATACAGTATGGGGAGAGACAACACAAGTGAAATAAGAATAATAACCATTATTTATCTACCACATGAGGAAACAGATTCAGAGAGGATAAATGACTTGGCTAAGCTCTTCATTTATTCAGCAAGTTAACTAAGTAGTTAACTAAGCACTTGAAGTATGCCACACTGTGCTAATAAGAATAATGGGCAGACATTTAGACTGTTTATGAGGGAGTTTGGGGGTCATATTGTCTCTTTTTTTGGTGTGGTACATTGAGACTTTGAACTCAGGACCTTACTCTTGGAGGATAACAGGATAGCACTGAGACACATCTTCAGGAGGCTTTTCACTGGTTATTTTTAGGATAGAGTCTCACTATTCACCGAGGCCCACAACTCAAACATGACCTGCCTACTAATTTAGGCTTCCTGTTGTCACTGAGATCACAGACATGTGCCACTGTGTCCAGCTTCCCTTCTATGGAGATGGAGTCCTTCAGGCTTTTCTTCCCAGACTGGCCTGGCACTGTGATCCCTTTCAATTTCAGCCTGTCATAGTTTAGGATGACAGGCACATACCACTGTGTCCAGCTATAGGTTAAGAAAGGGTCTGCCCACCTTTCCTTCCCAGACTGGCCTAGAACTGACATCTTCCCTTCTCAGGCTCCAAAGTACCTAAAATTATGAGTGATCCACCAGTGCATAGACTGTTTGTCCTCTCCTTAGCAGCATTGCCCAGGAAATCTGCTTTCCAGCCCTCATCTACTTTTACCAGTTGTCCATAGTAAACCCATCCCACTCCAGCTCTTTCTATGTGGCTAGTCCAAAGCACCCGAGATCTTTGTCTCCCTAGAAATGGAAGGAAGAAATGCATGAGCAATCCTTAAAGTTCTGGTCCCTGACCTAAATTGTTTTGTTCTCCCCATCTCTCTATTCCTCCATGCGTCCATCACTTGCACCATACTAATCTAGACCATCCAGGTCCATTCTGAGCTTAAGTGAGAAGCAAAAGAGAAGAAAAGAAGAGAGAACCAGCCATCTCAACCAGCTCATGCTGCCTTAAAGTGTACATCAGCCATCATTCCCTGCTTTTTGTTGGTTCAGCTGGGAGTCTCACAAGCTTTTTGCCCTGGGTAACTTTGAATCACAGCCTCCCTACTAGTTAGTATTATAGGCATGAGCCACCATGCCTGACCTGCCCTTTACAGTTCTACAGCCCCAAGCTGATATCCTTTGCACATCTGCTGGTAACATTCTCAGGAGGCAAGCAGCACCTCCTCTGGCAGCCTACAGTCTGAGGATACCATCCTTCTAGGGGTTGGCAGTTGGGGCTTTGAGTCTGACCACATTTAAGGACTGCTGGAGCCTAGAGCTTGAAGTTGTGCTCTTGCCTAGTAGAACTCTACAACATGGAAACACAGATTTCTCCCACGCCTTGTCCTGCTGCCTGAGAAGCTGTAAGGATCAGTTGAGAGGCAAGGTTGCCTCCAAGGGCAGACTGATGATTGCTTTAGGACCCTTTGAAAGGACTTTGGAGCAGGATTATGGAAGATACCTTGAGCCTATTTGAATGGCTTCAAGTGAGGATCTCTGTGACATCTATGTTTATCTCCCTTTCCTGTCCCCTGCCCTCTCTATCTCCCTCTCTATCTCCTTGTGATTCTTCCAGAAGCCTATTTCAACCTCAGCTTCCCCACCAAGCAGATTCCTCTCCTTGCTTCACCAAACAGTAAAAGAAATGGAAATATTTGTTCTTGTTATTTTTGTTGTAAACAGAAAAATAAGCTATAAAAATGTTCTGCTGGCTAGGCACAGTGGCTCTTGCCTGTCATCCCAGCCACTCTGGAGGTAGAAATTGGTTTGTGACTAACCCAGACAAAAAGTTAGTGAGACCCCCATCTTAATCAACAAAAATTTGGCAGCCGGGCGCCAGTGGCTCATGCCTGTAGTCCTAGCTATTCAGGAGGCTGAGATCTAAGGGTCACTGTTCAAAGCCAGCCCGGGCAAGAAAGTCCATGAGACTCTTAACTCTAATTAACCACCAGAAAACCAGAAGTGGCTCTGTAGGTCAAGTGGTAGAACTCTAGCCTTGAGCTAAAGAGCTGAGGGACAGCTCTCAGGCCCAGAGTTCAAGACCCACAACCAAAAAAAATAAAAAGCATGATGGTGCATGCCTGTCATCCTACCCATATAGGAGATATAAATAGGAGGATCTGGGTCCAGGCCAGCTCAGGTAAAACCAGAAAACCCTATCCCAAAACATCAAAAACAAGAAAAGATGAGATGTGGTTCAAGTGATAGACTACCTACCTAACAAGCATGAGGTCCTGAGTTCAAACCATAGTACCACAAAAAATGCCATACTAAAAATTGTACAAATTCTGAAATAAAAGTGAAAGCTGCTTCCCCAACTTAAAGTAATTTATCAACTTTTAACAAACTTTCGAAAAATTTGGCAGATCACTTATGAAGACTTGAAATACTGTCTGGGAGGAGGCATGGCTCAAGTGGTAGAGCAGTTGCCCACCAAGCACAAGACCCTAGGTTCAATCTCCAGTACAAGAAAAAGAGAGAGAGACAGAGAAAGAGAGAGAGGAAGGGGGAGGGGAAAAAAGAAAGGGAGAGAAGGAAGGGAAGAAGGGAGGGAGGGAGGAAAGAAGGAAGGAAGGAAGGAAGGATTGAAATGCCTACCAAAATCCATGAAGTGAGAACTGACTTTTTATGCCAGTCCTGGGGCTTGAACTCAGGGCCTGGGCACTGTCTCTGAGCTTCTTTGCTCAAGGCTAGCACTTTACCACTTGAGCCACAGCACTACTTCTGGCTTTTTCTGTTTATGTGGTACTGAAGAATTGAACCCAGGGCTTCATGCATGGTAGGCAAGCACTTTAACACTAAGCCACACTCCCAGCAAGTATAAAGCATACTACACTGTGCTGGCTACTTTATGCGTGCACACACACACACACACACACCATCTCATTTAATCCTCATAGTTGCCTTAGGAGATAGTAGCCTAGTGCCCAAAAATGTTGTGCAACATCCCCTTAGTGATGTTATGTCTAAATGTAAAGTCCTAGATTTGAATCCAAGGCTGGTGCCCCTTCCAAAACTAACATTGCCCTGACAAAATTACTCATCATCCCCTGTCTGCTTTTTTCCCCAGTAATCTGGAAACTCCTTCCCATCACAAATTGAGTTGTGAACTGGTTCACGCCTGTAATCCTAGCTACTTAGGAGGTTGAGATCTGTGGATCATGGGTCAAAGCCAGCCCAGGCATAAAAGTCTGTGAGAATCTTATCGCCAACTAACCAACAGAAAGCTGGAGGTGGCACTGTAGGTCAGAGTGGTAGAATGCTATCCTTGAGCATAAAAGATCAGGAACAGCACCCAGGCCCTGAGTTCCAGCCCCATGACCAACCATAAAAAGGAGGTATGATTTGTGTCTCTATATAGATGGGCTTTAAATATATATATAAAATGTGTGCATGCACGAGTGTGTGTGTGTGTGTGTGTGTGTGTGTGTGTGTGTGTGTGTGTGCTCACGCGCGTGCGTGCGCGTGCATGCGCTAATACTGAGTCTTGAATTTAGGATCTGGGCACTGTCCCTTAGCTTTTTTACTCAAGGCTTGTGCTCTACTACTTGGCACTCTACCTATACCTGCAGACAGATGAAAAATTACAAACTATAGGGTGAACATTTTAAAATCTCAGGTGCCATTTCCTTTGCAGATACCTCTAGGGATTCTAGGTGCTTCCATTTATCTTAAAAATATATCATCTCTTGACTCCCAGTGTAAATACTTTTCTGTCTGGCAGAAGGGAAGAAAATCCAAAGAGCCTCCTGAGAACCACCTCACTTTCCAAAGTTACCACTCACTGTAAGGCAACTATCTCAGTCTCTCTGGGTTTTCTCTTTTGCTTCACTATCTGCAAATCGTTTCCTCCTTTTATGATCACTATTACTGTATAATAAATCTTAAAATCCAGGTAGAGTAATTTATCTTTCTTTCTTCAAAATTATTTCAGCTAAAGTTTAGGCATGGTGGCTCATTCTATAATCCTAACACTTGGGAACCAAGGTCGGAGGTAGTGAGTTCTAAGCCAGCCTACTCTACATAGTAAGATCTTGTCTCAAAACTAAAAATTTAGCCAGGTTCCAGTGGCTCATGCCTGTAATCCTAGCTACGCAGGAGGATGAGATCTGAGGATCACGGTTCAAAGCTAGCCCAGGCAGGAAAGTCCATGAGACTCTTATCTCCAATAAACCACCAGAAAACTGGAAGTGGTGCTGTGGCTCAAGTGGTAGAGTGCTCGTCTTGAGCTGAAGAGCTGAGGGACAGCACATAGGCCCAGAGTTCAAGCCCCACTACAGCCCAAAAAATAAAAAATTATTTTGGATAATTTGTCTTTGCATATAAAGTTTAGAATAACCCACAAAAAATCGTGATGGGCTGGGAAGGTGGCTCAGTGGTAGAGCGCTTGCCTTGCATGCCTGAGGCCCTGGGTTCGATTCCTCAGCACCACATAAGCAAAAAGAAAAGAGCCGGAAGTAGCGCTGTGGCTCAAGTGGTAAAGCGCTAGCCTTGAGCTGAAGAGCTGAGGGACAGCGCCCAGGCCCAGAATTCAGGCCCCACGACCAGACCCCCCCCAAAAAAAAATCTTGATGTGATATAGGTATAAATTGTGTTAAACATGTATATAAATTTAAAGAGTACTTAATATCTTCATTATGTTGTCTTTCAATATGTGAACATAGAGAAATACCTATTTTAACATTTTATTTCCTTCATCAGCACTTTGCAACTTTCAGCATACAAAACCTGAACAGGTTTCATATAGAAGTTTTTCTTGGTGGGGCCAGCTCCTCGGGAGGTTGAGAGCTGAGTATTACAGTTTGAAGCTAGCCTAGGCAGAAAATCTGTGAGAATTCTTAGCTCAAATTGACCACCAAAGAAGCTGGAAGTGGAGCTGTGGCTCAAATGGTAGTATGCCAGCCACTAGTGGGAAAACCTAAGGAACAGCACCTGTGTGCCCTGAGTTCAAGCACCAGTAGCAGAAAAAAAAAAAGTCGTTATCTTTTTTTGTGAAATAGGAATAGTGAACTCCTGGCCTCATGCATGCTAAGAATGATCTTTGAAATCTTTTTTTTTCTTTTGAGGCAAGGTCTCATTAAGTTGCCCAGGCTATCCTTGAACTTACTATCCTCCTGCCTCAGTATCCCAAGTAGCTGAGATCATAGGCATGAGCCACTCTTCCGGGCTCAACATTTCTTTATTATGATTGTGAATTAGATTATATTTTTTATTTAATATAGGTTCCCTTCTGTTTGTTGTTTTGATTTTGACAGCCCTGAATTTAGGGTCTCAAATTTGTTAAGGCAAGCACTCAATCACTTGAGCCATATCCTCAATTCTTGTTTGCAGTTTGCTTTTCAGATAGATTCTCACTAATTTTTGGTCTTAACATGTGATCCTTTTATGTCTGCCTCCTGAGAAACTAGGATTGTAGTCATGTACCACTACAACAGGCAAAATATTTTGGTTTTTTTTTTAAATTATTTTCTGGTAGTACTGGTTTGAACTACAACCTTGTACTGGCAATTTTATCATTATTACATAGGAATATAACTGTATTTTTAACATTGCTCTAATAGCCTGTGACATTGTCAAACTCATTTATTGGTTCTAGGTATTTTCTTGATAGATCTTGTTGGGATATCCTACATAGGATTTCATTCATATACAAATAGAGACCAAATAGAGACTTGAGCTATGGCTCAAGTGGTAGTATGCCAGCCGCTAGTGGGGAAACCTAAGGAACAGCACCTGTGTGCCCTGAGTTCAATTACCAGTAGCTCTGCTCTGTGTACTTGTGTGTGTGTGTGTGTGTGTGTGTGTGTGTGTGTGTGTGTGTGTGTGTGTGTGTGTGTGTGTTGTCAGTCGCAGGGCTTGAACTCTAAGCCTGAGTGCTGTCCCTGATCTCTTCAGCTCAAGGCTAGCTCTCTACCACTTGAGCCACAGTGCCACTTCTGGTTTTCTAGTGTTAATTGGAGATATGAGTCTGATGGCCTTTCCTGCCCAGGCTGGCTTTGAACTTTGATCCTCAGATCTAAGCCTCATGAGTAGCTAGGATTACAGGCATGAGCCACCAACACCTGGCTGATCTATGTGCTTTTGTATCACATTCTTGCCTTATTGTGTTGGCTATGACTTCCAGCACTGTGATAAGAATGACAAGAATAGCCAGGCTCTCACCTATAATCCTAGCTACCCAAGAGGCTGAGATCTAAGGGTCACAGTTGAAAGCCAGCTCAGGCAGGGAAGTTTATGAGACTCTTTTTTTTCCCTGAACTCTGGGCCTGGGTGCTGTCCCTCAGCTCTTCAGCTCAAGGCTAGCGCTTTACCTCTTGAGCCACAGCGCTACTTCCAGCTTTTTCTACTTATATGGTGCTGAGGAATCGAACCCAGGGCCTCATGCATGCAAGGCAAGCACTCTACCACTGAACCACCTTCCCAGCCCTTCATGAGACTCTTAACTCCAATTAACCACCAGAAAACTGGAAATGGAGATATAGCTCAAAGTGATAGAGTACTAGCCTTGAGCAAAAAAGCCCAGGGACAGCACTCAGGCCCTGAGTTCAAGCCCTATGACCAAAAAGAAAAAAAGAATGGCAAGAGCAGACATCTTTCACTTGTTTCAGAATATAAAGGGAAAGCACCCCATTTTCTACCGTGAAGTATTATTTTAACTGTAGCTTTTTGTAAATGACTTTTTTATATGTTTCCTCTCATGCTTCCCCTCCAAATCTTGGTTTTCTGAGCATTTTTATCATGAACAGGTGCTGTGTCTTATTGATACTAAAATTGATATATGTGATTTTTCTTCTTTAGCTTTTAAATGATTGATAAAATTGATTTTCAAACATTAATCAGCTTTGTGTATCTGGAATAAGTCTATATGTTGCTGAATTCTGTTTGCTTATATTGTTAAACATTTTTGCATCCATGTTCATAATGGATTTCATTGTTACTTGTGGCATCAGAGGAATACATGCCTTATAGAATAAAATACTACTTTTTTTATTACTATAATCAGCAGCTGTAGTAATGCCTCAAGTGGTAGAGTACCAGCCCAGCAATCAAGCTTGAGAAAGTGCAAATTCTTATTTTTTACTTACTCTCTTTAGGATACTTACTGTATTCAAGAACCAGTACCAGAAAAAGAGTTCAGTTATGAAAGATCTAGCTACTTGGGAAACTGAGATCTGAAGATCTCAGTTCAACGTCAGCTGGGGCGGAGAAATTCTTGAGACTCTTACATCTTTTTTGTTGTTATTGGTCCTAGGACTTGAACTCAGGGCCTGGGCACTGTGCTTGAGCTCTTTTTGCTCAAGGCTAGTGCTCTACCACTTTGAGCCACAGCACCACTTCTGGTTTTGGGGTGTTTTTTTTTTTGAGTGATTAATTGGAGATTAGAGTCTGACAGGAACTTTTCTGCCCCAGCTAGCTTGGAACCACAATCCTCATATCTCAGCCTCCTGAGTTGCTTGGATTACAGATATGAGCCAAAAAGCCAGACTGAAGGCATAGCTCACATTGTAGAGTGCCAGCCATGAGCGAAAAAGCTGAGAGAGGAGAGGGGTCAAGGCTTAGAGTTTAAGCCCCAGTATGGCACTTAATTAAGAAGTATTCTCATGTTTCCTGCATAATGTAGTATAGATTTAAGATTAATAGTCTACCTCAATAGAATTCTCTTGTGAAACTATATAGACCTAGAGTTTTCTCTTTCAGGACATTTATAACCCCTATCTTGATACCATTGTGGACAGAAAATGCACTCTGTAATTTCAATTCTATTTATTTTGTTAGGGTTTATTTTATGGCCTGTCTTAGTATATGTTCTGTTAGTGCTTGAAAAGAATGTATATCTTGCTGTTGTTTTTGGAGTAAGTATCCCTGTAACGTGTGGTTACAGTCTATTGATTATATTGTTGAGCTCTTCTATATCCTATATTGTTGAGCTCTTCTATATCCTTGCTCATTTTCTGTCTAGTTAATTCGATTGTTTAAGCCTCTAACTCTTTTTTTTTTTTGGGGGGGGGGGGTGGGTCTGGTCCTGGGGCCTGAACTCTGGGCCTGGGCGCTGTCCCTCAGCTCTTCAGCTCAAGGCTAGCGCTCTACCACTTGAGCCACAGCACCACTTCCGGCTTTTTTTTCTGCTTATATGGTGCTGAGGAATCGAACCCAGGGCCTCATACATGCAAGGCAAGTGCTCTACCACTGAGCCACATTCTCAGCCCCAAGCCTCTAACTCTTAATTGTAGATTTATCTGTTTCCCCACACTATCTGGTTTTGCTTCATGTAATTTGACACTCTACTGTTTGATGGGTGCACATTTCAGATTGCTATGTCTTGGTAAGTTGACCATTTTACTATTATGTAATGTCCCTTTCTGTCGTCATTTTATTTTCTCTGAAGTCTACTTTATGCCATATAAATATAGCTGCATAATATATTTTATTCTACCCATTTACTTTCAATCTACTTACATTTGAGTTTCTTGTACACAGCATGTGGTTAAGTCTTTTTTAGCTATTCTACTAGTTCATATTTCTTTCTCACTGTTTAAAACACTTACCATCCAAAGAAATTTTGATATGTTGGAGCTTGAGCTTCCATTTTATTTTTATTTTCTGTTGATTGTTTAAAACTTTGTTTCTTGAGGGGCTAGGAAGGTGGCTCAGTGGTAGAGCGCTTGCCTTGTATGCCAGAGACCCTGGGTCGATTCCTCAGCACCACATAAGCAAAAAAAGAAAAAAGCCGGAAGTGGCACTGTGGCTCAAGTGGTAGAGCGCTAGCCTTGAGCTGAAGAGCTGAGGGACAGCACCCAGGCCCAGAGTTCAGGCCCCACGACCCAACCCAAAAAAAAAAAAAAAAAACTTTGTTTCTTGGGCTGGGAAGGTGGCTCAGTGGTAGAGCGCTTGCCTTGCATGCCTGAGGCCCTGGGTTCGATTCCTCAGCACCACATAAGCAAAAAAAAAAAAAAAAGAAAAAAAGCCGGAAGTCGCGCTGTGGCTCAAGTGATAGAGCGCTAGCCTTGAGCTGAAGAGCTGAGGGACAGTGCCCATGCCCAGAGTTCAGGCCCCACGACCGGACCCGCCCCCCCCCCCCCCCCAAAAAAAAAAACCTTTGTTTCTTAGTTTTCTTCCCCATCCTTCATGGTGGGTGATTGTACCTTTGTTCAAATTCCATCTTAATTTATGTGTAGTATCTCTTTTTTTGTCAGTCGCAGACCTTGAACTCTGGGCCTGGGTGCTGTCCCTGAGCTCTTCAGCTCAGGGCTAGCACTCTACCACTTGAGCCAAAGTGCCACTTCCAGTTTTCTGGTGGTTAATTGGAGATAAGAGTCTCACAGAGGGGCTGGGAAGGTGGCTCAGTGGTAGAGCGCTTGCCTTGCATGTCTGAGGCCTTGGGTTCAATTCCTCAGCACCACATAAGCAAAAAGAAGAAAGCCGGAAGTGGTGCTGTGGCTCAAGTGGTAGAGCACTAGCCTTGAGCTGAAGAGCTGAGGGACAGCGCCCAGGCCCAGAGTTCAGGCCCCACGACCGGACCCAAAAAAAAAAAAAAAAGAGTCTCACAGACTTTACTACCTGGGCTGGCTTTGAACCATGATCCTCAGATCTCAACCTCCTAGGTAGCTAGGATTATAGGCATGAACCACCAGTGCCCAGCAATGTGTAGTATTTTTTATTATAACTCTGGATTGGTTTGTAATGGTTGCTCTGGGCGTATTATAATACATATTTAACAGTACAGTCTAATAATGTCAATCTGTTACCTGTGTGAGTTGTACAAACTGTATGTACTCTTAAGTCTTTATCTGGTTGAGATTGAGGGAATCAGAGTCTGATACTAACCTAGACAGTAAAGTTTACAAGATACAGTCTCAACCAATAGATCAGCATAGCGGTGCATGCCTATCATCCTAGCTATGGTAGGAAATAAAAATCAGAGATCACAGTTTAAGTGTGGGCCCAAGAAAAAAAGTATCTCAACCAGTGTAAAAAAAGGACTGGAAGCATAGTTCAGTTGTAGAACACCTGCCTACCAATTTCAAATCTCCAGGCAATGAAAACAAATGTGATAAATCCTTCTGCTATGTACATTTAGAACCACATCAGACAATAGTATAAATTTTGCTTTTTTAAACTCAAAAGGAAAAGGGAAATGTATTATATATATATTATTTTATATATATATATATTATTTTTTACTCCTTCCATTCTTCTTGCTTTCTTCCCTTATATTCCAAGTTTCTTTATTCTATCATTTCCTTTCCATCAAGAACTTCCTTTTGTGCTGGGCACCAGTGGCTCACATCTGTAATCCTAGCTGCTCAGGATGCTGAGATCTGAGGATCATGGTTCAAACCAGCCCCGGCAGGAAGTCCGTGAGACTCTTATCTCCAATAAATCACCAGAAAACCAGAAGTGGCACTGTGGCTCAAGTGATAGAGAACTAGCCCTGAGCTGAAGAACTGACAGACAGTGCCCAGGCCCAGAGTTCAAGCCCAGTAACCAACCAAAAAGAATAAAAAAAGAATTTCCTTTAAATATTTTCTTTTAAAGTCTCTACTGGCAATGAATTTGCTTCATTTTATTTTTTTCTGTGAATCTTTATGTTTCCTTAACATTTCTAAGACTATTTCTGGATCAATAGTTTTTTTTTTTTCTTTAAACATTTGAAAATACTGTACTACCTTTTTCTGGCCTACATGATTCTGATGAAAAATCCAGTCACTTGAATTATCAATAAATTATCTATTAAGACTTTGTTTCTCTTTTACTGCTTCCCACATTTTTCTTTTCTTTTTTTGTCAGTTGTAGGGCTTGAACTTTGAGCCTAGACACTGTCCTGAGCTCTTCAGCTCAAGGCTAGCGCTACCACTTGAGCCACAGCACCACTTCTGGTTTTCTAGTGGTTAATTGGAGATAAGAGTCTAAGGATGCAACAATGCTTGATAAGAAATGTACTCATTATCTTGCCCATGTAATTGTAACTCCTCTGTACAGTATTTTTATAATTTAAAAGAAATCACATTAAAAAAAAAACATTTAAAAAAAAGAGTCTAAGGAGCTTTCCTGTCTGGGCTGGCTTTGTACTGTGGTCCTCATATCTCAGCCTCCTGAGTAGCTAGGATTATAGGGGTGAGCCACTGGCACTTGGCCAGATTTTTTTTCTTTAGTTTTCAGAAAATTGATTATTATGTGTCTAGACAGGGATTTGAAGGACGGAAAACTATCTTGTTAGGGTTTTACTCTCCTTGAATCTATAGATTTAATTTTTTTCAAAATTTATGAAATATTTAATCATTTCTTCAAATATTTTTCAGCCTCACACTCTCTTCTCCATCTCGGGTTTAATGACATGAATATTAGATCTATCACAGTCTCACAGTTTGCTGAATCTCTGCTCAGTTTTTCAGTCTATTTTCTATCACTTGCTCAAATGGCTAATTTCTATTCTGTCTTCTGGTTTACTAATTCTTCTTTTATCCCCACCAATCTTCTGTTGAACCACTCTATTGTATTTTTATTTCACTTATTCTTATTTTTCAGTTCTAAAATTTCCACTTCATTTTTCTTTATTTCTCCTGTTTCTCTGTCAATACTTCCTGTCTTTTGTTTCAAGCATATTTATAGTTGCTTATTGAAGTATTGTTGTGATGGCTGCTTTAAATGCCTCAAATATTTCCAATATCTGTGTCATCTCCTATCCAACCTACTAACCAGACCCAAGTCTACTTAACCTTTGAGATCAGATGAGATCAGACACATTCAAAGTGATATAGCCATAGATCATCTATGTCATCGCTATGTTGCAATCTGTTGTTTTCCTTTGAGTTGCACATTTCCTGTTGTTGGTATGATGAATGGTTATCTCTGTATCCTAAATATTTGAAGTATGGTGTTTTGAAAGTCTAAATCTTATTTAAACCTTCTGTTTTAGCAGAAAACACCTTTAACTGACAGTAGGAGCCATTACCCCATAAAATTGGAGTTCTCACTTTAAAGAGGTTATTATATTTTAACAGATTATCAAGTAGGCCACACAAAAGACAAAAATTGCCCTTTTGTTCCTGAAATTTTATTTCAGACTACATACATCAGTAATGTTTGTGTTAATGATTATTTTTAGGGATCCTTCAGAATAATAATCTAAATATATACCATTAGTCTGTACAGCAACAGAAACGTGCTCTGGATTGTCATTCAACAGTAAATATTAAAATGTCACTAAAACAATTTTAAGTCTAGATTCCTTAAAAAATTAAAAATCAAATAAAAAGTTCAATTTCCCTAGTCAGTTACTTTTTATACCATGTAGAAATTTACGTGGCCCACTGGACCCTCACTGATAGTACCCTGACCAGGAATAGAGTGGCACCTTTTTATTGAAAGTCTCACTATGTAGCTCATACTATCCTTAAACTAAACAGTCCTCCAACCTCAACCTCCTGAAAGCTAGGAGTACCCACATGTGTTACAATGCCTGGCCAGGCTGAGGAATGGTGCCTTTGTGCTGTGCACTATGTAACCTGTACAGGCACAGTGGTGGATGGGCCTCCTTGTTCTCCAAGAGAGATGAAAAGTCTGTTTCCACTCTGCCTTCTCTGACACCTACTGGTATGGATGGGGACTCTGGCTACGGCTAAGATAGTATGTGTAAACTAATATATTTCTGATTAATTTGGGAGTGCTATTTTAGATCAGATAGTCAATGAAAGTCTTTCTAAGGTGGTTGTTGATATTTTGAAATAGAGTTTAATGAAGTGAGCAAAAGGGCTTTATAAACATTTAGGTGAAGAATATTCTAGATGAAGGGAAGAACAGGATGAAAGGCAAGAATGGATTTAGTGTGTTTAATGTTTATGTTTTAAAGTATAATTGAAAGAAATACAACTATTGCATCCACTTTTTTTACTTCATAGATATTATTGCTTAAGATGAAGTTAAATTTAAGAAATGAGTCTGTATGGTATGCAAGTATAGTAACACTCCTGACAGTACTTAAGTTTAGGGAGCAAATCCGTCTCTGAGGTAGATTTATTAGCCCCATTTAATGGTGAGAAAACCAAGCATAGGGAACTTAATTCCCTTGCACAGGGTCACATGGCAGTCAGTGGGGAAACTGGTATTCCACAAAAGATGCTAAGGATCATACCCAAACTTAGAAAAGGAAGTATAGAATTGTCCTGGTGGAGCTGCTGATTATTGCACATAACAAACTAAAGTCTTTTGAACCATGGTCGGAGGCCTCTACTGTGTTTGAGCATTTTTGTGTATTTGTTTGCTCAAAGTACATGCCTAAAGCAATTGCACTGCTCATCCCCCTCCAGCTTCTTGTGATAAAATGATCAAAGGGCAAAAGGAAGGTTGGAAATTACTAGAGAAAATAAGGTAAGCCATTCAGGGTTCTGGAATATCTTAACTGTTGACAACTTTCTTGATCGACTCAGAGGCCCTTTAACCAACTGGGATTCAGGTGCAGTCTCAAGCACAGTGGCCAAATCCAGCAGTGCTAAGGGTCGCTAGATACCAGAGTCAGCAAGCCTGGCTGCCTAGGGGCAGCTGCCACAGGATTCTTCCTGCAGGACTCCCAAGAAAGCTCTATACACATCCTATGTCATCCCATGGACTCTGGTGTACCTGCACGGAGACATCCCACACCATGGTCATGCAACCAAGGAGCTCACAGACTTTTAAGAAAGGGAAACATCTTTATAAGCTCCTGCTTTGCCCACATCTTTGTGCCTGTTTGCAGCTGCAAGCACATTTTGGAGGGAGATTTCATAAAGATTTCTAAATTGAGTTAGAATTTCAAGTCTATTGTGACATGCAAATTAGTCCTGCCTGCCCGTTGGCAGCAAAGCAGCTGAAGTGCCTAGAGATGGGCCATAAAATGAAAGCATCAAAGTGATTAAATGTGCCCGAAGAGCATAATTGAGTGCATGAATAAGAGAAAATAAAACAAATTGATTTTCTCCAGTGCCAGAAAAACAGAATAATTGAGAACAAAATAATAGACTTTGAAGTAATCAAAGTGAAGAATGCACCATAGTGACATAGAAACAGCCAGTTGGGGGAGAGATTTATTGTGTTTCTGTTATCATTTTTACAACTTTAATTTCATTAGCTAATAAATACAAATCAATTGAAAAATCAGTCAACCAGAGAGGAGGTACTCCCAAGCCAAGATTTTTATTCACATCTCTAAAACAGGCTGAGGCAGTGATCCTCAGTCTACTTTCCCAGGGACACGTTTCCCCTGTGAATGGGAAAACAAGTGTGAGAGGCCTCCATTGGAGGTGGTAATCATCTGTTATGCCAATCACTTGCCACATAAAGGTTTACAGATCGAACTGTCCAAAGGGTCACTTTTATACCTGGCCAAGGTCTCTAATAGGCAGAATTGCTCGAGTGCCAGCATCTTGGGTTACAAAGATGACATTTCCATGGCATTGACCACCATATGTGGTCTTACCCAAGGTCCTTCTGTCTTCATTTGCTGGGAATCATGGTGGTAGCAACTATGACAGGAACCACAGCAGGAGCACCTGCACTCTCACATGTCTGCTGAACATCTATGGCTTGCTGCCTCCATCCCTGCCCCCCATGCACACACAAATGACACTGGAATCCAATCTAAAATTGAAGGCCAAGCAAGAGTATGCCATCCTTTTGGGTTCCAGCATGGTAGCCATGAGTCTGGGGAAGGTCAAGGCAGAAGAGCTAGGTTGGCGGAAATTTCACATGTCAACCTTGGCAGTAGAATCCTGGAGACACCAAGCCATGCTGGGACCAGGTGCTAGAAGATCACAGAGCAAGCCTAAGGCTTTTTAGAACTATTTTTATGACTCCTCCAAGAAAAGAATATCTCCACCCCACTCCCCAGCTGTTCCTGGCTGGGCTCAGTGACCCTTCCCTTCAAGATCCATGGTGGTGGATGGCATGGCTTGAATTGTGGCTTTTCTTTCCCCAAGATTTTGAGCTAATCTGACTGTGGTTGGGACTTTCAGATGTTCATGACACACCCTACCTTCAGGGCACCACAGTTAGCAGTCATGCCTTTGGCTGTTGAGATCTTGGGCACCATTGGGACTGTAAATCTGGGTGTACAGAGGACTTGGCAGTGCTGAAACTGGAACTAGTTGCTGGCTCCATGGGGATGGCATGGCTAAGACACTGCCTGCCAGACCATTCATCCTGGAGGATGTGTTTGCCAGGAAGCACCTAGATGCTGAAGGAAATCTCTGACCACCTCATGCTCTCCAAGGCTTAATTGCCATGTGCCTGAAGGTGAATGGGGAATGCTAGCATTTGACCCTTTTGAGTTTGTGTCCAGGACAAACTGAAAATCACAGCTTCCATTTCTCACTAGTGTTTGGGTGGAGTAAAATGGAGCAAATGGCTTCTGAAATTCTAAAGCATTATACAGATGTAAGGCTGTATTATTCTTCGGACTGCTGCTATTCCCATTATCCCGGATTCCCCAGCCCAGCATTTTTGTCTGAAAAAGAAATGTAGAGAAGGCACCTAGACCAAAGAACCTGGGAGCTGTGACTCCAAAATGCCTGGGAGATGTTACCCAGCCCAGCAGATCGACAGCTGCCGGGACCCAGTTCCACAAGCTGCCTGGCAGGCATACAGCCCACTCTTGTGATGTCACCTCGTCAGTTACTTGTGCCCATCCCTCCACATGGAGCCAGCAGATTAGGCACAGGAGAGGAGAAAAAATGAATCATGGGCTATTTTAAAAATTGCTTCAATTCCATTTGAGCCTGCAGTTGCGCCTTGCAAGCTGAGACCAGAGCACCCTAACCATCAGGCTAAGTGCTGATAGCCTGCAAATGCCAAGAGCCTGGTGGGATTAATCTGCAAACCCAGGTTCTAATTCAGGTCAGAGGCAGACAAGTGGTAATTGGTGGTTCTCTGTAATTGTCATTGAAAGGCTTACTGATGACAGGAGGGATCGACATTCCAAGGCAAACAATGCAGTTGTCAATTAAGAGCTAAAAATTAAATCAACCATCCACATCAACACATGCCCAAGGCTGCATGGAAATTCTTCGGACTACCATTGCTCCCAGGAAAAAGGAAGACCCTCAAACCTGGTCACGGGAAGGCAGCAACTGGAAAACTTGCTATAGCCCTGGATCACATGAGATCCCAGTGCCTCCTCTAGTGCCCTTATCTCTCTTCCTGACCTTCTTTCTGAGTTCTGGCCACAAAAACCTTGTGGTTGCCTTTATACATACTGCTCTGTTCTTGTTGCTTGGAACATTCTTCCTCCTAGGACCTTCAAGATGCTCTGTGAAACTTTCTGTACTCTTCTTTCTCTACCCTAAGCATTATATACATTGGGTATTTTATTACCCTGTCTCTATGGTGCTTGTCACTAGTATAATTGTTTCCATATATGTTTTCCTCACTGCACTGAATGCTCCTTGAATGCAAGATCAATGCCTTGCTCTCCTCTGTGACTTCAGCATCCAGCACAAGGCCTAGGCTATTGAATACACAAAGATTTGTACAATGGATGGATATGGAAGTGGACCAGACTGGACCAAAGGAGAGGAATGGAGTGAAGGTAGAAAAGTTACTTTTCAGGGCTGGGGGTTTAGCCCAGCGGAAGGGCGCCCACCCGGTGCGTGTAAGGCCCTGGGTTCGGTCCTCAGCCCTGGGAGAAAAAAAAGAGAAAAATTTTACTTCTTTGGTAGTACTGGGTGGGGTTTGAACTTAGGGCCTTTCTTCTTACTAGGCAGATGGTTCTACCACTTAAGCCACATCACCAACTCTAAGATTTTTAGATACTAGAAGCTGATAGCCATAGAGCGGCCTAGGCACCAGCTGCCCAAGAGCATCTCTCAAGATGGGCCTGTAAGAAGTACAATTTGAAATGCATAACACATTTTTTAACTTTAATAGTTGTATGTATATATTATTGACTTATTTATATTTATGATTTTGATTATGTTAATGTCATCAGGTATAAAAATGAAGACCACTGCTTAATATATTTGGCTTTACAAATATTAAGGACTAGTTAATGAATGTATTCTGTGTTGCACATCAGTATAATCTGTTGACCAGTAATATAGCTTTTTCTATACTAAACATGTGGAAACTATTCTCTTTTTATGCTTCTTAGAATATATGAGGCCAAAATGGGTATTAAAGTTTTAAAAGTGAATAGATAAGAAAAAAATTAGATGGCAAGCCAGGTGCTGGTGGCTCATACATGTAATCCTTGCTACTCGGGGTGCCTGGAGCACAGGCCCTTCATTCAAGGCCCAGGACAAGAAAGAGAAAGAAAAGAAAGAAAGAAAGAAAGAAAGAAAGAAAGAAAGAAAGAAAGAAAGAAAGAAAGAAAGAAAGAAAGAAAGAAAGAAAGAAAGAAAGAAAGAAGGAAAGAAAGAAAAAGAAAGAGGGGGGAAGGAAGGAAGGAAGGAAGGAAGGAAGGAAAGAGGGAGGAAGGAAGGGAGGGAGGGAAAGGAAAATATTAGGTGGCTATTAATAAAGATGTCAAGTAGATAAAACAATTTTTTTTTTTTTTGGTCAGTTGTGGGGCCTGAACTCTGGGTCTGGGCGCTGTCCCTCAGCTCTTCAGCTCAAGGTTAGCGTTCTACCACTTGAGACACAGTGCCACTTCTGGCTTTTTCTGCTTATGTGGTGCTGAGGAATCGAACCCAGGGCCTCATGCATGCAAGGCAAGCATTCTTACCACTGAGCCACCTTTCCCAGCCCCAGATAAAACAATTTCTGAAAGTACAACTTCTATGGAAATATTCAATAGTCCTAAATTCACTTTCCTGTTCATCTCTGAAGCCACTCAGCTCCCAAAGATTCTGGGATCTCCTTGGCATGCCTCCAAACTGCTACTATGCTACTATCTTCAGAATCATTTGCCACCTTGCCTGGCAGTGCCAATTCTCTATTTGTTGGTATGTGTTTGGTCTCCTCAATCACATTTATAAGATCATTAAGAGTAATGGCCAAGCTTCAGCCTCTGTGCATTGAATGGAAAAGTATTTGATCAACTGCCCTGTACATATGGGTGCTTTATTACCCTGTTGCTATAGATGATAATGTTTACCTTCATATGTGTCTATTCCTTTAGTGTGGAGGTATTCAGCTCCTGTTATCTGCCAGGTACTATTGAGGTACTAATGACAGAGTAATGAACAAGATAGACAAAGCCCCTGCCCTCATAGAGCTTGTAAAAGGAGACAGTCTGCCTAGAAATAAGGTTAGAAATAAAGTTATTTTCCATATGCTATGTGCATTATGAAAGCAAAGCAGGACCATGTGAC
Source organism: Dipodomys spectabilis (assembly GCF_019054845.1). Taxonomy (NCBI): domain Eukaryota; kingdom Metazoa; phylum Chordata; class Mammalia; order Rodentia; family Heteromyidae; genus Dipodomys; species Dipodomys spectabilis. The sequence continues at coordinate 1,098,583 of NW_024870853.1, forward strand.
AGAAAAGTAGTGGCTAGGGAATGATCTTAAGGTCTCCCAGTGGTGATGTTGGAGTTGAGACCTGTTGACTCAAAAATGACAGAGATAATTAGATGGGTCAGAAAATGCAAGGATCCAAGGACAGAATATTCCAGAGGGAAGGAATAGCATGTACCAAGAAGGGGAAGCAAGCCCTAAATGGAAAAAGAAGGTTTGAGTTCAAACCACACAGAGACTTGCTAGAACTGGGTGAGTAAAAAAGGTGCAGATAGGAGACCAGAGACAAGGACTGTATTGTGCAGGTGAATTGCTATGATGTTATTCTAGGTATGCTTGGCAGCTGTTCAAGGGATTTGAGCATAGGCATATCCAAGCATATCTAAGCTTCTATTTGAAAAGCTGGTTGGAAAAAACAAGGAAATAAAGGGTCTGGGAACTGGTGGCCCATGCCCATAATCCTAGCTACCCAGGAGGCTGAGATCAAAAGAATTGCAGTTCAAAGCCAGCCTGGGCAGGAATGTCCAAGAGACTTTACCTCCAAAATCGCCAGGGAAAAAAATGGACCAGAGGCATGGCTTAAATGGTAAAGTATCAGCTGTGAATGAAAAAACTAAGGGATAGTGCTCTGGGCCCACAGCACAAGCCTGGTATTGGCCAAAAAAAAAAAAAAAATCCATCCCAAAGTAATCAGGAATTACAACAGGTAGTCCACGAGCACATCTTGCCTCCAAAATTGTTTTGTATGAGCACTTTTTTTTGTCAGTTGCAAGGCTTGAACTCTGGGCCTGGGACTGTTCCTGAGCTCTTCAACTCAAGGCAAGTGCTCTACCACTTGAGCCACAGCGCCACTTCCAGTTTTCTGGTGGTTTATTGGAGATGAGTCTCATGGACTTTCCCACTTGGGCTGGCTTTAAACAGCAATCCTCAAATCTCAGCCTCTTGAGCAGCTAGGATTACAGGCATGATCCACCAGTGCCCAGCTGTATGAGCACTTTCATTAGTACCTCACATAATAGTTGTTAAAAATTTCAATCACTTGTCCATATTTAACACTGGAAACTTTGCCTTAAAATGCGTGTTTCTGACTCTTCTTGGAAAATGGAAAGCTCTGGTCATACTGGCCCTACATGCTTGCCCACTAGTGAATGACTGATGCTGAATGGGCACTGCCCACTTTGTGAGCATGGGAGCATGTGCTGTCCAATGTGCCTCATACTCTGCCACTCACCTTGGTCTGTCTTACTCTAGGCCAAGTGTGAGTCTCCACCTACCACCCCAACTTAGTAGTATAGCTTTGTTTGCTTTTGGAGTAGAGTCAAACAAAAAGAAACTTTCTTGTACTCATGATTCCAAGTAGGAAAATGAATAGTGCATCAAGAATGCTCCATAAGTCTTGCCCCAATTTGCTTTCCTCTCATTTAGTTTGTTCTCAGATTTTCTAGTCATTCAGGTTTGCTTCCTCTGATCTAAACCCCTTGTCTCCCCAGGCCTTTAGAATTTTCTCAGGCTGCCACCCACCACTGGAAAAGCTGGACTTCAAGGGGAAACAATAGGCATTATTTAGGCTTACATTTATATTGTTACCCAAATTCAATATTGCTCATCATCAACTTTTGGTGAAAATTATTTCTGTTGTTTTTCTTAATTGCCTCCAAATGTAACTAGAGAGTAGGTCAGGCAACAGAAAATACAGCACCCAACTTTCCTTTCTGTGATCATGTGTTGTTGGAACACAGTGATGTGGAATTTTGTCCCTCCATGTATTTACTCATTCCTCAAGCTCTGGCTGTGCTGACAGATGGAGGGATCCTTGCTTCAGCAGCAGGATCTGCTGAGGATTGACCTCAGCACAGACAATCACACAAGCAAAAGGCAAGAGTGGAATGCATGGCTGGGGCCCCTCTGAACTGAAGAGTTGGACTTCATTCACAGGTGGTCAGGAGCTACGGGAAGTTTTCTGGCAGCAGTTGTCAGGAGTCAGCTCCAGAACCAGAAACACAGGTGGATGAGGCTGCTTCAGTGATCCAAGTAATCAATTATATGGCTAAGGCAGAGACAGAAATGAGGGGACAGATTTCAGAGACAGCTTGAAGTTAGGCTTAGCAAATCTTAAGATGTGAAAAGGTTATGAGTCAAGAGACAAAGTGCTGGGTGCTTGTGGCTCACACCTGAAATCTTACTCAGGAGGGTGAGATATAAGAATCACAGTTCAAAGCCAACCCAGACAGGAAAGTTCATGACATGCTCATTGTCTATTAGCCAGCAAAAGAGCTAGAATGGGAGCTGGGGCTCAAGTGATAAAGTGCTAGCTTTGAGCAAAAGATAGGAAGAATCAAAGATGGTCCAGAAGTTTTGAGTTTAAGGGTTTCAAACACTGAAAACAGAGGTGGAAAAAAGTAGTAAATTGGACCTCACTGAAACTAAATTTTGCTTTCTCTTGTTAGTAAAATAGAGACATAACTTGGGCTGGGAAGGTGGCTCAGTGGTAGAGCGCTTGCCTTGCATGCATGAGGCCCTGGGTTCGATTCCTCAGCAGCACCACATAAGCAGAAAAAAAGCCGGAAGTGACGCTGTGGCTTAAGTGGTAGAGCGCTAGCCTTGAGCTGAAGAGCTGAGGGACAGCGCCCAGGCCCAGAGTTCAGGCCCCATGACCGGACCCCCCCCCCCAAAAAAAAAATTAGAGACATAACTTATGTACTAACATAAAATATTTGCAAGTTATACAACTAACAGAAGATATATCTCAAACCAAAGCTCTCCAAAATCAACATTTCTAAAAATTCCAGATTAAAAAATGGGCAACAGACTAAGAATATGAAGATAGAAAATAAACACATACAAGGCATTTGACATTGGGCTGGAGAGTGTAGCTCAAGTGGCCTTGCAAGCTTGAGGCTCTGAGTTCAATCCTTGATACTGACGGGGGGGGGGGGGGGGGGATAGAAAGATGTTCAACATCCCTATATAATTAGAAGAGTGCAAATGGAGAGCTCAGTGAGACAAGACATCACTGTGCCCTGACTAGAACAGACAAAACAAACAGCACCAAATGCTGCCAAGGTTGTTGAAAAATGAGATTCCTCATACATCCCTGATGGGACTATAAATGACACAATGACTCTGGAAAACATGTTGACAGTTTGTTATAAAACTAAACATGCAAGCCAGGCACCAGTGGCTCATACCTGTAATCTTAGCTACCCTGGAGGCTGAGATCCAGAGATCATAGTTCAAAGCCAGCCCAGGGAAGAAAATTCAACAAGGCTCTAAGTCCAAAAATAACCAGCAGCTGGTCACCTGTGAGTCATGCCTGTAATCCTAGCTACTCAGGAAGTTGAGATCTGAGGATTACGGTACAAAACAAGCTCAAGCAGGAAAGTCTGTGAGACTCTTACCTCCATTTAACCAGCAAAAAGCTGCAACTGGAGCTGTGGTTCATGTGATAGAGTGTGAGTCTTGATCACAGAAGCTCAGAGACATGCCCAGGCCCCAAATTCAAGGCCTAGAACTGGCACACATACACACAAAAAAAGTTCATGAAGCCAGGCACTGGTGACTCACGCCTGTAATCCTAGCTACTCAGGAGGCTGAGATCTGAGGATCTTGGCTCAAAGCCAGCCTGGGCAGGAAAGTCTGTGAGACTCTTATCGCCAATAAAAACCACTAGAAAACCGGAAGTGGCATTGTAGCTCAAGCGGTACAGTGCTCGCCTTGAACTGAAGAGCTGAGGGACAGCACCCAAGCCCAGAGTTCAAGCCCCACGACCGACCAAAAAAAAGTTCATGAGACTTTATCTCAATCAGTGGTTGGGCACACACCTGTTATCCCAGCTGGGTATAGTGACAGGAACCTCTCATCCTTAGTGACATGGGGATCACAGCCCAGGCCAATCTAGACAGAAAGTGAGACTCTGCCTCATAAAAAGGAGCGGAAGAGAGTAGTTATAGAGAGGCTGAGATTGATTAGAACATATTATATGCTATATACTATATAACTAATGTAAACCAGTAAACAAGGGAATGTGGCTTTTGTGGCCTACCTTGCAAGTGTAAGTCCCTGAGATAAATCCCCAGTACCATCAAAAAAAATCACAGATCTGCATGCACACACATACACATGTGCACACACACACACATACACATATCAATGTTACTAGGGATTAAGGGAAAAAAAGTTAAAATCTTGGGGCTAAAAGTGTATCTGAGTGGGAGAGCACTTGCTTGCCTAGCATATTTTAGGCCTCATGTTTGTACCCCAACACCACAATAAAATATAAATAAATTTATTTTAAAAGTTACAGTAGAGGGCTAAAGAAGTAGCTCAACGGTAGAACACTTGCCAAGCATGTACAAGTATATGAGACCCTGAATTCAGTTCCCAGCACAATAAATAAATGGTTTGTTTCTGATTGGATTCTTCTTTCCTTCCTTTCTTACATTCACCCATTCACTCAGCTATTTGCTGATACATTTACTATGTAAGAGACACTGTGCCACACTTTACAGATCAACAGAAAGTAGGACAGCCCAGGTCCCTGCTCTGTTTGGAAGATTTCAGAGGAGTGAGCAGTAGAGTTTGGAGGCCGATAGTTTACTTGGGGAAATGGGGCAAGGAAAAGACTGCCAGGGACCAAGTGAGCAAACTTTTTATTCTTAGAGCCCAGTTCTATATGATTGAAAGTGTCTCCCCTTTCCTAAAAAGCTCTGAAGGCAATAAAAGGTCCTTACTCCATACTTCACAGGTACTCACAAAAACTAAACTACCAGGCAGATTGTGCCCTGCAAAGAGGGAAAAGGGAGAATAAAGGGAAATTGGATGTGGCTAACTGAACTATGAAAAAGCATTGTCTGAATGTTCATGCACGTAATTGGGGGATGCTTAAAACAACCATTTGTTTAGCTCATAACTCTGGATTGGTGACAAACCTAGGCTCAGCTGAGTGGTTCTTCTGGTTTGGGCCATACTCACCCAGTATCTACAATCAGCTGGCTATCAAAAGCTCACTTATCTGTTGGTTGCTGGAATGATAGGGGTACCTGGTACTTTGTCTCTCATCATCCAACAGGCTAGCCTGGGCTTGTTCACACAGTGGGGTCACAGGGTTCCCAAATGCAAACACTTTCTTTTCTTTCTCACAGCTTTATTGAATTGTATAATTCATACATATCACCTGAATTCAAATTCTGTTTTCTCTCCTGTTTGCAGGCAATCTGAAGCATGTGGTCTAATTGACAAAAAGAGATCATATTTCCAGAGCTGAGAAGCAGTGCCTGTAATGAAGACAGTGTGTTTATGTGAGCAGTTTGTGGAATTTGTGACTGCAGGGGAAGTTTGGAAGAAATTACTTCCTGAAAATTTCCAAGTGGTACCAAGTGGCAACTGGCCTCCTGGGGTGAAGAGGCAGGCACCCCAGAGTCCTCAACTAGACCTAGGGGAAGAGGGAGATATTCAGCATTTAAAAGTGTTTATTTTTTTTTAAATACACATTTTTAATCTCTGGAGATTATTTTTGAGTAAGTTGGGGAAGGGGTATTTTTTATTTTCTTAAAGGAGACAGACAAAATGCTGGAGGATAGTACAGAATTTGCTGATCACCAGTTTCTTGGTTGAGAGGCACTGGATAGGAACAGTTACCAACAGGAACAGTTATGACATCAGGATCATCCAGGTAGAACCTGGAGGAGGGGGGACCAATTATGAGTGGGAGGTAAGGAAGAAGTCCACAGGTGGTGTTTTAGGATTCTGAATTTATGTTGTTTATTAATAAAATATTTGAAAACTTACCTCTTGTTCCCATTGTCCTCGTTATAAACTGCCACTGACTGTACACACAGTTCTGAACATTTCCTCTCACTGAAGTATTTAACATAAGCCTGCAGCTTTCATGCTGTGCTCTGACCCAGCCTGGGGGGGCTCACCCTGAGTGCTGGACCCCCTGGAAAACTAATATGTCCCTAGCCCAATTCCTTTGGACAGAAGGCAAGCTCTACCATGGGGCCCAGCCATAGGAAAGAAGGTACATGAATACAGGCTCTGCAACCGTGGAGAGGGTCTTGCTAGAACCCTGGAGGAGTGCTTTTTCCAGAAAAAGATTTAGGGATGGATAGAGCAGGTTGGCATGTCAGCTCTCAAAGGGGACATTTCCATGGTTAGAGAGGATGCTTCCTAGTAATTATTGTCAGTATACATGGTGAAAAGGGGACATGGCCCAAATGGTTGTTGTCATCATCCTGGAAGATAACAAATGAGGATTAAAAATTATGAGAGATGAGGTCAAGGAAGGGACAACCGCATGTAATGATTTTATAACTTGGTTTACCAAATATTTATGAAACTCTTTCAACTGCTGGAAGACAGGGGCACAGCTCGTCCTGGCCAGCAAGGAATTTCCAGACAAGCCAAAGGAGGAGGGAAAGAAGCAGGTCCCAGCTTGTTTGAACTATGTTTGCAACACAAACAGAGGTTAAGGGAGCACTGAACAGGGAGCAAATCACCCCATGGAACAGGCATCTCAGAGAGGTTCTGAGGGGTGATATTTGAGCCAGCCTTGCGGGGAATGACTTGTACTTCTCCAGGCCCCTAAGCCAGTGGGGGAAGGGCATTCCATAGAAGGAAATGGGGAAAGGCTGGAATGTGCTCTGGGATGGGAATAGTCAATCTCATTAAACAGAGAGGTATGCCTGGTGGGCTAGGAACACTAGTCACTTCAAATGCCCATAATTCTCATTACACATTCTCAGCTTAAGTGCAGTTTCACTCATACCAAAAAGAAAGAGTTTTTTGTCTTTTAAATCAAAGAGTAAGGAAGCATCAAATGGCTAGTGCAGAGTTAGGGGAAGGCCAGGGAAAACAGCAAGTAAACAATCTCCAACTACCAGCTTGCAAGAACCCAGACAGAACTCTGGGAAGAACTCACCCTCGAAGTAATTGCTCAAATCTCTGTGAAGGCCTAAACCCTAGAAGCAGCCACGTGACAAAGATTGATGGCCAATTGATGCCCCATGTTCCTTTCGATGGGAATGGATCTGAGCAAGGATGTGCCACAAGTGGTGGAGAGTGCCAAAAGGTCCCTGGCACTAGGAGAGCCTTTGCTGAGTGGCTGATACCACCTTCACCTAGCCAAGGTATCAGTGCCTAGCAGTGAATCACTCCAGCCTCAGCTCTGGCCCAATAAGAACCAAAAATAAGCTGTAGAACAACCTACTTACTGCCTAGCTTCTATAAACTGGTCCTGCTTGTCAGAGAGGGCACCACGTGGGCCTTAAGGATTACTGTTCATTTGATTTTTTGTGAGAAATGCTGAGCCAGGGGTGCAGCTCAGTGATAGGACATTTGCCTAAAATGTACAAGGCCCTGGGTTCCATTTCTAGCACAGAAAAAAAAGAAGAGAGGGAACGAAAGAGGGAAGAAAGAAGGATGAGAAAGAGAAAGGGAAGATGTGAGGGAGGGAGAAGTGAGGGAAAGAAAAGGAAGGAAGAAAGGCAAGAAAAAGAAGGAAAGAAGGAAAGAAAAGGAAGGAAAGAAAAATGGAGGGAAAGAAGGAAGGAAAAAATGCTAAGCTAAAAGTCATAGGTAAAAGGTGGAATCCTTTGAAGTACTTAAAAATTTAAATTAACATACCCCAAAGGCAAGTACAGCATCCACAAAACCAGCATGACAGAGTCAGAATTGTTCTGCCCAGAATTATGACAAATGTATAGGGGATAAAATTAAGACTGAAGGAAACACACCAAAATATAACTGAGGCAGGCTTTTGTGGAGAAAGAAAGTAAAAAAGATGATTTCTTTTTTTTCTTCTATTTTTAAGTAGTTTCCAAAATTTCTTTACTGTACATGTTTTACTTTTATATTAGGAGTAAAAAAAAAAAAAAAAGCTCAGTGGTATATAGAGGCCTGGGCTCCATCCTTAGTACCAAAAAAAAAGGAGTAATAAATGAACTTTAAAAAACATTGATTTGAAGAGATGGTTACAGATCAAAGTCAGTGCAAGACACCCACATAGGAAGACCTTGTGCTCAGGCCCCAGGGCTGTTCTAATTGCCCAAGAGGCTCTGAGCTGGCCTGGTCAGCTTGAAGTCCTCATGATTTACAAATCACTAAGCCTGAGAGAGCTTTTGGAAGAAACTGGCTTAAGGGCAAGGCAAGTTTGTACCCATTGTGAGCCTGTCTTTTGCTCTGGAAACAGTTGCCAGCCACCACCCCCCACCCCCTCTGACTTCTCCCCTATGCCAGCAAAGGAGCAGCTCAAAGCCCCTAATTACAATTGTGAGGCAAGTGCTGGAATGTGCCCCTTTTTTACAGGTAATTTTCACTTAAATATGTCACTTTACATCGTGCTGGGTGGGTATTGGCATCCGTACTTGAAAGGAGAGGGAACTGAGCCCCCAAACTAGAGATCCTTTGCCCACTTGTAACTGGTATGGCAAGGCAGAACAACCCTATCTAGAACCTGCAAGTCCCCTTACTTTCCCCTGCCCTCCATTACTGCTATTAGTATATTTTTTAATAAGCTATGGAATCAACAACTTTTTTTTTAATTGTTTCCAAAGTCCAAGCTAGACCAAACCACACACTGCTCCTGGGCCCTCACCCTACAATGACAACACTAATTAGTTGTGTCTTTTCAGCAGGTTTTTTTAGCCTTTCTGAGTTGGTTTCCTTACACAGAAAATGGGGCAATAATTCTTGCACTCTCATGGGCTATTGTAAGTGGTTGATGACTTAGCAAAGATGGAAGACCTTTGAAAAGAGCTTCAAGTGTTGTGTTCAGCAGGATCTGCCAAGAAAATAGCCCAAGAAAGGCTTATCACTGAGAAGAATCCAGTGCTTCCAGGAGACCCCCACCCCTCCCAGCCTGCACCATTTCCAAGGCACTCACAAGGGCCAGAGAGAAAACAAAAACAAACAACAACAACAAAAAAAAAACAGGCTGCATTTACAACCTGAGGGTTTAAAAAAAAAATCTGAAAAAGAAGACACAGAACTGGGCACTGGTGGCTCATGCTTTTAATCCTAGCTACTCAGGAGGCTGAGATCTGAGTATTGCTGTTCAAAGCCAGCCTGGACAGGAAAGTCCATGAGATTCTTACGTCTAATTAACCAGAAAAAAGCCAATAGTGGAGCTGTGGCTCAAGTAGTAGAGCACCAACCTTGAGTGAAAAAGCTCAAGGATGGAACCCAGACCCTGAGTCTGAGCTCCTGGACCTGAACAACCAAAGAAAAATACACAAGGCTATATATAATATGTATATATATACATGCATATATATTATATAACATATTGTATAATATTAACTACATAATACTATGAAGCATAACTTACTGTGAAATAGCAATGTAATTATGTACTTATATAATAATTATATAATATACTATATACAATATTATATATGGTAGATATGCATGTATTTGCATAAATACACAAGAAACTGGGATACAGTGATTACCTCCAGGCAAGGGAACCAGGTGGCAAGTGGAAAGAGAGTGAGGGAGACTTGCACTGTTTCTTTTTGTACCTTTTGATTTTTGAACTGTGTAGAAATATTACCAGGTTCTCCAAAAAGTAAATAAATGATATTTAAAAAGAAAAAAAAAACTATGGAAAATTCCCATACCAGTTTACCTTTGGAGAGGGTGGCTGTCATAGAGAGCAGTATATTTTCAATTCTATATTTTAAAGACCCTTTCTAAGTTAAAGTCATTATTAGGAAATCAATAATTGTCATTCAATAAGAAAAACAGAAGGAAAAAAAGAGGAAGAATAGAACGCAAAAGAAGACAAGTGACAGTGGGAGGCCTTGAGTTCAAGCCCCAGTTCTGGCACACACAGAAAGAAAAGAGAAAAGGAAAGGAAAGGAAAGAAAAGATAAAAGAAAAGAAAAGAGGGCTGGGAATGTGGCTCAGTGGTAGAGTGCTTGCCTAGTATATATGAAGCCCTAGGTTTGATTCCTCAGTACCACATAAACAGAAAAAGCCAGAAGTGGTGCTGTGGCTCAAGTGGTGGAGTGCTAGCCTTCAGCAAAAAGAAGCTCAGTGGCAGTGCCCAGGCCCTGAGTTTAAATGACTGGAGAAAAAGAAAAAGAAAGACAGACAGAGATAGGGGATGAAGAAAAAAAAGAAAGAAAAAAGGAAAGAAAGAGAAAGAGAAAGAAAAGAAAAAGAGAGAGAGGGAAGGAGGGAGGGAGGGAGGGAGGGAGGAAGGAAGGAAGGAAGGAAGGAAGACAAGATGAGAGAAGGTGGAGAGAAAATAAAAGAAAGAGAAAGGAAAGAAGGGAGGAGGGGAAGGAGGGGAGAAAAAAAGAAAGCAATCAAGTAGGTTTTGCTATCTCTATATCCCTGTCCAAAAAGTTTCTGCAGCATCTATCCAGATGCATTTGTAAGAAGCAGGTCCACACATAGCTAGCAAGATCAATAGAAAGCCCACAGATTGGGAGAAGATCTTCACTAGCCATACAACGGACAAGGGTCTCATATCTAAAATATACCTGGAACTCAAAAAATTAAATCCCCCAACAACAAATCCTCAAAGAAATAATTGCCCAATAAATAAGTGGGCAAATGACTTAAAGAGAAACTTCTCTGAAGAACAAAGAAGGATGGCCAATAGACACATGAAGAAATGCTCAACCTCCCTAGCCATCAAAGAAATGCAAATCAAAACAACATTGAGATACCACCTTACCCCAGTTAGAATGGCAAAAATCAAGAACTCTAGCAACAACAGATGCTGGAGGGGATGTGGACAGAAGGGAACCTTACTTCATTGTTGGTGGGAGTGTAAACTTGTTCAACCACTTTGGAAAGTAGTATGGAGGTTCCTCAAAAGACTCCACATAGAGCTCCCCTATGACCCAGCAATCCCACTTTTGGTCATTTACCCAAATGTTTACAAACAAGACCACACCAAAGCTACCAGCACAGCTATGTTTATTGCAGCATTATTTACCATAGCTAAGATCTGGAACCAACCCAGATGCCCCTCAGTAGATGAATGGATCAAGAAAATGTGGTATGTATACACAATGGATTCTATGCCTCCATCAGAAAGAATGATATTGCCCCATTTGTGAGGAAATGGGAAGACTTGGAAAAAAATTATACTAAGTGAAGTAAGCCAAGCCCAAAAAAACATAGGTCCCATGGTTTCCCTTATTTGCAATATCTAGTATATATATATATATATATATATATCTATAGATATATATATATATGAGTCAAGCAGAAAAGGTCAGATAAGGTGATGTTAGGAAAATGAACCCTAAGATATGTATTTAAAGGTTTTTTTTTCTTTCATGCATTTGTTTCTAAAGCATTTATAAGATTATTTCTTTGTTGCTTTGTATGTCCTTCCCCCACAGTATAACCCCTGCTTTCACTGTATTTAATGTCCGTATAATTTGTGGAGGGGAAGGGGAAAAACAAGTCGTTTAAATAAGGATACAGGTGGACCCGTTGCAACAATGAAAAGTACAAGTTGTCATGTTGAAAATGAACTTTACAATTTTGGTGGGGGGGTGGAGAGGATTTGGTGGGGGGGGCGGGGGAGGCTGGGAAGGGATGGGAAGGGGAAACAAAGGAGGTGGCTACAATGCTTGATAAGAAATGTACTCACTATCTTGCCCATGTAATTGTAACCCCTCTGTACAGTATTTTCACAATAAAAAAAAAAAAAAAAGAAGAAGCAGGTCCACAAACCTTCTCAATGCTGAGCCCAAAGCTGACCAGGGGAAGCTTCCTATAAGACAAACATCCTTGCACCTTACCTCACCTAGGTTGAATCCCCTCAGTCTCTTCATCTACCAAATAGGACAAATAGGCACACTACCTGGACCTACAAAACAATGAAGAAAAGCACATAATAGTGCGCATGCTGGGGAGCAGTAACACATGATATTCTTGACAACTGTGATAGGGAAACGTCCTGAGATTCCCAGACTTCAGAAATTAGGAGAACGTGGTACAAATATCTGTTGTATATCTGTACATATTTTTATGGAGCAGGGAGCGATAGCTCCCTCTGAACCAGATTCTTAACACTCAAAGGGGATTTGTGACAACAGAAAAGGCCACACTTCCACAGACACAGAGTTAAAGACAGACATGACCAGGGTGCCCTAAGACAGATCCCTCACCACCATGCACAGGCTAGGCCTTCTCCCCAAAATGCAAGGATCATCCTCAACTCTCTGACTCCTTTACCTCTGCTCTTAGGAATACCTAGTCTCTTAGGAGAGTGCTCCCTTCACACTTGAGGAATGGTGTGACCATGCACTAATACAAAGCAATGTCTTGTTTTTGGGGTGTGATAGGATATACAGGAGGCATGATTATTGTAGGTGGTGACACGAGCTGAGTCATGGGCCTGAATGCAGGGAGGTCACTCTACGCAGAGGATTCCCCTATAATGAAGACAAGAAGGCCAAGGTGGGTTGAGGGGACAGAGAAGGAGCTGCAAGCTGTTGAGTGTTAAGAAGACCACAGAATACTGGGCAGTGCTCAAACAAGTCAAGTGCAGAAATGGGTTTTTAAGACACTGAGGGAAATTTGTATATAGATGAGATAATGATGTAACTAAATGGCCTGGAGTTGCAGGCATAGCTCAGTTGGTAGAGCACTAGCCAATGTGCAAATCAATCAGATATCACATTCAAGTCCTGTCTCAGGCCAAAAAGAAAAGAAAAGAAATGGAGAGACAGGCGGCTGGGAAGGTGGCTCAGTGGCAGAGTGCTTGCCTTGCATGCATGAGGCCCTGGGTTCAATTCCTTAGCACTGCATAAGCAGAAAAAGCTGGAAGTGGCGCTGTGGCTCAAGTGGTAAGCTCTAGCCTTGAGTTGAAGAGCTGAGGGACAGCGCCCAGGCCCAGAGCTCAGGCCCCACGACCAAAAAAAAAAGAAAAGAAAGAAATTGAGAGACAGTTACAGTGGTGCACTGTGTTTCAACAGAAACAAAGAGAAGTGTTTACAGGTTGAATAATATATACTGGTGGGTTGTTTTTCTCTGTATGTGTGTTCTCGTACTGGGGCTTGAACTCAGGGCTTCCTGACCTCACTTGGCTTTTTGGCTCAAGACTGGTTGTTCTACAACTTGAGCCACAGCTCCACTTCTGGCTTTTTTTGCTGTTTAACTAGAGATAAGACTGGGTTGGCTTCAAACTGGGATCCTCAGAATCTCAGTTCCTGAGAAGCTAGGATGACAAGGGTAAGCCACCAGCACTCAATAAGGGGTTAATTTTTTGAATAATTTTTATTGTGAAAATACCATACAGAGGGGTTACAATTACATGAGCAAGGTAATGACATTAGTACATTTCTTACCAAGCATTGTTGCCTCCTCCTTTGTTTTTCCCTTAAAATACCTGCCCTTCCATCTCCATGACTACATTTCACCCTTCCCACTTCCCATCCCCCACTCCCTACCAAAGTTGTAAAGTTCACTTTTCGACATTGCATCTTGTACATCTCATTGTTGCAATGGGTCCACTTGTATCTAAGGGGTTATTTTTAAATATTTCGGAGGAGAAAATGTATGTGGACAGGATGAAGCAAAACAGGAAAAATGCTGATCATCTTTGAAGTTGATTGGATGAAAACCATATATACTATAATATATACTATACTCTCTGCTTCTGTGTGCTTTCTAATTTCCATAATAAAAAGTTAATACATAGCCAAGTTGTGTGGCTCACACATGTCATTCTAGCTAAGCAAGAGGCTGAAAACTAGGGGATCAGAGTTCAAAGCCAGCCTGGGCAGGAAAAAAAAATTGCAAAACTCTCTATACAATTAACCAGCAAAATGCCAGGCTGGAGGTACACTCAAGTGGTAGAGTGCTAGCCATGAACAAAATGGCCAATCAAAAGCTCAAGGCACTGAGTTTAAGTCCCACTACCAGTTCTCTGTCTCTCTCTCTCTGTCTCTGTTTCTGTCTCTCTGTCTCTCTCTCTGTCTCTCTGTCTCTCTCTCTATCTCTCTCTCACACACACACACACAAGCTGAGATGTATATTAGTGAGTTGATGAAAGCTGGTCACCAAGAACCAGGTGAAGGAGGTGGGACCTGACATTTCATGTAAGGAGCCACCAAAGAGTTTTAAGCTGAAAGAGTGGTCTGATCAGATATGCTTCTGACAGGCTATGCCCTTGCTGCAGCATGAACAGCAGAAATGAGCCTGATGAGACTCAGCTCCAAGTGGCTGCTACAGTTTAGTACTGTGCAGATCAATGGAATATCTTGCTCTGTTTCCTAATTCCTAAACCATTTTGAGATAAAAATTAAATTTATTTTGTTTGTAAAGTTATAAAAAAAAAAAAGAACATGTATACTTCACACAGAGTGCTAGCACCTTCCTCCATAAGTGTGCCATGCCTTCCTTCTCATCACTTATGGGAGATAAGGGGCAAGTGAGCAAACACATGGCCCTCCTTCAATATATACTTTAGGTTAAAAACATTTCAAGGCTGGGAAGGTGGCTCAGTGGTAGAGCGCTTGCCTTGCATGCATGAGGCCCTGGATTGGATTCCTCAGCACCACATTTTAAAAAAGCCGGAAGTGGCGCTGTGGCTCAAGGGGTAGAACGCTAGCCTTGAGCTGAAGAGCTGAGGGACAACGCCCAGGCCCAGAGTTCAGGCCCCACAACCGGACCCAAAAAATAAAATAAAATAAAAACATTTCAAACTGTTCCATGCTGGTGGCTCACTCCTATAATCCTAGCTACTTAGGAGGCTGAGCTCTAAGGATCACAGTTCAAAATCAACTGGGAAGAAAAGTTCATGAGTCTCGTCTCCAACTAACCATCAAAAAGCTAGAAGTGGAGCTGTGGCTCAAGTGGTAGAGTGCCAGCCCTGATCAAAATAGCTAAGGGACAAAGCCCAAGATATGAGCTCAAATCTTAGTATTAGCCAAAAAAAATTATAGCTACAGAAATGGCTACTTAATCTTATATTTTGAGACTTTTTTCATTTACTCCATAAATATTATTGAGCACCAACTATGTTACACAGTGTGCCTGGCACTCTGGTAACCTCTGTATACAAAGCAGACCAAACTCCCTGCTCTGTGTATCAGGCAGTGCACATAGACAACTGCTACATGAGTGAAACTATAGTTTTGTGACATGATTTTTTTCCATTGATTTTTTAATGTCACAGAAACCATTTCCAGATCAATCCATAAATAGCTACCTTATTCATCTTTAATTGTGATCCATCTCAGACATTCCAAAAAGTAAGGCGTACCTATTCTCTTAAGATGGTCATATTACAGGACTTTTAAAACTTTTTAAAAGAAAACATAGGGGTAGAGATGGAATTTTAGACATGACATCAAAAAGTACAAGCAACAAAGGAAAAATAAATAAATTTCAAACTGACAACTTTTTTGCTGCAAAGGAAATTACCAGAAAGAGATACTAGATTAAAACTTCAGAAACACTTCAAGATCTTGGCATAGGCAATGACTTTCTAAATAAGATTCCAGTAGCTCAAGAAATAAAAATCAGAATTGATAAGCATAGAGAATTTATAAGCTTCTGCAACTGAGCACTCCTAACTACTCAGGGAGCTAAGAACTGGAAGATTGAGGTTCGAAGCCAACCTGGGCAAAAAAGTCTGTAAGACTCTGTCTCCAAAATAACCAGTAAAAAGCTTGGCTGGATCACATGCAGAAAACTAAAAGTGGACCCCAGCATATCACCATGCACCAACATCAACTCAAAATGGATTAAAGACCTTAACATTAAACCTGAATCTCTGAAACTACTGCAGGACAGAGTAGGAGAGACACTTGAACTAATAGGCACAGGAAGGAACTTCCTGAACAGAGTCCCAGGATCACAACAAGTTGGAGAGAGACTCGACAAATGGGACTACCTTAAAATAAAAAGCTTCTGCACAGCTAAATCGATCGCAACTAAGCTAGAAAGACAACCAATTAATTGGGAAAAAATATTTACCAGCAATATATCAGACAAGGGGTTAACATCCTGTATATACAGGGAACTCAAGAAACTAATCCCTCCCAAACCTAACAAACCAATTACTAAATGGGCAAGGGAACTAAAGAGGGACTTCTCAAATGAAGAAATAAAAATGGCAAAGAAACACATGAAGAAATGTTCATCATCCCTGGTGGTGAAGGAAATGCAAATAAAGACAACCCAGAGATACCACCTTACCCCAGTCAGAATGTCCCACATCCACAAATCAGCCAACGACAAATGCTGGAGGGGATGTGGAGAAAGAGGAACCCTATTACACTGCTGGTGGGAATGTACACTTATACAACCACTTTGGAAAGCAGTCTGGAGGGTCCTTAGAAAGCTAAAGATTGACCTCCCTTACGACCCAGTCATACCACTTCTAGGCATCTACCCTGAACAACAGGAACCAATATACAAGGACACGTGCACCTCCATGTTTATTGCAGCACTGTTCACAATAGCTAGGATATGGAAACAACCCAGATGCCCCACCACAGATGAATGGATCCAAAAACTGTGGTATCTATACACAATGGAATATTATGCAGCCATTAGAAATGACAAAATAATGGCATTTGCAGGGAAATGGATGGAGCTAGAAGGAATCATGTTGAGCGAGGTAAGCCAAGAACGAAGAGACAAACGGTACATGGTCTCCCTGATAAGTGGATGCTAAATGCAAAATGTTAGGTGATACGACAAAACTAACAGA
Source organism: Dipodomys spectabilis (assembly GCF_019054845.1). NCBI lineage: Eukaryota > Metazoa > Chordata > Mammalia > Rodentia > Heteromyidae > Dipodomys > Dipodomys spectabilis. Next base: position 1,115,249 of record NW_024870853.1, read on the forward strand.
ACTTAAGAAACAAAGAACTCCCACTCATCTGGTTGAACCACTACTAAATATCCCCACGCTGCTGCTCACATATATGATGTATAACGTGAACACCGTTATATGTTACAAACTGTGATAGACAATTTGCTCCAGGAAAGTTAGAATGAACTTGTGACTTTAAATGAGAATCATTATTCCACAATACTGTGAAATTCCGGAAATTATGTAATCACTTAATCACAATAAGAAAAAAAAAAAGAACCTCGGGGAAGGGAGGGAGGGAGGGGATGGTAGGGGGAAAACAATGGAGGGGGTAACAATGTTCAAGAGGAAGTGTACTCATTACCTTACTCATGTAACTGTAACCCTCTGTATAGTATCTTTACAATAAAAATAAATAAATAAATAAAAGCTTGGCTGGAGTATAGCTCAAATGGTAGAATGCCAGCTGAGCAAGGAAGCTGAGTAAGTATAAGGCCTTGAGTTCAAATCCTCATACTGCAGAAAAAATCAAATGTTATTAGCCATAAAGGAAGTGCAAATCAAAACCACACTGAAATTCCATTTCACTTCAATTGAGACTGGCTATTATAAATGTAACAAGCAACTAATTCTGTCAAGTATTGAGGGGGCATGATTGTTTAGCATGTAGTATCACCTGCATTCAGTCCCCAGTAGCACAAGGAAAAGACAAAGATAGCAACAGGAAGAGGGAGGGAGGGAAGGAGGGAGGGAAGAAGAAAGGGAAGACATACCTACCAAAATTTTTTTTCTACTTTCACATTACAAAAATTATTTTATAGGGGCTGGGAAGATGGCTCAGTGGTAGAGCACTTGCCTTGCATGCATGAGGCCCTGGGTTCGATTCCTCAGCACCACATAAGCAAAAAGAAAAAAGCTGGAAGTGGCGCTGTGGCTCAAGTGGTAGAGTGCTAGCCTTGAGCTGAAGAGCTGAGGGACAGCACCCAGGCCCAGAGTTCAGGCCCCACGACCGGACCCAAAAAAAAAAAATTATTTTATAATGAATCTTTTTTTAAATAGTTTTTAAATAGGAAAAGACATTTCTCTAAAAAATAAAATGCAAATGACCTACAAGTCCATGAAAAGATACTTAAGATCATACAACAGGGTAATGTCATTTCATACACACAAGGATGCCTATAATCAAAAACCCAGAAAATCACGTGTTAGTGAGAATGTGAAATCATAAGAGCCCTCACACACTGCTGCAGGGAGTAAAGACTAGGGCAGCCTTGGTGGTTCCTCCATGTAGTAGAATTTCCCTACCTCCCAGCAATATATAGCCTAAGAAACTGGAAACAGGATGATTATTCACTGAAAAGGTCAAAACAAGACTGAGAAAGAGGGAATAGGTGACATTGTCCAAAAAGAAATGTACTCGTATCTGACTTATGTAACTGTAACCCCTCTGTATATCACCTTTATAATAACAATTTTTAAAAGATTAAAGAAAAGGTCAGGGGCTGGGAAGGTGGCTCAGTGGTAGAGTGCTTGCCTTGTATGCATGAGGTCCTGAGTTCGATTCCTCAGCACCACATAAGCAAAAAGAAAAAAGCCAGAAGTGGTGCTGTGGCTCAAGCAGTAGAGCACTAGCCTTGAAGGCCCAGAGCTCAGGCCCCACGACCCACCAAAAAAAAAAAAAAAAAAGAAGAAGAAAAAAAAAATAGAAGGTCAAAACATCTGTTTTTCTTTTTGTTATATTTAGATGGATCTAGTGGCTCACACCTGTAAACTTGAGATTCGAGAATCAAAGTTCAAAGCCCACTTGGGCAGGAAAGTTATTGAGACTCCAATCTCCAATTAACTCTCAAAAAGGTGGAAGCGGTTCAAATAGTGGACTGCTAGCCCGCAGCAAAAAAGCTATAGAACAGGGCCCAGAGCACTGAGGAATACATACAAAAGAGAACAGACATTCAAATTCTTACACATACAAAAGAGAACAGACATTCAAATACTTACATGTAGATGTTGATTACAGCATTACTAACAATAGCCAAAAGAAGCCAAATAAATGTTGTAATTACCAAGCAAATGTCCATCAATTGGTGGAAGGTAAACACCCGAGGGCCTCGGTTGAGGAAGGAATAGGGTAAAGTAGCCACCGCTTTAATTCTGGAATAATGAAAACATGAAAGTAGATATCAGTGATGATTGCACAACACTAAAAGAACTAAATGTCACTGAACTGTCCATTTTTCAATGTTGAATCATGAAATTTTCATCAAAAAACATTCTTAGGGGGGCTGGGAAGGTGGCTCAGTTGTAGAGTACTTGCCTTGCATACATGAGGCCCTGGGTTTGATTCCTCAGCCCCTCATAAAAAGAAAAAAGCCAGAAGTGGCACTGTGTCTCAAGTGCTAGCCTTGAGCTGAAGAGCTGAGAGAAAGCAACCAGGCCCAGAGTTCAGGCCCCACGACCGACCAAAAAAAAAAAAAAATTGCTAAGAAGCCCTGCTAACTTATATCTGTATATTTGTTAAATTCTTTCCTTGGGATAAATTTTTGGAAGTGAGACTGTTAGATGAAAAGACATGTATGTATATTTAAAACCAAGAAACAAAAAAGATGGTGTGTTTTTATTACCCAAAGTATTGCCCCAGTCCCAATGAAACGACCAGAGTGTGGCCACTTTGATCTCAGTTCCCCATGGCTTCATCTCTACCCTTCTAAGTGGGTACAACTTCCTTGTTTCAATGATCACCTATTTGGTTTTATAGAGGTCAGGCATGCTTTTAACACTTAATAGTTATTATTTAGCTACCTATCCATTTCACTATACCTCAGACATTTACCACCTTTTTAGGTCCAGCACTTACAACTGACACTTAGTAGGACCCTGAGAAGTGTTAAAGGAGGGTGTCAGTACTCTAAGCCCTTCTTGGTTCTCCCAGGGCTCAGCCCAGCTCTAACTATCCAACATAATTGTACTGGAATTTCTCCCAAAGTTACCTAAGTGACTTTTGAAATCCTCTGTGGGACCACTGTGGGTGCCAGGGAGCAGTATTGGCACTGGTTGCAATGGACAAAAAGGCAGAATAAGGGTGGGAAAGAAGGAGGGTTATACTGTGGATCATGTGTGTGTGTTTGTGTGTGTGTGTGTGTGTACACAGAGACAGGCAAAAAAAACATCAGAATCATAGTTGTAGGTCAGCAGAGTGAGTGGAAACTACTTTTCCATTTTTTGTCCATCCTCCCTCTCCCCAATATGGTCGATTATCCCACCCATAGTCCCTTCTGCCCAACTAGTAGAGACAATTACTGCCCTGAAGTGTCCCTGCCAGTCTAGGCCACCTCTCAGACCTATGGCATGATCCTGAGATCACCAGTGACCTTGGAGACTGGGAAGAAGGAAAACCACCAGCCTCCCATTTTCAACCTCTCTGCATGAAGTGGGTCTTCCTGACCATCCTCCAATGTCTATTCTACAGAGTACTCCTCTAACTTGAGCAGCTTGTGTTTCCAACACCCAGAGGCTGGCTGTCTAGCTGGCCAGCCTTCACATTTAACAGGTTTTTTTTTTTTGTTTTGTTTGGGGTTTTTTTTTAGGTGAGGGGGTCTGGTCATGGGGCCTGAACTCTGGGCCTGGGTGCTGTCTTTCAGCTCTTCAGCTCAAGGCTAGCGCTCTACCACTTGAGCCACAGCGCCGCTTCTGGCTTTTTTCTTTTTGCTTATGTGGTGCTGAGGAATCCAACCCAGGGCCTCATGCATGCAAGGCAAGCGCTCTACCACTGAGCCACCTTCCCAGCACCAACAGTTTTTGTTTTGTTTTGTTTTGTCAATCATGGGGCTTGAACTCTGGGCCTGGGTGCTGTCCCTCAACTCTTCAGCTCAAGGCTAGCGCTCTACCACTTAAGCCACAGTGCCACTTCCGGCTTTTTCTGCCTATGTGATGTTGAGGAATTGAACCCAGGACCTCATGCATGCACCACTTCCGGTTTTCTGAGTGGTTTATTGGAGATAAGAGTCTCACGTACTTTCGTGCCGGGGCTGGTTTTGAACCGCAATCCTCAGATCTCAGCTCCTGAGTAGCTAGGATTACAGGCATGAGCCACTGGCACCCGGCTAACAGTTCATTACTGATGACATACTATGTACAAGACAACATATTGGGGAAACTGGTAGGAGCCAAATACAGAAACCTCTGTCCTCCAGGATTCCTAAATAGTTTCAGAGATAGGTAATAAATAGGACCTGGAAGATGGTGCTATGCTCTGTCTGTGGAGAAAAGTAAAGCAAGATGAGAGTGGAGAGTAAGGGTGCTGCTATTTTAAACAAGGTGCCCATGGAAAGCCCATCAAAGGGGATGGCACTGAGCAGAGATCTGACTGTAGTGAGAAAGTGAGGGATGTGGCCATCAAGGAAAAGGCATTACAGGAAAAAGGAAGAACAAATACAAAGAGCTAAAGAAATGGCTCTTTGTCACATTTTTGTCACATCCAAGGAACAGTGAAACCAGTGTGCCTGAAGCTGAAGGAACAAAGAGGAAGGAAAGAGGGAGGGAGGGAGGGAGGGAGGAAGGGGGAAGGGAGGAAGGAAGGAAGGAAGGAAGGAAGGAAGGAAGGAAGGAAGGAAGGAAGGAAGGAAGGAAGGAAAAAAGGAAGGAAGGAAGAAGGAGGGACGGAGGGAGGGAGAGAAAAAAGGAAGGAAGGCAAAGTGGAAGGACCAGATCATAGATCACTGTAAGAACTATATCTTGTATCTTGTATCCTGGGTGGGATGGAGAGCCACTGAGGGCTCTCCAGCCACAGACAGAATCCCTTTGGTAGCTGAGCACCACTGGCTCACGCCTGTAATCCTAGCTACTCAGGAGGGTGAGATCTGAGGATTGTGGTTCAAAGCCAGCCTGGGCAGGAAAATCTGTGAGACTCTTATCTCCAATAAACCACCAGAAAACCGGAAGTGGTACTGTGGCTCAAGTGGTAGAGCACTAGCCTTGAGCTTTAGAGCTCAGGGACAGCACCCAGGCCCAGAGTTCAAGCCCCACAGCCAACAAAAAATAAAAAAGAAAGAATCCCTCTGGCTGCTGTGTATAGAACAGAATAAAAGGGGGATAGAGAGTAGAGGCCAGTCATGAGGCCACTTCAGTGACACAGGTGACAGAAAAGAGCAACAAAGAGACTGGGCACAGTGGTTCTCTCCTGTGGTCCTGGCTACTTGAGAGGCTGAGATAGGAAAGTCATTTGATTTCATGGGCAACACAGTGAGACCCTAGTTCAAAAGGGCCAGTGTGGTGGCTATAGAAATGAAGAAGGATTTGGATTCTGGCTGTATTTTAGTGAAAGCCAACAGAATTTGTTCAACAGTTGGGTGAGGAGTAAGAAAGAAAGAAGCTGAAGGCAGGATTTTGGCTTGAGAAACTGAATGAACAAGAGTGCTATTTACTGAGCTCAGAAAGCAATGGGGGAGGGGTACAAGAGGACCACATGTCTTATGTTCAGGGCAGAGGCCTAAGAACTTTCCAGGAAGCCTAAGCTCACTTGATAGTGGGAGGGAAGGTGGAGGAAGAAGGTCAAGGCAATGAGCAATTTACTGAGTTACTAACTGTACCAAACTCTGTGTTTATCTGCCCACATTGCCTTCAGTGTCCACAACATCAAGGCTGAATTTCTTAACGTAGCATCCAAGTCTGGCTCCTGTGATCTCACAAACCCACTTTTGTACTGTTCTCCTAGTTCCTATCAAGGTCATTGACCATGTTGTTGCCAATACCTGGAAAATGCCAATCCTCAGCTCAGCTGTCACCTCCTCCCAATCCCTACTTCCTCGTATTAACATCTGCTTTTTTATCTCTTTGAAGGCCAAAGTGAAGCCTTGGTCTCCTCTGAGCCCTAGTGACTGAAGCAAGGCCAAGCAGTGGCTCAGCTCACATTTGTGGCCTGAATGAAAAACTGTATAGGAATGCCAGCCATCTCTGAGCCCACCTTGGTGGGTCAGGAGGCCTGACTTCCCACACAGTCCTATGTGACAATGAGAAAAACAGGGCCAAGGAGGTGAAGTCAGGCTTGGAACTGGACTCGGATTGGAAGGCTGACTCCAATCCTCCAAGCAGCAGGGAACAGAGGTCAGGGAAGAATAATTACTCACATGTGTACAGCACTTGAGAGTTTATAGCCACAGACATTAGCTCATCCAACCCTGGCACAGCCTCAGGAGATAGGTATTCTTGCTTCTCCTACCTTCCACCTGAGGAAACTGAGTCCCAAAGAGTCAAAGGCATTTGCCCAAAGTTACACTGCAAGAAAGTGGCAGTCGAGATTTGAACCAGGGTCAGACTGGCAACAGGGCCCAGTGCTCTATCAAACTAGATCATGCTGAATGGTGCTTAACGAGAAGGTGGCAGCCATTTTCCCCTCCTATCTGTCCCTACTGAGTTTCCCATTAATGGTAATATGAATTTGTATTTGCAATTCCTCTCAGACTGTTCAATACCTAGGGACGTTGGCCCATGATTCAGACATAGCCAGGAATCATTCATATTCCAGGCCCCAAAGGCTACAGTTGGAAGAGGCTTGAAGAAAAGTCAGTAAATCCAGAAAGGCCTGGGAACCTTCCTCCAGGGAGCTGTTCAGAGGTGAGCACCAAGAGGCCTAAAGGAGGACATTTTCTCCTGGAGTCCCCCTTGAGGAGTCTTGCTAACCCTTCCCTCCTCTCTCCTCCTCTGTCCTCCCCTTCCCTTCCCTTCTTTTCCCTTCCTTCTTTTCCTTTCCTGTTGGGTGCTGGACCCACACAAAACTTTTCCCTGGCAGCGGCTGGGTCCCTGCACCTGCTCCACAAATGTGCCCCCCACCCGGCTTGGTGCTGCTTCCACATAGCAGGTCATTTACGTTTTCACCCCGCTTTGGGCCTTTTCCTTTCTCATTTGATTTCTTTTCCTTATCTTGTTTTCTTCTCTCACTTGCTCACTCCTTCTCTCCCTGTCACTATCTTTCTCTTCCTCTCAATCATTCACCAATTCTTTCTCTCACCACTGAAACACTTCTGCCAGCCAAAGGCCAATGTCTCACTCCTGTAATCCTAGCTAGTCAGGAGGCTGAGAACTGAGGATCACATTTCAAAACCAGCCTGGGCAGTAAAGCCTGTGATATTTTTTTAAATGTTTTTAATTGTAAAGATATTGTATAGAGGGGTTATGGTTACATGAGTAAGGTAATGAGTACATTTCCTATTGAGCATTGTTACCCCCTCCTTTGTTTTTCTCCTACCATCCCTTTCCTCCCCAAGGCCTGTGAAATCCTTATCTCCAATTAACTATCCTGCCAAAAATCCAGAAGGAGCTGGGAAGGCAGCTCAGTGGTAGAGTGTTTGCCTTGCATTCATGAGGCCCTGGGTTCGATTCCTCAACATCACATAAGCAGAAAAAGCTGGAAGTGAGTGGCACTGTGGCTCAAGTGGTCGAGTGCTAGCCTTGAGCTGAAGAGCTGAGGGACAGCACCCAGGCCCAGAGTTCAAGCCCCAAGACCAACCAAAAAAAAAAAATCCAGAAGTGGAGCTGTGGCTCAAATGGTAGATAACTAGCCTTCAGCACAAAAGCCCAGGCCCTGAGTTCAAGCCTCAGGACCAAGACCTCCTCTATTACAGTGAGAGATCCCAAAGAATTCAGCTCTCTAATTGGTACCAGTTCTGCCATTCGGTTGTTTATTTGTTTCATATGTGGCTTTTTGCTGATTAAATGGAGATGAGAATCTCATGGATTTTTTTCGTTTTTGGTCAGTTGTGGGGCTTGAACTCTTGGCCTGGGCACTATCCCTCAGCTCTTCAGCTCAAGGCCAGCACTGTACCACTTGAGCCACAACGCCACTTCCAGTTTTCTGGTGGTTCATTGGAGATAAGAATCTCACAGACTTTCCTGCCCAGTCTGGCTTTGAACTGCAATCCTCAGGTCTCAGCCTCCTGAGTAGCTAGGATTACAGGCATGAGCCACTGGCTCCCCATTCTCATGGACTTTTTTGCCTGGGCTGGATTCAAACCACGATCCTCAAATCTCAGCCTCCTGAGTAGCCCGGATTACAAGCACGAACCACTAGTGTGCAACTGACATTCAGGTTTGGTTTTGTTGTGGTTTCTTGTTTTGTTTGTGGTGGGGGAGGAAAGGGGAAAGAGTTGCCAGTCCTAGGGCTTGAACTCTGGACCTGAGTGCTTAAGCTCTTTTTGTTCAAGGCTGATTTTCTACCACAGGAACCACAGCTCCACTTCCAGCATTTTCTGTGATTAATTGGAGATAAGAGTCTCACAGATTTTTCTGCCTGAGCTAGCTTCAAATCTTGATCCTCAGATCTCAGCCTTTTGAGTAGCTAGGATTAGAGGTATGAGCTACCAGCACTCTTCTGCCATTCAGGGTTTTTTGTTATTGTTGTTTTGTTTTGTTTTTGTTTGGTCATGGGGCCTGAACTTTGGGCCTGGGTGCTGTCCCTCAGCTCTTCAGCTCAAAGCTAGCACTCTACCACTTGAGCCACAGTGCCACTTCCGGATTTTTCTGCGTATATGGTGCTGCGTATATGGAATCATACCCAGGGCCTCGTGCATGTGAGGCAAGCACTCTACCACTAAGCCACCTTCCAAGCCCCAAGCCATTCAGTTTTAAGGAAAGAGAAGAATTTTCCTGGAGTAGGAAGCCATAGGGAGCTAGAACCAAGCAGAACTGGGTTCAAATCCCAGCATTCTTACTTGCTAGCTATGTGACCTCAGCCAGGCCACCTCCTCTTTCTGAGCCTCCATCCTTCACCTTTATAAAACTAAGGCTGGCAATAATAGTGAAAGCCTGACATAGTATAATGAGGGTAAGTGAGTATTGACCTTGTCCAAGGATGGGAAAGGTTTGTATTAGTAGTGAGTGGCAGGTGTCAATGGGTGTGACTAAGTAGGCAATGGGGCCAACAATCAGTAGCAAAGGCCCTAAAGTCAGGCTGCCCCAGATATACAGGGTGGATAATCTTTACAAGCAGCACAGATCTATGCCTCCACTTCCCCATGACTGTGACTCCACTTCCCCCTTGCACCTCTTAGGTTGCTGTGGGAATTACATGAGTGCTAAGAACAAAGGAGAGTCTGTCACCTAGTAAGTTCTCAGTGACCATTGCCATTGCCATTGTCATTCAGAGCTAGTAGGAATAATACTCCCTTGAGGTGGTGGAGTATTTGGGGTGTTGGGCCACCACATCCACACTCAACTCTGTAGTGCAGGTTGTGCCGTAAAATTCAGCTTGCATTCCACTTGCTATGTTGTGGGCCCTGGGGAGAGGCTTGTGTAGAGCCCCCAGGAAGCAGAGTGTTTATAATCACTCCTGCCAAGTGTGGGGGTGATGCTCAAGACATGGAACTTGAGGCACTGTGTCTGCACATCTGCAAGAGAGGGAACTTGGGCAACCCAGCCTGTAGTCCTTTGTGCTGGGCTGGAATCAGACACTATACCCTGACCCCTAGAGATACATATGCTAGACCCTCAGTCAAGCTCCAGCTCCAGCTCCAGCTGCTGATCTCCAGAAGTGCAAGTCTCATTGGTTATGGGGATTCCAGTTCCCAGGTTATGAATGTGAAGTGAATCATACAGCTATGATTGTCAAAACCTGTTCCAAAGTCAAGGGACAACAGGGCTTAGGTGTTTAATCGAGGCAACTTCTTCATGCCAGCATAGACTCTGGTCAGAAGCAAACTGGGGCCTATGAATGAGGGCAAGTGTGAAGTCTCAGCCAAGATGGAATTGGGAGTAAAGGCCCAGGAAAGCAAGTGAAGGACGATAGCTCTGACAAGAGGTGAAATTGGGAACAAAGGGCCATCAGATCCTCTCAGGACTTAGGAAATGGGAACAGACTGGGCCTGGTGCTGCAGGGAGCAGACTAAAATGGCCTCACCATGGGCTGAGATATAGTTCATGGGGTATAACTTACATGCATCAGTTATTGTGAACTCAGACTGTGGGTCTCTGAGTTCAAACTCTAGCACCATAACAAAGAAAAAGAACGGAAAACACCAGAAGTGGAAGTGTAGCTCAAGTGGTAGAGTGCCAGCCTTAAGTGAAAAAAAAACCTCAGGGACAATGTCCAGGCCCTGAGTTCAAGCCCTAATACAAAAGATAGATAGATAGATAGATAGATAGATAGATAGATAGATAGATAGATAGATAGATAGATAGATAGATAGATAGAAGAAAGGAAGGAGGAAGGATGGAGAGAGAGGAGGAAAGAGTGGAGGAAGGAAAGAGGAAGAAAGGAAAGAAGAAAAGAGGAAGAGAAGAAGGAAGGGAAAGAGAGAGGAAAGAAGGGAGGGAGGGAGGAAGGAAAGAAAGAAAGAGAGAGAGAGAAAGAAAGAAAGGGATTCACCTTTCTAAGGATGAAATAAGCTAGGAGACACTATGCCAGCTAGAGAATGATGAGTAACAAACAAGACCCTGAAGGCTTATGTTCTAGAAGCTGAAGGGAAACCAAGGAAGGCTTGGCATGCCTGAGGCCTCGGCAAAATATTTAGCAAAGTGAGCTGAGGCCCTTGTCACTCCTTGGCATGGTGAAATTTATGGACTGAGATCCCCTTGCACTGACCCTGAGGGACTTGATGCAAGTGTCCACCATTTTGCTGGGCTGGAAGAGCTGAGGAAGGGAGAGGAAGGAGGACTGCAGTGAAAAGCCAGGGTCCCCTGGGTCCAGAGGAGAAAGCCCCTCTGTGCTGGTGGAGAAAGTCAGGGGAAAGTTATCCACAGTTTGGCTGAAAGTCATCCTGCCGATTGCTCTTTTTGACACAACCTCACACTTTCTTTCCAGTCCTATATTCCTGGCTGTGTGCAAGCTATTTCCACTTGGATGTTCTGCCAACAGCTTAAACTAAACATGCTTAAAGCAGAGTTTCGCTTCCCCCACAAAGCCTCACACCTTCCCAAGGCCTCCAGCTTCACTACTCAAACCAAAGGGCCCAGGGCCAGACTGGCCTGATGCTGCTCTTTCTCCCTTCCTCCAGCACCTCTCTCTCCCTGACTTTCAACCCTGGGCATTTTTCCCTGGGTGATGTTTTCCAGAGTCCTTTTTTGCCATCCTCTAGGCTGCAGTCTTCTCCTACCTCACCCTTCATCTCTACAGATGACTGCCATAGCCCTTCACTGGGATCCTCCCTCACCCCAAAACACAAGTACTTTCTGGCCACATGTGTTGGCCATTAAATGCAGTGGGCATGGTGGAGTGTCCATTCTAGAGAAAAACTATCCACAGAGAGAACAGAATAGCAGGTAGCCTTGTGGGGAGAGTCGAACCTCAAGAGAGAACTGGAGCTGGTTGCCAGTCCTGCCATTTACTAACTGTGCATACTGGGCTTGAAGCAGTTTCTCTCTAAAATGGGGCCCTGAAAATAATAATAACAATAATAAAGTAAAATGGAACAGGCATTGGTGTCTTACACCTGTAATCCTAGCTACTTAGGAGGCTGAGATCTGAAGATAGTGGTTCAAAGCCAGCCCAGGCAGCCTAATCCGAGAGACTTCCAATTAACTACCAATAAAAAATTAATAAAATAAAATAAAGCTACAATTAGAGCTGTGGCTTATATGGTAGAGTGCCAGCCTTAAGTTAGAAGGCCAAGGGACAGCACTCAGGCTGAGTTCTAGCCCCAGTAACCATACACTCACAAGAAAAGGCGGGGAGGGGGGGGAGAAAATGAGAGTGACAGTGCTAACTTCCCAGGGTTCTGATGACCTTAAATGCTAAAAAGGAGCACCGAGAAGGGGCACCCATGGCAATGATGTCCCCAAAGGCTGACGTGGGCAGAGTCATCCATGAGAAAGAAAGCAAGAGCCCAGGTGGCCCCAGCTGTTTGTGTATTTACAATTTTCCCAGTATGCATAAATGACAGGAATTCAAGTAGAAAATCAATTCAACTGAACCCAGTTCCTGACACTTTCCCAAACTTCCCCTACCCCTTGTGGAAGCAGGAAAGCAAGACTAGAATCCACAGCCTGATAAGGACATCAGAGAATGCCCAGGTAGTTCTCTGTAGGTTTCTATTTCTTAAGTCCCTTTCCCCTAGTTATGATGTTGTCCGCCTTCTTCATCTCCATTTTCCCTTTCTTCTTTTTTTAAACACAGGAGCAATCCAAGTGTCTGTCCAAGCCCGCTGGCCTGGGTCACAGGAATGCAGCCGCTCCCTATGCGCTGCCCGGCAGCCAGGCCCAGGCGCTCACTTAGCCTGGCAGCGGCAGGCGCAGCCAAGCCCAGGAGGCTCCAGCACCTTGCTCTGAGGGGCTGGAAAGCGCTGCAGACGCTAGCTCATCACTCCCTGGCAGAGGCCGACCCATCTAGCATCTTCCAGATGGGGAAATGGAGGCACAGGCATACTTGGAGTGATTGCAGACTCACGAGATACTAAGACAGCTTAAGGGCAGAGTCTCCAGATGGGATAAGTGGAGAAAGGTCACCCAGACTTCTTCAAATGGACTTGGATCCCTCTCGATTGGAAGGGGAAGATAGAAAGACAGAAAAGAAGGGGTGTGGTCTTCCTTTTCCCCACCCCCCCTCATTTCCGCAGGGGTCTTGGAGGAAGAATGAGGGGGGGTAGCTGAGACTCACTATCTTCTGAGGCCTCACACATTCAGGGCCCCTAAAGAATTGCAGCTGCCTTTAAGAATAATAGATAAACAACCACTAGGTGAGCTGTTTGCCTCTGCAGCATCTCTGGAGTGTGAGAGTCTTTATGGCCGGAACACTAAAGTGTTAACAATGGAGCCTGGGGTTGATTTTGTTTCCCTCCAGTGAATTTCTGTTCCAAGTTCTGATCATGGAAATATTGCCGCATTAATTTTAATTATTTTTAATTATTAAAAAGAAACAATCGGCTGTTGGTGGTTTACACCTATAATCCCACTTACTCAGGAGGTTGAGTAAGGGCTTCAGTTTGAAGCCAGACTGGACAGGAAAGTCCATGAGACACTAATGTCCAATTAACCAGCAAAAACCCAGAAGTGCATGTGTGGCTCAAGTGGTACAGTGCCAGCCTTGAGCAGAAGAAAAGGCCCTTAATTCAAGCCCAGTACAGCAGCAGCAGCAGGAGGAGGAAGAAGAAGGGAGGAGAAGGAGGTAGAGGAGGAGAAGGAGAAGGAGGAGCAGGAAGAGGAACAGGAGGAGGAGGAGGAGAACAATAGGGCGGCTGGGGCTAAAGCTCAGTGGTAGAGCCCTTGGCCAGCAAGCTTGGAGGCCCTGGATTCCAATCATAGGACAGTCAAAACAAAGCAAAACAAAAAAGAATGAAATCATAATATTACTAATAAAAAAGAAGCTGCTTCAGCTTCTGAAATATGCTGAAGAGCCCTAGGCTTGGAGTGAGAAACACAGGTCAAGCCTGTGTCTCACTTCCCAGTTCTGTGAACCCCCTAGGGCAAATGACTTCACCTCTTTGAACCACATTTTTCTTCTGTAAAATGGAGATAACCATACCACGAGGCTATCATAAATCTAGAAGAGAAGATCTGTGTGAAAGATCCTTCTTCAAGAAAAATACTTATTATGGAAACTTCCAAACATCCACAAGAAGAGAAACCATTATAATGAAGCCTCAAGTGCCATCATCAACAGTGTCATCATGTTTAATCTATATCTGTATCCCCTTACCTCTCATCTCAACTGTAATATTTAAAGCTGGTACGAGGCATGTCCTCTTTCCCATAAATACTCCAATATTAACCTGCTTTAAATATATTTATAACTAGAAAATGATACAATGCTAATTGAAAATTAGGAGAATGACGAATCCATTTACAAAAAAGCAAATCCTGAATTATGCCCCCTCACATACACATAAAGACAGTCACATTTTTTTCTATGCACATGCTTTTAGTAAAAAATTGGGTCACATTCTGTTTACTATTTTTAGGTATCATTTTATTTTAATTATAAAAATAATAAAACCATATTACAAAAAATAAAGAGAAGAAATTACCCATAATCCTTTACCACCTAATATTAAAAAACTTCATGTTTTTATAGAGTTCCTGCTTATTTTTTTCAATTTGCATTCATAATTTTACCACAAGTGGAATCCTACTGATTATGCACTTTTCAAGTTATGAATCTGTGCTAATTGTACAAAAACAATGTAATCATACTGCAGGAAAAGTTTTTAAAGGAAAAGAAAAATATCACCCATAATTCTACTACTCAATTATAATCACGGTTAACATTTTTGGGGTATTTGCTTCCAATATTTTTTCTATGCATATGTAAGTTTTAGATACTCTTTTGGCAGTTTATTAGCTATACAGTTGTAAAAATAATACATTGCATGACATGGAGAAAAGAGAAAAAAATTCATAATCCTATCCTTTTCTGGCACTGTAGCCTTGTTAGTATGTTTTGGATCATTGCTTTATGCACATATTCATACACACTTGGAAGCATAAAGTGCATTTCACCTTGTATTTTTGTGCCCTTTGCTGAGATTTAGCATCATATTTATGCAACTTTGTACCCAGCATTTTTCATTTAATATTTTGTTATAAATATTTTCCTATGAATGTTTTTTTAATAATGGTTTAAAAATCCTTGCCATGGACCTTTCCATTGATTTCCATTTTTTACTATTATAAACAATTTTTTCCAAACATTCTTGAACAAGAACTTGTATTTTTACACTTTTCTATACACATGTTGAGTTTCTGGAGCCCTCTTGGTGAATTTACAGGCTGACTCAGAAAACATAATCATGTTTTATAGGTCCCAAATTTACTTTTGTCATATGGCTCAGGTAGATCTTGCTCTGGGGGAGGAGGGGGGGCTGTTGAGAGCCAATCGGCATTCTCCTCCCTCCCCTTCTTGAGTTTATAGACCTCTTCCATCCCTACTTGGTCTGATTTATCAATTATTCAGTCAACAGGTTACACTGAACCGGAAGTGTGTGAGCTGAGACCCGGATGGGGCAAAAAAGGAAAAGACTAGAAGGCATGGAGCCATCCCAGATTTCCCAGGCCATTTACTCATGAAGAGGCAGGCACCAACCACATTATGCCTCTCCTTTGGATCCTTACAGGTTATTTAAGGGCGGTGATTGGGATCCCCACTTAACAGATAGGGAAAGTGAGGCCCTCTGTGAAACAGTGCTATTTGGCCTAAGATCTACAGTTGGCAAAATAGCAGAGAAGGTATTTTAGCCCAGGCCACTGAGCTCTGATCCTGCACTCTGGACGGACTCCTGGCCTTCAGGCAGCAGGATATAGGGGTGTTGGGTAAAGACTTTGCAGCCAGACTGAGCTGGATTCAAACACTCAGCCTCCGGGCTGAGTGAACTCGGGCACTTCAGGGAGACCGTTTAAATTTTTGTAATCCAACCCAACCTCACCAGTCTGCCTGGCAATGAAATGAGAATGATGGTTGGGAGCAAGCCAGGCCTATTGCTGGCGCACAGACGGCTCTTGCTGAGTGACCATCTCTGTTCTCTCTCCGCTTCGCTTCGCAAGCTCGCTGGGTCCAGTTGCCAAGTTAGAGATAAGAGTTCAGCGCAGAGCTCGGAGCTCAGCTGGGGCTAACAGGGACGTCGGTGACCCTGGGCATATTTGCAGAGAAATGCAAATGTCTCCTTTGCTCCTTTCTCGGCCTCTGCAATTAACCTTCTCTCCCATCTCCCACCCCACCCCACCCCCACCAAAGGAAAGGGGTGGCTTTTTGAGCTCCAGAGATGGGCAGTGAAAGCCCACCCGCCATTCTTGCTCCCCGGGAAGGGGGCCATAGAGATGAAAGGAGGTCACCTGTAGGGAAGCCCTTTCTGATGTGTGGGCACCGAAAAATGTGGTGGAGGGCGCTCCTTTTTCTGCCCTTCAATGGTCCGGATGGGGGAGGGGGCTGGCTGTTGAGCAACTGCTCAGGAGACACTCCAGAAGCCGAGATGAACATATGCCTCTTTCTAACAATTGGCCTGGGAGCCATCCAATACATGGAGGGCGGATCCGCACGGATCCGGAGCCTGCCGCCGCCCACACGCTGCTGCCGTTTGCAAACCATCCCGCCAGTGACTTTGAGCTAGGCAGAGGGGCTGGTCGGGCGCCGGGGGAGGGAGAAGATCGAGGTTCTGATTATTGATGCACAATTCCAAAGCCTTCTTCTCCACTTTTCCACCACTTGATCCTGCAAAAACATGTTTCCCAGTCCAAGAGAACACCAGGGAGGCTTAAGGGTAAATGTCTCGTGCAAAACCAGTAGGGCTTTAGAGTCCCAACGAGCCCGCCTTTTATCAGAGGGAAACTGAGTACAGGCCACAATCTTTGGGCAAAGTGAAAAAGTGTGGCGAGACGTGAAGCATGGTTGTTACTCGTGTTCGAGTTGGGACAGATTGTGTGTTGGGGGGTGGGGGGTGTGACAAGCAAGGCATCTTTGGGCGGGAGAATGGGTTTCTCTGGCACCCAGAGCGCTCATCCTGGCTTCCATAGATGCCAAGGAAGGGCTTTGCTTCATCCCTCCTTTCACTCCTCCTCTTTATGTCAGCAAGGTGATCAGGTCGTCAACAAACAGAACTTTGTTAGAACAGGGCACTTTGGGATACTAGGAGAGAGTGAGAGAGAGAGCAGAGCAAGAGCGAGCGAGCGAGCGAGCGAGAGAGCGAGCGAGGGAGCGAGAGAGCCAGGGGGAGGCGACCTTCAGGTCTCAAATCCAATTAGGAAGACGAAATACAAACCTCGTAAAAATGACTTCTTTACATTTACCTCTCCCCCTTTCTTTAACATCGAGGCTTTTAAAAAAAAAAGCATGCTTTATAAATCATATAAGCTGAGTAGTTGTTTCTGAGAGGCGGCAAAAGGAGGAGAGGGTTTGATTAGAAGGCTAATCTCGGTGGCCTTCCTGTAAGAGGTGGAAGGTTTGGTTTGGTTTTGTTAGTCACAAGGAACGAGAATAGAGATGATAGAGAAAACCCATACAAAACTAAGTAAGATGTGCTTCAAATGCAAAATGTTACTCATACTAGATGGGAATGATTATATAACCACAATAAAATAGCCTGGCAGCTTGGGGAGGAAAGAGGGATCTCTGTGAACTCCAGAGCAAGCTTTTCCAACCCCGATTCTTGGCTTTTTGGGGAACCATGTGAGGTGCACCTGGTCTCAGGGTCCAGTGGAACAGCACTTCTCAGTATCGCATTCAGTCAGCCTCCTTTTGCCCTGGATGTGCACAGCACAGAAACCCTCGAACCCAACACCAGCTCTGCTCCTCCAGAGAAGTCACCCTTTCGATCTCTCTAAGCCCTCCAAGTGTCTGCCCAGAGGGTGGCGACTTAAAGGGGACAGGGACTCCCCCAGCCTCAGCCTTTGGAGGAGGGAGGTGGTGTAACCTAGAGGGCAGACAGCCAACAGAATGCTAAAAATAACCTGCGTGTCCGTGGTGTCCCATGTGCGTCCCCTTCCTCTAGGTCATTCTGTAAGCCCACCAACTCTTCCCCAGCTCCTTGAGTCCACCCAGGCAATATCCTAGATTTAGGGCAGAAGGCACACACTACCAGTTCGCCTCGCCTTAGTGGAATTTATTGGGCAAGTCCACGCAGGGCTGCGGGGAGAGCCCATGTCTCGGGCCCAGGCCCATTCAGTTTAGAAGCACAATCCCTAGGCAAGGTATGGAGCAAGGGGTCCCTGATTGTGAGCGGGGCAGTCTCGCCCCAGGAACCGCGGCCGTCCCCAGAGCTGCGGGAGCAGCGGGACTGCGCGGACTCCGTTCCCCAGCCGGCCCGTCGCTTTCACAGGATCCGCGGTGACTGCACCAGCTCGAGCGCCTTTAAAGGGCCACACACACCAGCTGCCGCTATAAAATGTTGTTGGCGAGCGGGCCGCAAAAGGTGCACCCGGGAGCTGCGGAGGGGAGGCACGCTCCGCCCGGCTGCTCCTCCCACCGCCCGGCCGCTCGGGGCCGAGCCCAGCGAGGTGGACGAGGGTAGAGGAAAGCGCCGCTGCGCAGGTTTTCGTGAGTATCCAGTTCAGATTTTGCTACCAACTCACCCACGAGCCAGGACATGTGCTAATAATGCCCTAAGCCGGTTATAAAGACGTGGAAATAGGGGGAAAGAGGGGGGGAAAAAAGGAAAAAAAGGGTCTGTCCTTCCTGGGATTCCTAGCCGAGACCAGCCTGCTGCCGTGTGCGTGTGCGCCAGGGCTCTCCGGGCAGCAATGGGGGATTGAGAGCCGGGTCCCCCGCGCTGGGAAGGGAGCGCGGTGGCTGCCACCGCCACCGCCCCGGAGTCCGGCGCCGAAGCTGCGGGCGGGCTGGCGGGCGAGCACGGGCGCGGGCCGGGGCTGCTTGGCGCGGCGCGGCACGGTGCGGTGCGGCGGCGCGGCGCGGCGCGGCGGTGCGGGCTTTTCCCAGGCGCCCTGGGGTCGGGTCGCCAACGGCGTGACCGCGGCCACTAAGCGTGACGGGCTCCTGGCGGCAGCCGGCGTGCGCGCCCAGGGGCTGGGGGCTCCGCTTCGACCGCGCTTCCCTCGTTCGATCCTGGGCAGGCAGCTTCGCCTAGGTAAGCTGGGGCCGCCGGGCAAGGCGCTGAGCTGGGAGGCGGGGGCCCTGGACTCCTTGCGAAGCGATCTTGGGCACTCCGAGAGCGGTGAGCGAGCGAAAGAGCGGCCCAGGGGCGCCGAAGGACTTGTTTTCTGTTTGCAAGCTGCTGTGTTGGGGGCATGAGGGCCGACGCCCGCCCGCTCGTCCGCCCGCCGCTTCTCGGTTCGGCCGGCTGGCCCGAGCGCTTGCTGCTCTCCGGAAGCTGCAGCACCTTTCTTCGGGCTCCCGGCAGACTGACCGGTCGCCCGCGTTTTCTCCCACTTGCCTTCCTTCCACTGATTTTTGCCAATTGGCCGGATGGATCATAGCGGGACCCTCGGGCTGAAGGGCTGCCCAAAGCTCAGGTTTCTTTCGGGTACTGCGGGCGTCAGGGGCTTTGGGGACGAATTCGGCGGGATCCCTAGATGAAGTTAACGAATCGGGACAAGTTGCCTTCACTGGCCAGTGGACCGCGTCTCTCCTCCGCACCTATGCCCCCGCCCCCACCCACGCGTCCACCCAGCTCTTATAAAGCAGCGCGCGGACTCGCTGCTTCGCAGAACCCTGGACTTGGCGTCCCACAGACCTAGCTGCGAATCCCGACTCTGCCACTTTCTAGCGCTGTGACCTTGGGCAAGTTACTGCACCTCTCCTTGCCCATCTTTCTTCCCTTTTCTTTTCTCTTCTCCTTTTCCCTTCCCTGCGCTTGTCTTCCCTCCTCTACTTGTCTCTGGTCTTCCCTCTTCTCTCTGGGGTGGCGCACCGGGCTTGCTGCGCTGACCCCAGTCGGCCCGCTAGGGGCTCCGTAAGTGGCGTGAGGCGCGCGAGTGTTGGCCAATCGCGCTGACGCCCACGTGCGGACCCCGCACCTCCTGCCGAGAGCGCTTGAGGGAACTCGAGCCGCGGGACGGCGCAGTCACCCCGGGGTGTCCGTACCCACCGTGCAGGGGCGCGTCCCGCCGTCTTGGCCTCTGAGGTGCAGCTGCGCGGCGTCCGGAAACCAGTATTGACTGGTCTGCTTGTTAGACCGCGTCGTGGTGGGGTCGAGCGCTGCTGCGGAGGTCTCTAATAGCTCCTGAGGGAGAAAATAGCCATGGACACGGAGACGTCCGGTTGGTGCCATATTAACTTTTGCTTCCTCAACAGGTTACCAATTCTTCCCGCCACTACCACTTGCCTGTTTTTCCCTCCTGTGTGGGAAGGACTGAAGGGGAGGACGGGCGCTAGGTCCGGACTGGGGGAACCTAAGGACCAGGACGGGTAGACGCCTGCTGGGAGGCAAGGACGCACTTGTTGCTCGAGTGTCGGCAGCCGCCTGTGGCAGCGGCTTCGCTGTGGTCAGCTCAAGGCTTAGAGCGCGGGCTAAGACGCTTTCCCGCTACCAACTTGGACCCTCCCATGGGCTGGGGGGTCGAGAGGTGAAAGAAACTCAGAGAGCAGGACTGGGGCGGGGAACCGACATGGGAATGTGATTGCCTCTTGAAATGTTTTTGTCATTGCCTGAGCGTCTCTGAACCCCGGCCGGCCGACCCAGAGTGACAGAACTGAAGGGGGAGTCGGGGCCCCGCCGGGGTGGCGGAGGTGGCGGGGCGAAAAGCTCAGAGCCCAGCCTCAAGGGGGAGACAGGGGAAAACGACCCGCCAAAGACCGCTTACTGAAGAGCTCCCTCACACACACCCCGATTTGTAATAGAGGTTGCATAGGAAGAGGAAAAGATGGGCGGCCCCCTACACACACACACACACCCTCGACATTTTTTGTCCGATGCTGAAAGGGAAGGTGGTGGGCTCTCGACGGGAGAAAAAGTAGAGCCTTCTTCCTCTGCTCGCTGCCATGGAACAGTGGAGAGTTGTCCTGGAGGAATGTGAGCGCTGTTTGGGCTTCTGTGAAGCAGTGGCTCCGGACCCACCAACTGGTTTTTCACTCACGTTTTGTCTTCCATTCCACCCCCCAAGTAAGCAATAGGTTGCAAAGAGAATAGAAGGATTGTAAGGGCCTACTTTCTAGAAGCTTCGGCTAGAAGATTCCTAACAACCACTGAGGCAGAGGCTGAGGAGACATTGGTGGGTAATATACCAGCAAAGTGTAGGCTCTTAGGGAAAAAAATGACTTTTTTTCAAGGACCTCAAGATTCTTTAGACCAAGCAATATTTACAAATATGAAATATGGCATATTTTCATTGGCCATGGAGGCTAGACTTATGGGGCTTTTTTTTTTCAAACAGGTCTCTGGGAAAATAACTGGACAATGCCAAGCGTTTTTAGATTTACTCATTTGGGGCATTCATTTACTATCAAACACCTCCCCCCCTCCGCGTATCTTTTTGGCACTTGGGCCAGACTCATTTCTTCCAAATGTATCTGAGTCTTTCCAGGTAGGAGAACTCTCTTGTCAATGCTCAAGTGAGGCACGTAGGCACACATGCTCCCAAGACACTGCCTCCTAACTGCACAGCCTTAGAATTTTGGTACCTGAGTTGCCCTCAAGGTACAGATGCCCTGGTAAAGCATAGTGTTTGGACTATATAAGAAGGGGCTTTGAAACATGGAGGGAATTGAGACATTCCTAGCTGCTGTCTGGTTCCAGCTGCCACAGAGACCCCACACCACCCGGATCTGCTTGCTTCTTCCAGGCATGCCTCAGGCAGGGCTTTGAGCCCTTTTGACATTTGCTTGGGGGAACTTGCTGGGCTGCACATACAGCTTTTTAGCTTAGCCTTGTGTAGAATTCTTTCCATATCTTCCCAGTGCTAGTGGAGACTTAGATGTTAATGGTCTGTTGACACAGTGCACTGCTTACTTGGGGACACTTTTATTCTCAGAGAGAGCACCATCCCCTCTCCCATCCTGACCCCCAACTTGGGACACTGAAATCATTGTTGTGAAACACAGTGTTTTGTGTTCTGTTTTGGTGTTGTGGCTAGCTGGCTTTGTGGGCACTACCTGGCTGGCTGCAGATCAAAGTTCCTGTGTGTTATTTTCCTGTGCCCAGGCAATCTTTGGTGTTCAGTATAATCCTCTCACCACCCTTACCTTGTAGGTATACTTCAGACTCTGCTATGCTTTGTTGGTCAAGGAAGCCTTTGCCCTTATCATGTCTTTTCTCTCACTTATAGAACAACAGCTCCAGCTGGCAGAATCACCTCCTGAGATCGCATCTCACTTGTGCCAAGGCTCTGAAATGCCAACTATGTCGAGGCCTGCACTTGATGTCAAGGGTGGCACCTCCCCTGGGAAGGAGGTAAGTTTTGTCATTTGACAGATGGAGACACTGAGGCATGGCAGAATGAAGTTTTGAAAGGTCTAGCCAGTATCCTGGAACAAAGGAGCCTGAAAGGCTTTCTCTGTGGAAAATGGGTATAGCGTTTGCTTAAATGTGGTCAAATTGAGCCCACGTCTCAATTGAAAGAAAGTAGGGAAGAGGGGTTGGGAAGGTGGCTGAGTGATACAGTGCTTGCCTTGCATGCATGAGGCCCTGGGTTTGGTTCCTCAGCACCACATAAGCAGAAAAAGTCGGAAGTGGCGCTGTGGTTCAAGTGGTAGAGTGCTAGCCTTGAGCTGAAGAGCTGAGGGACAGCGCCCAGGCCCAGAGTTCAGGCCCCACCACCGACAAAAAAAAAAAAAAAAAAAGCAAGGAAGAGATCAGAGAAGCAGGGTTGGATTCAACAAATGTGTTAGACATTAAAGAAATAGTACCAGTGGCTCACACCTGTAATCTTAGCTACTCAGGATTCTGAGATCTAGCTTGCCCAGGCAGAAACATAAATAGCAAAAGGCATCAGTGAGTTGTGGCTCAAGAGGTAGAGCACCACCCTAGCAATTGCTAGGGCCTGAGTTAAAACCCCAGTACCACCAAAAAAGAGACAGTAAAGTGATAATGAGAAGATGGACAAGGAACTTGAAGATAATAATTTTTTTTTTGCCAGTCCTGGGGCTTGAACTCAGGGCCTGGGCACTGTCCCTGAGCTTTTTTCTCAAGGCTATCACACTTGAGTCACAGCGCCACTTCTGGCTTTTTCTGTTTATGTGGTACTGAGGAATTGAACCCAGGTCTTCTTGCATGGTAGGCAGGCACTCTACCACTAAGCCACATTCCCAGTCCGATGATATTTTAAAAATAAAATTAAAATTAAAAATATAAAAAGAAGGTGGACAAGGAGAGGGAGATAGAAGGAGCTAACCCATTTAGGATAGCGTGTGCTCTGGCAGTAGAACTAGGGTATCCTCAGAGTTGAGGTAGCAAAAAAATAATTGAACTAGGAACCTAAATTTATTTCCTTCCTGGCTGCCTGCCTTCTTTTTGTTGTTTTGTTTTTTGTTTTTGATGGTGATGGTACTGAGGTTTGAACTCAGGGACTCTTCCTTACTAGGCAAGTGCTTTACTACTTGAGCCAGGCCCTCAATCCAAGAAGTGTAACCTTCCAGGGGGTCCTTCTGCTACTTGCCTCAGACAAAGCTCATGTAGGAACTTGCAAAGTCTCAAGAATGGTGAAGAACAAGCCTGGAGCAAGGGTCTTAATGGTGTGTCTTTGTCTGTCTTTTAGGATGCTAACCAGGAAATGAACTCCCTGGCTTACTCTAACCTGGGGGTGAAAGATCGCAAAGCAGTGGCCATCCTGCACTACCCTGGGGTTGTTGCTAACGGAACCAAAGCCAGTGCGGTTCCCACTAGTTCCTCTGGATCTTCATCTCCTATAGGCTCTCCTCCTACTACCCCTCCCACCAAGCCCCCTCCCTTTAACCTGCACCCCTCCCCTCACCTGCTGGCCAGTATGCAGCTGCAGAAGCTCAATAACCAGTATCATGGGATGGCTGCTGCTGCCCCTACCCCAGGCCAACCTGGGGAGGCTGCACCTCAGCAAAATTGGGGTTTGGGGGCTCAGGTGGGAGGGGCAGGGTCAGCCTCTCATTCTACCGGTGCCCAGAGTCCTGCAATTATCGATTCGGACCCGGTGGATGAGGAGGTGTTGATGTCACTGGTGGTGGAGCTGGGACTGGATCGAGCCAATGAGCTGCCGGAGCTGTGGCTGGGGCAGAATGAGTTTGATTTCACCGCAGATTTTCCCTCAGGCTGCTGATGCCAAGTAGTGCCCCTAAAGATGGAGGAATAAAGCCACAAATACTGTTGTAAATAAAAATAAAACTTACTTGCAAAGTGACAAGATGGCTGGGGATGTTCTTCATGGAGGTCTAAAGGTGTCAGGGCAGCCTGATGGACTGCCAACAATTCTGAAGCAACATGGTGGGGTTTCAGGCAGCTAGCTATGGGGGATGGGAGGAGTAAGGAGAGAGGGGAAGTGGGGGATGGCTGTTCTCTAGATTCTTCCTGTTACCACTACTGTCCTTAGCTTCTTCAGAGTCCCATGACTCTAGGCTTATTGTCCCAGGACCCAGGGATGCCTTCCTGTTCATGGTGAATACAGGCTAGAGTGTGCATCCTGGAAAGACAAACTTTTTTTTTTGTCAGTCATGGGGCCTGAACCTTGGACCTATCTGGGTGCTGTCACTCAGTTCTTCAGCTCAAGGCTGGCACTCTACCACTTGAGCCACAGCGCCACTTCTGGCTTTTTCTGCTTATGTGGTGCTGAGGAATTGAACCCAGGGCTTCATGCATGCAAGGCAAGCACTCTACCACTGAGTCACCTTCCCAGCCCAAGACAAACTTATTTAAACACCTCTGCAGCCTCCTTGCCACTGGTACATCCAAGTCTAAGGGCACATACCTGACCACATAACACACTGCCCCCAACTCTAAAAGCCACCAATTTAATTGTCCTATCAAGGCCATTCTTCACCCATTTGCCTATGCAAAGTAGAAGGTGCCAGAGATCCTATGACCTGGGAACTCAGATTTCTTTGGAAAATGGAAAGTTACAGACTTACAGAGCTAGCCTTGGATTCTAGGTGCCTTCATTCAGCCCATCAGACAGCTATTCAACCCCTCCCTCTAAGCCTGGAACACTGAGCAGATCAGAGCGTTCTCTAACTGCCAATCTCCCTGGTCTGACCTGGGGTCAGCCTATCTGTATGGGCTAACTGCATTTTAGAAATATAAATGAGGTCAGGGCTTGACAAGTTCAAAGTCTGATGATGTATCTTTTCTTTCTGTCCTGGGGCTTGAACTCAGGGCCTGGCCACTGTCCCTCAGCTTTTGTGCTCAAGACTACTGCTCTACCACTTGAGCCACAGCTCTACCTCAGGATATTTTGGTAGTTAACTAGAGATAAGAGTCTCAGAGGCTGGCTTCAAACCATGATCCTCAGATCTCAGCTTCCTGAGTAGCTAGGATTACAAGTATGAGCCATCAGTGCTAGACTTGAAGGTATATCTCTTGTCCTTTGATTACTGAAGAAGCTTTGGCTTTAGAAGTATATCAAGTGACAATGTTGTGGCCCTGCACTAGATAATGGGGGGGGGGGGGGAGTGCTAGTGCAGCTCTGACTTCATGCAGAGAACCCCGCTGCACACATTTCAAACTCCTTTATTGAACATTCTTTCTTGAACATGAAAACTACCCCAACCAATCAAGCTCAGCATCAAGCTTGCTTCATAGTGAGCACTTTCAAAGGAGCCCTCACTGACCCTATGCTCTGGGCCAGCTACTTTGGTAGATGCAGAGCATGAATCCAATAAAGTTTGCACCTTTGAGGGGGCTCCTCATCTCAAAGAGAAAACTATACATTGCAACAAAGCAATATTTCCCAGAACATAGGGGCTTGTCTACTTGATCCCCCAAAAGGAAATAGCTCCATCTGCCTAGGGTGCCTGGATGATGCTTTCTGGGATTGAGCTGGTCCTTTTGGTTTTGTATCTTACAAGCAATACACATACAGAACAGGATCTCCTTGTTGAAATTAGAGGAATTGGCTGGGCACCGGTGGCTCACACCTGTAATCCTAGCTACTCAGGAGGATGAGATCTGAGGATCTCAGTTCAAAGCCAGCCCAGGCAGGAAAGTCCATGAGACTCTTATCTCCAATAAACTACTCAGAAAAATCTGGAAGTGGAGCTGTGGCTCAAGTGGTAGAGTGCTAACTTTGAGCACAGATTCAAGGACATAGCTCAGGCCCTGAATTCAAGCCCTACCACCACCAGAAAGAAAAAAAGAAAATAGAGGGACTGGCATATAGCTCAGTGGTGGAACATTTGCGTAACATGTATGAAGCCTTGAGATTCATGTCCCAGCACTGTAAAACACAAAACACCAAAATAAAAAATGGAAACTTTGAAATAAGACTAAAGTACCCTTTGGCCAACTGTCTCCCTGAGTCCTGGTTGCCCTCTGGACTTTCACAGAGACACCAACTGTTTAGCTGTCAGCAGTGCTTCTTTGTCGACCTTACTCTGTCCCTTGACATAAAGATATATCTACTCATAGAAAGAACAAGGTTTTAAAATAAGACTTGAGTCAGTCAAGGGGAGAATGAGTGAGGGCAACAGCTGTTACACAGGTGCAGGTTCATGAAAGGGGGCTGTGGTGGCTAACATCCAGGAGTTAAGCATGAAAGCTCAATGGGCTTGTGGGGAGCACTTGAAGAGATGTGGCTAGAAGCTTGGTGGAGGCCGAATTCACATGGCCTTCTTAGAGCAGATGTCATGACTGATGATGACTGCAGAAAAATAAACAACCAACTTTTTTTAAAAAAATTAATTTTTTTTTTTGCTGGTCCTGGGGCTTGACCTAGGAGTTGTCCCTGAGCTTTTGTGCTCAAGTCTAGGGCTCTACCACTTGAACTATAGCTCCACTTCTGGCTGTTTTTGTGCTTAATTGGAGCAAGGTCTCAGACTTTTTTCTGCCTGGGCTGGCTTTGATCTATGATCCTCAGATCTCAGTCTCCTGAGTAGCTAGGATTACAAGCATGAGCCACTCGAGCCTGGCTCCCAATTTTTATTTTTAACATTATCCCACTGAAAGTGAATGGTTTGATTCCTCTAAGGCTGGGAACAGGCAGACATGAGGCAGGGGCTAAGGAAGCTAGTAAGGCAGGGACAAGAAATTGGTAAGAAGCTATACACCACTGGCCATACCTGTAATCCTAGCTACACAGGAGGTTGAGATCTGAAGATCATAGTTCAAAGCCCATCCAGGCAGGAAAGTCTGTGAGACTCTTAACTTCAATTATTCAGAACAAACAGGAAGTAGAGCCATGGCTCCAGTGGTAGACCATCAGTCTTGAGAGAAAAAGCAAAGGGACAATGTTCTGTCCCTGAGTTTAAGCCCTAGTACTGGCACAACAAAACAACAAAAGACTGGCCAGATGAAACATGTCAGCAAGCTGAATTGGGCATATGATCCCGTGTGTTCCCTTGATTTTTTTTTTTTTTTTTTGGTTGGTCGTGGGGCCTGAACTCTGGTCCTGGGCGCTGTCCCTCAGCTTTTCAGCTCAAAGCTGGTGCTCTACCACTTGAGCCACAGTGCCACTTCCAGCTTTTTCTGCTCATGTGGTGCTGAGGAATCGAACCCAGAGCTTCATGCATGCAAGGCAAGCACTCTACCACTGAGCCACCTTCCCAGCCCCTACCCTGATTTTTGTGAAGATCCGGACCCCAAAATAGCTGCATCACTTGGAGTTAAAAGAGGAGGCCTGAGTTAGAATCAAGTGCCTCAGTGAAGAAGAGGGGTTTCCTGGGGATTGTGAAAGTGACAGGGTGCAAATGAGAGCCAGGTGGTGGCATAGAATAGCCTGGATACTCCTAATATATTAGTCAGGGTTATCTAGAGAAACAGATTGTGTGTGTGTAGATAGATATAGATATTATAGATAGATATTACAGAGAGAAAAAAAGAAAGAACAAATAGCAAATAGGCAAATGTGCTGGGGGCTCATGTTTGTAATCCTAGCTACTTAGGATAGAAGTTCAAAGCCAGTCCAGGTAGGCACAGACAAATCTAAGAGACTCTTTGCTTGCTGAGCATGCATGAAGCCCTAGGTTCGATTCCTCAGTACCACACAAACAGAAAAAACTGGAGGTTGTGCTGTGGCTCAAGTGGTAGAATGCTAGCCTCGAGCAAAAAGGTCAGAAACAGTGCCCAGTCCCTGAGCTCAAGCCCCAGGAGTGACAAAAAAAAAAAAAATTAAACAAAACAAAACATGAGACTCTTTTTTTTTTTCCTTTCCTTTCCTTTCTTTTAATTTTCTTGCCAGTCCTGGGGCCTGAACTCAGGACCTGGGCACTGTCCCTGAGCTTCTTTTGCACAAGGCTGGCACTCTACTACTTGAGCCAAAGCACCACTTCCTGCTTTTTCTGTTCATGCGGTACTGGGGAACCAAACCCAGGGCTCCATGCATGCTTGGCAAGCATTCTACCACTAAGCCACATTGCAGCCTTAAGAGACTCTTTAAGTAATCAACAAAAAGTCAGAAGTAGGGGCTGGGAAGGTGGCTCAGTGGTAGAGCGCTTGCCTTGCATGCATGAGGCCCTGGGTTCGATTCCTCAGCACTACATAAGCAAAAAGAAAAAAGCTAGAAGTGGCGCTGTGGCTCAAGTGGTAGAGCACTAGCCTTGAGCTGAAGAGCTGAGGGACAGCGCCCAGGCCCAGAGTTCAGGCCCCACGACTGGACCCCCCCAAAAAAAGTCAGAAGTAGAGCTGTGGTTCCAGTGGTAGAGCACCAGCCTTAAACAAAAGAGCCAGGCAAGAGCACCCAGGCCCTGAATTTGAGCCCCAGTACTGGCACCAAAGAAACGAGTAGAAATTGGCTTATTAAGATTATAGAGGTTAGTCGGGCACTGGTGGCTCACACCTATAATCCTAGCTACTCAGGAGGCTGAGATCTGAGGATTGCGGTTCAAAGTCAGCCTGGGCAGAAAAGTCTGTGAGACTCTTTTCTCCAATTAACCACCAGAAAACCTGTGGCTCAAGTGATAGAGCACTCACCATGAGCTGAAGAGTACAAGGACAGTTCCCAGGCCCAGAGTTCAAGCTCCATGACCAATTAAAAAAATAGAGGTCAGGAGCTGGTTTCCAGTTACTCATGCTTATAATCCTCGCTACTCAGAAGGCTCAGATCTGAAGATTGCAGTTTGAAGTCAGACTGAGCAGGACAAGTCCATGAAACTCTAACCATCAAAAAGTCAGAAGTGGAGCTGTGTGTGGTTCAAGTGGTAGAATACTAACCCTGAGGGAAAAAAATTAAAAACCTCAGGGATAGTGCTCAGGCCCCAGGACCAGCAAAAGAAAAAAAGAATATTACATAGGCCAGGTCACCATAATCTGTGGCCAGCAAGCTGGCGGGCCAAGAAACCCAATGTATAATATGGTATGGATCAGGAAGCCTGAAAAGGACCTAGGTTCATCATAGCTCCAAGTTCCTGTCTGAGATCCAGGATGGCTGAAGACCAAGGGCAGAAGATAGATGTTCCAGCTCAAACAAATCTACCCTCCCACTTCCTTTGTTGTTCTATTTGGGCCCTCAACAGATTGGAAGCTACCCACTCACACTGGGAGGGCCATCTTTCCTAAAGCTATTGATTTAAAAAGACAATCTTTCCTGGAAACACTTTCACAGGCACAGCCAGAAATAATAGTTCACCAGCTGCCTGGGCATCCCTTAGCTCCCCTAAAATAAAAATCATACCTAGAGAAGGTGCTTCTGAATGCGGAGGAGCAACCCTGCCTCCTGGTGTCAGCAGCCAGAAGTGTGACCACCAGAGCAGCTCCTAGCAGAGGGCTCAGAGGGAGAGGGAGACTGGGACAACCTCCAGGAAGAGCCAGACTCTGCTGGGGGTTGGGACAGAAGGTGTGGAGCAGGAGAGAGTGGAGAGGAGCTCTACAGGGGACAATGAGGAGATTGCAGGTAAGTGTCTAGTCCTACTCTATTTCAATTTCAATCCTCTAATTGCACAACTGGACACATTCATTCATTAGTTGAAATTTTGGGTGAAAATTCTTGCCTCCAAATTCAAGTGTCACCGTAGCATACAGGAGACATAGGAGGCCAGGCTCCCAGGTGCACACAAAATAAAGAAGCCAGGCTATTAGCAAAGACCTGCAGCTGGATCAGCTGGGGATACGTACCCAAGAGCTCCTCCAAGAGCCCGGGTATGCTATGCCCAGGGGATAAATTATATACTCTGTCCTTGCTCCTAAGGAACTCACAGTTCAATGATGAGACCTTGAAGGAGAGCATTGTACTTCTGTAAGGCTGGTAAGGGGTTCAAAGAGAGAGCATGCCCTCCACACAGAGGGAGCAAAAAGCAGCACAAACTAAAAGACAGAGCCAGGGCATTGGGTAAACTAGAACAAAGCATCAGAAAGTCCATGGCTGATTTTCTCAGGGGAGGGCACAAAGCCCAGCAGCCTGACTCCTAGAAGGCAGAGAACAGAGAGAAGATAAATTGGAATCCAGTGGCAATTTCTACTTTTTCCCACAGGAGAAGAAGAACCTAACATTCTACAGACACAGACTGACTACCTACTATGTGCCAGGCACAATGCTAAGCACTGGGAATGTATAGTGAATGATCATCCTTGGTCTCATGAAGCTACAATCTTAGTGTAATCTTTGCTAATTACTAATAAGCTTCACGCTCATTAATAATCAAATAATCATACAGATAATTAAAATTGCAAATCATGAGAAGTGATAAAAAAAAAAAGGTATGGAACACTATGAACCAGTATCATGGGATAGAAGATTAATCTCAACTTTGGTGTCAGGGAAGGCCTGGCATAGTTCGGTTTTGTGTGTGTGTGTGTGTGTGTGTGTGTGTGTGTGTGTGTGTGTGTGTGTGTGTGTGTGTGTGTGTGTGTGTGTGTGTGTGTGTGTGCCAGTCCTGGGGCTTGAAATCAGGGTCTGGGTGCTCTCCCTTGGCTTTTTTACCCAAGGCTGTCACTCTACCACTTGAATCACAGATCCATTTCCAGATTTTTTTGGTAATTACTAACAGTCTTACAGACTCTCCTGCTTGGGCTTGCTTTGAACCATGATGCTCAGATCTCAACTAGGATTACACATGTGAACCACAGGCTCTTAGCCTGTGATGGTTTTAAATAAGGGAGTGATGTGGTCCGAATTTGCATGAGAGAAATTAATCAGCCAATAGTATAGATGACAAATTGGAATTAAAGAAATGCTTCTAAACTGCTACAGACAGGAATAAGAAAGACATGAATTTAGTTTGTGATAAAAAGGTAACATTTAAAGCCAGGTACAAGTGGCTCACACCTGTAATTCTAGCTACTCAGGAGGCTGAGATCTGAGGATTATGGTTCAAAGCCAGCCCAGTCAGAAAAGTTCCCATGAGACTCTTATCTCCAATTAACCAGTCAAAAAGCAGAAGTGGCACCATGGCTCAAAGTGGTAGAGCACCAGCCTTGACCAAAAGAGCTCATTACTGGGGAGTGGTTCAGTGAGTATAGCATTCCAGATGTGTAAAATGAAAGACTTGTAAAAATCTGACGTACACTAATGTGAATATACTTAACATTACATGTAAGATAGTTAAGAAGGTATTTTGTGTTATATATTTTTCATACAATTTTATTATCATTCTTACATCTTTAGCTGTTCTAAGGGGTTTCAATTCAACAAGATTATTAAGTACAATGCAACTTGATAGATGTCATTCCTTCCATTGTTATTACTCATCTTCGCTGATGCCATCCCTACCCTCGAGTTACATAGTTCTATTTGTACATAACAAATATAATGACTGCATTTGCTTACTCTTTGTAAGGAAACGCCCACCTTGCAGGCCTTATTTCTGCCCGTGATTGCAGCACTTGCGCAGTAGGTGAGGCACCTCCCACTTCCAGCCTCCAATATAAAGGGGCCTCCAAAGAGCCAGACAGCACCATTTTCTCCCTTTTCTCTTGAAAACTTGGCCTTGTCAGCTCTGCTGGCAATAAATATTTCCTTCTACTTAACTTCTGTCCGAGTAGTCTTCCAGGTTACTTTCTTTGGGTTACTTCCTGCCCAGGTTTTCATTTTTTCCTTCATTTTGGTGGTCCCATATGGGGATAGGCTCCCTGGTGGATTTGCTCCCCCCAACGACTGGGAGGGCCCTGACAGAGACCCCAAGACCCAACCCACGGTTCTAGGCAGACCCAAATGATTGCCAAGCTGATTTCCTGCTTACCGAAAGCCTCCTATACATCTGCCAGGTAAGTGAAGTCTAGAGGCTTAGATTTCACTGTGCAGGCTCCATGCCTCTCTCAGGGAGCTTCAGGGCCCCCCACCCCCAAAAAACTTGGCCAAGTATGGAAGCCACATTTCTGAGGGCCTCCATGGCCAAGGGACTCCTTGGAGAAATGTGACATTTCCCACTGGTTGTTTCCCACTTTTTGAGCCAAATTGCACTGTGTAGGATGCTTCACAGCAGCATTTGGTTCTAGATCACTTACCATGGACGGGACACACTCTAAATTCCTGACATTCCTTAGGAGTCCCCCTTGGGTTTTCTCCTAAATAATCTAGAAATGCTTAACCTTTAATCTAACATTGATTCACAGGAGCTCATACATTTCTGTACTGAGATCTGGCCCGAATATCCACTAGACAATCAGTCCACATGGCCCATTCATGGGACACTGGATCCTGATGTCATACAGAATCTATCCAAGGCCTTGGGCAAGTTAAAGGAAGCTAGCTACATAGATGCCTTCTCTTTCTTTTTCTCCTTCCTCCAAACTAAACTTCTTCCTGAGTCCTTACATTCTCCTGCCACTCCTCCTGGCCACAAGGCCACTGCCTCAGAACTCAGACTCTGCATCAGGAGTCTAACACGTGGGGCAACAGCCCCTCCCGTTGCACCAGAGGAGGTGCGACTTCCTCCAAAGGTGTTGGGACTTCTGGAGGAGGTGCGATTTCCACCGGTGGTGGCAGCCCCCTCCCCCGCCATTGGTCTGGCAGCTTCCAGTCCACCAGTCACCTGTTCCCACACCCTTGGCTCCCGCAACAGCCAAGGCCAAGGCCCCCTTCCATCGTCACCCCCTCGGCACCCACAGGACAAAAGCGCACCTGGCCTGGCCACTGTGAACCAGCTGTCTCAGCTGGAAGATGCCCTAGAGGTTGTTGCATGCCTTACAAAACATTGAGTACCAGAAGTGGTGCTGTGGCTCAAATGGTAGATGAAGAGCTGAGGGACAGTGCCCAGGCCCAGAGTTCAAGGCCCAGAACCAACCAAAAAAAACCACCAAATTTACAAAAAACATTGAGTACCATTCTTACCCAGGCCCAAGAGCCTACTACAGATCAGAGTTCTACCTCGGCCCATGTTCTCCCATTATGGGAGGTGGCAAGGGCTGATGGTATAGTCACAGTGCACATGCTGTTCTCATTAAATGATCTAGCACAGATTGAGACACACCTGGGATCTTTCTCCACCAATCCCACTGCCTATATCAAGATGCTGCAGCTTGTATTCCTATCATATGAGGTAACCTGGCGTGATGTATATGTAATCTTGAGTAATACCCTTTTACCAGGGGAACAGCGGGATGTTTGGGAAAAGGCCCGCCACTATGCAGATGAGACCTACGGGACCACCCCTGATCACCCAATTGGGACTGAGGCAGTGCCTGACCAGGAGCCTCACTGGGATTATAATTCCCCGGGTGGTTGCCAAAGGCAAAACCAATTTACTGCCTGTATAATGGAGGGTCTCAAACAAGTGGGCTGCAAAGCCATCAACTATGACAAAATGGCCACAGTCATACAAGACAAAAATGAAAACCCGTCTGCCTTTTGGGCCAGACTGATGGACAACACTGTTTGATGACTCATTTTATTAATCAATCTGCTCCAGACATCCAGGATAAATTAAAAAAAAAACTAGACTGGGGGCCCCTAACACCCACTAGTGAGGCTATGGAGGCAGCCTTTAAGGTCTATCAGGCAGGGAGGAAAAGACCAAACAGCCCAAGTACCAGATGCTAGCCAAAGTCTACCAGCCTCCAGCCTTGCAACCAACCCCTTCCTGATGGGGTCCACCTGAGCCCTGCTATGTCTGTAGTTGAAAAGGGCACTGGATGGAAACTTGTCCCTGAAGAAGCTCTGCTACCAATGTGGCCAGCCAGGCCATAGGGGCCCAGCCTGCTCACAGCCACGTGA
Organism: Dipodomys spectabilis; assembly: GCF_019054845.1. Lineage (NCBI taxonomy): Eukaryota > Metazoa > Chordata > Mammalia > Rodentia > Heteromyidae > Dipodomys > Dipodomys spectabilis. The sequence continues at coordinate 1,148,774 of NW_024870853.1, forward strand.
GCTAATCCAACCATGACCCAAGTGCAAAATTTCAGGGCATTGGGCCCTGGACTGTCCACCATCCACTAAGGCTCCATCGCCTCCTCCTGGCACTCTAGGACTTGCAGCTGGAGAAGACTGAGGCAGCCCTGGATTCCTGGACCTGACCACTCCCATCACTGAGCAGGAGTCCAGGGTGACAATCATGGTTGCAGGTAGGATGACCTCGCTTTTGGTGAACACAAGTGCTATGTATTCAGTGCTCACTGAGTTCCATGTCCAGACCTACCTAGCCGATACCTCCATAGTCGGGGTGGAGGGAAAACCTTACAAACTCCAAGCCCCCCCCCCCTTCCCGTCATTTGTCTTTTTTCAGGAGTGACCTTCTGTCACTCCTTCCTTATTTCCCACTGCCCAGTTCCACTGCTGGGCAGAGACCTTTTGGCCAAATTTGGAGCCTCTATTACCCTATGCCCTTCCCAATTGGCACAATGTGATACTGATTCGGCTGCTCCCTCCCCCCCCCCCCACCCCCCAATCTCCTTGTTGATGGCTTTAGTAGGCTCACCTAGTGACCCCTCAAACTTCCCTTTTCCACCCTCTGAGGTGGGGCATACCCACAACCCCTCTATTGCTAAACACCACCCTCCTATTCATGTCTGTCTGAGGGACCCCCAATGCTTCCCTTCACAATCCCAGTACCTCCTCCTTCGCCACAGTCTTCTGGGACTGCAACCAATTATAAGAAAACGGCTGTTACGCCCCACTAATTCTCCCTATTATACCCCCATCTTAGCAGTATGTATGGCTGCCACCTTTGCCTCCCCTATTTCAGACCTCGGACTCCCCTTTGCCTCCCCCAATGCTGTCCTCTCTCCTTCAACACCTGCACACTTTTCTCTGGAAGTATGTGGACCAATATGAACCTAAGCCTTCCACAGTGCTCTCCAAGGCTTCCATCAAGGCTGGGGACCTAGTGTACATTTCAAGAAATTACCTGCCATGGGCACCTAGTTCCACCAAGCTCTCTGCAAAGTGAGTGGGACCCTACTCAGTAACTCTCTCTACTCCCACAGCTGTGCAGGTTCAGGGCTGTCCACATTGGATTCACATCTGGCATGTTAAACATCATGTGCCTGATGGACCTCATATACGTCTGAGCCAACTGGACCCCTATCTCTACAGATAAAAAAGATTGGACCCCGTCTTCTTCCAGTCATTGAGGAGCCAGAGGACCCTGCTCTGGACAAGTAAAAACTTCATTTACAGTACCTGGCACCCCTTCTCCCCCTACAGTGCCCCCTCTCAGCAGGAAGTAGCTCCAGAAGAAGAGACCTTTGCCCATATTCCCTGCCCAGTACAATTAGTTTTTTGTTTTGTGTTGATCGTGGGGCCTGAACTCTGGGGCTGGGTGTTGTTCCTGGGCTCTTCAGCTCAAGGCTAGCTCTACCACTTGAGCCACAGTATCACCTCTGGCTTTTTCTGCTTATGTGGTGCTGAGGAATCAAACCCAGGGCCTCATGCATGCAAGGCAAGCACTCTACCACTGAGCTACCTTTCCAGCCCTGTAAGTTTTTTTGTTTTTTTTTTTTTGGGTCCGGTCGTGGGGCCTGAACTCTGGGCCTGGGTGCTGTCCCTCAGCTCTTCAGCTCAAGGCTAGAGCTCTACCACTTGAGCCACAGCACCACTTCCGGCTTTTTTCTTTTTGCTTATGTGGTGCTGAGGAATCGAACCCAGGGCCTCGAGCATGCAAGGCAAGCACTCTACCACTGAGCCACCTTCCCAGCCCCCCCTGTAAGTTTTTCAGAGGAGTTACACCATTGGACTCTTCCCCTAAGTATATTATCCTTGACTCAGTTTGTTTATGTATATACATATATGACCCTGTATGTTTTATATATGTTTATAGTTTAGATCTAACTGCCACATATGGTAGAAAACATTCATTGTTTATCTTTCTGGACCTACATCACTTCACCCAACCTAATTTTTTTCTAGATCTATCCATTTCCTTGCAAATGATATCATATTATTCTTTCAAATAGATGAATTAAATTCTATTATATACGTTTACCACACTTTCTTGCTCCATTGGTCCATTGTAGGGCATCTTGGCTGTTTCTGTGACTTAGCTATGATGAATAGTGCAGTAATTAACATGGATGTGCAAGTATATTTACCATATCCTGACTTGTGATACTCTGGATAGATGCCCAAGAGTGCTATTGCTGGATTATTAGGTAGTTCTATGTTTAGTATGAGAAATGTCCAGACTACCTTCTAAAGTGGTTGTAGTACTTTATATTCCCACCAACAGTGTAATAGTTATTTTTTCCCTACATCTCCACCAGCATTTGCTGTTGCTCCTATTCCGCATGCTGGCCAATCTTATTGGAGAGTGATAGAATTTCAGTGCTGTTTTGATTGGCATTTCCTTTATGGCCAGATGTATTTAGCATTTCTTCATGTGTTTATTGGCCATTCCTACTTTTTCTAAGTAGTCTCCATTTAGTTCCTTTGCACATTTAATAATTGGGTTATTGATTCTTCAGGGATTTTGTTTCTTTTTTTTTTGGTCGGTCGTGGGGCTTGAACTCTGGGCCTGGGCGCTGTCCCTCAGCTCTTCAGCTCAAGGCGAGCGCTCTACCACTTGAGCTACAGTGCCACTTCCGGTTTTCTGGTGGTTTATTGGAGATAGGAGTCTCACAGTCTCTCTTGCCCGGGCTGGCTTTGAACCGCGATCCTCAGATCTCAGCCTCCTGAGTAGCTAGGATTACAGGCGTGAGCCACCAGCGCCCAGCTCAGGGATTTTGTTTCTTGAGCTCCTTGTATCTTCTGGATATTAGGCCCTTGTCATACATATAACTAGCAAATATCTTCTCCCATTTTGTACATTGCCTTTTTAGATTAGTAACTATACTCTAACATACATACATACATACACACATACACACAAATCTAGGCATAAAGAAGAATGAAATGATATTGCTTGCAGGTAATTAGATGAAACTGTAAATCACCATGCTAAGCAAAATAAGCAAACTCAGAAAGTCAGGTTCCATATGTTTTCTGTCATATGTGTAATCTTGGGGAAAAAAGACATCAAAGTAAAAGGGAGATTTTTAGGGCTGTAAAAAGGGAAAGTGTAGAGTGGTAGAAAAAAATTAGAGAGGATACTGGGTGAATACGATGACAGTACATTAAATGCATATTGTAAAATTAACATATGCTAATAAAAATGAAAATAAATAAATCTATATGAAATGCTGAAATACACCCAAGTAATCCACAGGAAGATAAGCAAAAATACATAGAAAAAAGAGAAAGGGAATAAATAGAAAACTAATGATAAAATTCCAGACTGAAGGCACAAAATACCAATAATGACCTTCATTGTAAATTGGTGGAATATGACAATTATAAGAAGGAGATAAGCAGAGCAAGGCTGGGAACTTGGCTCAAGATGTAGAGTGTCTGCCTGATAAGCACAAAGCCCTGAGTCTAAATTCCAGTATAACCAAGAAAGAAAGTTTCAAAAAAGAGAGATAAACAGTGTATTTTTAAAAAGAAAGAAAAGAACATAACCCAACTATATACTTCTACTAGACACCTAATTGAAAAATGGCAACATGGGAAGCACAAGGATGATTGCATTTGTTCATCCTTCTTCCCTACCTTTTCTCCTCTACCCCCTGAAGGAAAAAAAAAAAGGACAAGGATGGAAAAATGTATAGCAAACATTAATTTTTAAAGGGCAGTAGTGGCTATATTAATATCAGACTAAATAGACTTCAGAGTAAAAGTTACTAGGGACAAAATGAAACAATACATAATGTTAAAAGGTCCATTCACCAAGAAGACATGGCAATCTAAACCCACACCATCAAACTACAGAGCTTCAAAATACCTGAAGGGAAAACAGAGTTCAACAGTAAAAGACATTCATAATTAACAGTTGGAGCATTCAACACTCTCAGACATTTCAGAAAGGATCCAGGACTCAAGAGCGCCATCAAGAGGATCTAGCTGAAATATACAGCACACTTCATAATAACAGAAGAATACATATTCAACTGTCTGAAGAAACATTGACCAAGAGAGACCATATCCTCAGTCATCAAACAAACCTTAGGGCCAGGTGCCAGTATCTCATGCCTATAATCCTAGCTACTCAGGAGGCTGAGACCTGAGGATCATGGTTCAAAGCCAGCCTGGCCAGGAAAGTCTGTGAGACTCTTCAAAAAAACACCAGAAGCCGGGCGCTGGTGGCTCACGCCTGTAATCCTAGCTACTCAGGAGGCTGAGATCTGAGGATCGCGGTTCAAAGCCAGCCCGGGCAGGAGAGACCGTGAGACTCCTATCTCCAATAAACCACCAGAAAAAACCGGAAGTGGTGCTGTAGCTCAAGTGGTAGAGCGCTCGCCTTGAGCTGAAGAGCTGAGGGACAGCGCCCAGGCCCAGAGTTCAAGCCCCACGACCGACAAAAAAAAAAAAAAACACCAGAAAACCAGAAGTGGTACTGTGGCTCAAGTGGTAGAGCACACACCTTGAGCTGAGCTGAGAGACAGCTCCCAGTTCCAGAGTTCAAGCCCTACAACAAGCAAAAGAAAAAAGAGGAAGAAAGAAAGCCTCACAGGCGCTGGTATCTCATGCCTGTAATCCTAGGTACTCAGGAGGCTGAGACCTGAAGGTCAGAGTTTAAATCCAGCCCAGGCAGTGAAGACCTGTGTGACTCTTACCTCCAATTAACCATAAGAGAACTGGAAATGGAGCTCTGGCTCAAAGTGGTAGAGCACTAGCCTTGAGCAAAAGATTTCAGGGACAGTACCCAGGCCTAGAGTTCAAGCCTTACAACAGACAAAAAAAGAAGTTTGCATTAGAAAAAGAGGAAAAGTCTTTAATCAGTCATCTAAATTTTTACCTCAGGAATCAAGAAGTTGGGGGTGGAGCTCAATGGTAGAATGCTTGCCTAGCATACATTAATCTCTGGGTTCTATCTCCAGCACCCCACAAAAATAAAAAGGAAAGAAAGAAAAGCAAAGTATATTCACTGGGCACTGGTGGCTTGTGACTGAAATCCTAATTACTCCAAGAGGCTGAGATTGGAAGAGGGATTTTGAAGCCAGTCTGAGCAGAAAACTCCTTATCTCTAATTAACCAGGAAAAAACTAGAAGTGGAGGTGTGGCTCAAGTGTTAGAGAAAGCTAGGCAAGAGCATGAGGCCCTGAGTTCAAGTCCAATTACCAGTATATACACACATACACACACATTTACAGACTCAAAATCAAACAGAAGGAAATAATAGAGATGAGAACAAAAAGCAATGAACTTGAATGTAGAAAAACAGAGATAATCAAAGAAACAAAATTGTTTTTCTTCAGAAAAACAATTAAGAAAAATGACCAAATTGTAGCCAGACTAATAGAATGAAATGGAGAAAAAAATGGGCTAGGAATGTGGCATGCATGAAGCCCTAGGTTCGATTCCTCAGTACCATATAAACAGAAAAAGCCAGAAGTGATGCTGTGGCTCAAGTTGTAGAGTGCAAAAGAATCTCAAGGACAGGGGCTGGGAAGGTGGCTCAGTGGTAGAGCGCTTGCCTTGCAAGCCAGAGGCCCTGGGTTCGATTCCTCAGCACCACATAAGCAAAAAGAAAAAAAAAGCCCAAAGTGGCGCTGTGGCTCAAGTGGTAGAGCACTAGCCTTGAGCTGAAGAGCTGAGAGACAGCACCTAGGCCCAGAGTTCAGGCCCCACAACCGGACCAAAAAAAAAATCTCAAGGACAGAGCCCAGGCCATGAGTTCAGTCCCCAGGACTGACAGAAAAAAAAGAAAAGGAGAAAAAACTAACACACCAAAATCAGAAATGAAATACACCATCACTATAAACCCTACAGTCACTGAAGATGTAGAAAGAAAATACTACAAATAATATTCTGCTCATACATCCAGCAACTTAGAAGTAATGTACCCATTCTTCAAAACCAACAAACTACTAAAACTCTACCAAGATGAAATAGGTAATTGGACAATCCTATAAATATTAAAGAAATCAGATTTGAGCCAGGCAGTGGTGGCTCACATCTGTAATCCTAACTACTTAGGAGGCTGAGATCTGAGGATCACGGTTCAAAGCCAGCCCAGGCAGGAAAGCCCACAAGACTCTTATCTCCAATAAACTACTAGGAAAAATGTCAGCTGTGGCTCAAGTGGTAGAGCGCTAGCCTTGAGCAAAACAAAACAAAACAAAAACTCAAGGACAGCTCTGACTTCAAGTCACAGGACTGATTGTTTGTTTGTTTTTGCTGCTCCTGAGGCTTGAACTCAGGGCCTGGGTGCTATCTCTGAGCTTGTTCTACTTAAGGCTAGTGCTCTACCACTTGAACCATAGCACCACTACTGGACCTTTTTGAGTAGTTTATTAGAGATGAGAGTCTCACATACTTTCCTGCTCAGGCTGACTTCAAACTGTGATCCTTAGATCTTAGCCTGAGTAGTTAGGATTACAGACATGAGCTAATGGAATCCAGCAAAAAATCAGATTTTTATAAGAAAACGTCTCCTGGAAAAGTAATCTCTTTGGATAAGTTTTATGAAAAAATCCAAATAAGGATCAACACCAGCTTTACAGAAAATAAGTGATACAATCACTTCTCAAGCATTATTCTAATTCCCAAACCAAAGACAACACACAAAAGAATAAAACTACAGACCAATGTCTTCCCTAAATTTAGGTAAAGAAATGGTAAAAAAAAATAAATAAATAAATAACAAATTTAATCCAGCAGCAAATAAAAAGGACCCAATAACCAAGTGGGATTTAACTCGGTATGCAATATTGGTTCAACATTCACAATTCAATCAACTATCAGGAATGGTGATTCATGCCTGTAATCCCAGCACTCAGGAGGATAAGGCACAAAATTCTTGTGTTAGGGCTAGCCTGGCCTCATAGCAACACACCATCTCAACAAACCAGGAAAAACACCAGACACAGAGATCAGGATAGCAGTTCAAGGTCACCCTGGACAAAAACTCAGCAAAAACTCTATCTCAAAAAACGAGTCAAGGGCTTAATGGTAGAGTGCTTGCCTAGCATTCATGAAGGCCCAGGTTCAATCCCTCAGTACAACATAAACAGAGAAAAGCCTGAAGAGCACTAGCCTTGAGCCAAAGAAGCTCAGAGGCAGTGCCCAGGCCCTGAGTTCAAGCCCTGTGACAGGAAAAATAAAAATAAAAATACAACAAGTTAAGGGCACTGGTGGCTCTCATCTGTAATGCTGGCTACTCAGGAGGCTGAGATCTGAGGATTGCAGTTCAAAGCCAGCCCTGGAAGGAAAGCCCTTGAGACTCTTATCTCCAATTAAGCACCAGAAAACTGGAAGTGGTACTGTGGCTCAAAGTAGTAGAGTACTTGCCTTGAGCTGAAGAGCACAGGGACAGTGCCCAGGCCCGGAGTTCAAGCCCCACGACCAACAACAACAACAAAAAAACCCAAACCAAAAAACAACAGTGCCAACACCAAATGTTTCAAGGATATAGAGAAACAGAGGGGCTGGGAAGGTGGTTCAGTGGTAGAGTGCTTGCCTTGCATGCATGAGGCCCTGGGTTCGATTCCTCAGCACCACATAAACAGAAAAGGCTGGAAGTGGCACTGTGGCTCAAGTGGTAGAGTGCTCACCTTGAGCTGAAGAGCTGAGGGACAGCACCCAGGCCCAGAGCTTAAGCCCATAACCGACAGAAAAAAAAGAGAGAGAGAAACAGAATCACCTTCTGAACAGACAGGTCTCAAAAGAAGCATGATCAGTATATATGAAGAAATGTTCAAAATCCTTAGTCACAAGGGAAATGCCAATCAAAACTATACCAAGAGCCAGCATTGGTGGCTCACACCTACCATCCTAGCTACTCAGAAAGCTGAGATCTGAGGATTGTGGTTCCAAACCAGACCAGGTTTGTTTTTTTTTTTGTCAGTTCTGGGGCCTGAACTCTGGGCTAGCACTCTACCACTTGATCCACAGCACAACTTCCAGCTTTTTCTGTGGTGCTGAGGAATCGAACCCAGGGCCTCACACATGCAAGGCAAGCACTCTACCACTGAGCCACCTTCCCAGACCCCTTTTTGCTTTTTAATTGGAGATCAAAATCTCTCTGATAATAGGCATGAGCCACCAGAACCCAGTCTGGATTTTTTAAAATATTATTACTTAATAGTTGTACAAAGGGATTACAATTCCATATATCAGGTTATGAGTACAGTGCTTCTTGGTCAATGTCACCTCTTCTGTCCTCCCCCCCGCATTTTCCTCCTCCCATCCTTACCCTCAAGGTACATAGTTTAATATTTCCATAATGTACATTGAATAGGATGACTGCATTTGCTCACCGTTCCTTCCTTCCTTTATTTGTGTGTTCCTCTTAGCTCTCCCTGCTGGATTGTTTTTAAATGAATGAATTATATCATGTGGATGTACCTAGAAAAACTTATTTATAATTTTAATGTGTGAACGAATGAGATTTGTAGTGATATTTTCATGTGTGCATGAATTGCCAGTTGATCATGTCCATACACCTTCTACCTTCCCTTTCCCAGCACCTTTTCAGTTCCAAGTAATCTTTTTTTTGCCTGGGGCTTGAACTCAGGGCCTGCGCACTGTCCCTGCTCAAGGCTAGCACTCTACCACTTGAGCCACAGTGCCACTTACGGCTTTTTCTGTTTATGTGGTACTGAGGAATCAAATCCAGGGCTTCATGCATGCTAGGCAAGCACTCTACCACTAGGCCACATTCATAGCCTGTAATATTTTATTTTGAACTCAACTTTTTGGTTTATTTATTTTTACTTTTCAGTTTCCACATGGAACAGAAAACGTGATAACTTTTCTTTCTGTGTCTGGCTACTACACTTGAAGTGACTATGTTCAGTTTTATCTGTTTTGCTTCACATAGGAGTATATGTGTGTGTGTGTGTGTGTGTGTGTGTGTGTGTGTGTGTGTGTGCTGGCTGGGGCCACAGCATCATTTTTGGTTTACTGGTGGTTAATTGACAATAAAACACTCTCATGGACTTTCTTGCCCAGGCTTGCTTTGAGTCCCAATCCTCTGATCTCAGTCTCCTGAGTAGCTTGAATGACAGGCACAAGCCACCTGAGAAGCGCTCAAGTGGTAGAGCACTTGCCTTAAGCTGAAGAACTCAGGGACAATGCCAAGCCCAGAGCTCAAGCCCCAGGACCGACAAAAAAAAAAAGCAAAACGGCATCTGGGAATGTGGCTTAGTGGTATAGTGCAGGCCTAGCATGAATGAATCCCTGGGTTTGATTCCCCAGTACCACATAAACAGAAAAGGCCAGAAGTGGTGCTATGGCTCAAGTGGAAGAGTACTAGCCTTGAGCAAAAGAAGCTCGGGGATAGCCCCCAGGCTCTGAGTTCAAGCCCCACAACTGGCAAAAAAAAAAATCAAAAAGGCCAGGAGCCAGTGGCTCATGCCTGTAATCCTAGCTACTGAGGAGGCTGAGATCTGAGTATCACAGTTTGAAGCCAGTCCAGGCAGGGAAGTCCATGAGCCTCTTATCTCCAATAAGCTACTCTGAAAAAGTCAGAGATGGAGCTCAAGTGGTATTGTGGTAGGCTTGAGCAAAAATAAACTCAGGGACAGAGCCCAGGCCTGGATTTCAAGTCCCAGGACCAGCAATAAAAAATTAAAAAAATAAATAAAAAGCAAAAAGCTAGAAGTGGAACTGTGGTTTAAGTGGTAGAGCATCAGCCTTGAACAGAAAAAGCCAATAAAAAGTCCAAGGCTGGTGCTGGTGGCTCAGGCCTATATTACCTACTCTTGAGGCTGAGATCTAGCCCAGGTAGGAAAGTTCATAAGACTCTTATCTACAATAAAAACTACTTTAAGAAGAGCTGAAAATGGTGCTGTGGCTTAAGGTAGAGCACTAGCTTTGAGCAAAAGAAGCTCAGGGACAGCACCCAGGCCTTGAGTACAAGCCCTGGAACCAGCACACACACCCAAAAGGGCCAAGGACTTAAGTGAAAGCCCCAGTATCATCAAAAACACTAAAAGTAACCAGAAAAAATCCTTATGATTCATTGAGATAGAATGTTGAGGAAGCAACTACTAAATTTTAAAAAAGAATGTTGAGGAAGTTCTTTTTTTTCATTGGTGGTGGTGGTATTAGTGTTTTTTTTTTTCTTTGTTTTGTTTGTTTGCCAGTACTGAGGTTTCAGCCATGGGCCTTGAGCTCTCACTGAGCTTTTTTTGCTCATAGATGACACTCTACAACTTGAACCACAACTCCACTCTAGCATTATTGCTAGTTATTTTGTTTTTGCTTTTAAAATAAATATTACTTTTGCTATCGTTAAACAGTTGTACCAAGGGGTTTCTTTTTTTGCCAGTTCTGGGGCTTGAACTCAGGACCTGGTCACTGTCCCTGAGCTTTTGCTAAAGGCTAGCACTCTACCACTCGAGCCACAACACCACTTCTGTATTTTTCTGTGTATGTGGTAATGAGGAATCAAACCCAGGGCTTCATGCATGCTAGGCAAGCACTCTATCACTAAGACACATTTCCAGCCCACAAAGGAATTTCAGTTGGACTTGTCAGTTTATGTATACAATGATCAATGTCACCCCTTCCATTATTCTCCCCCTCATCTATCCCAACTTCACCCACTCCCTCAAGCTTCTGGTTATTCCTGTACACATACAGGAGGTGTGGCTCAACTGGTAGAACAAGAAAACCCTGTCTACAAGTGTTGCTAAGGTCTTTATTCCTAAGAATCCCAAGCTGGAAACTACCTACTATGTTTCCATGTATTAAACAATGGTGCATACTATGGAATAGTACTCAGCAGAGAAAAGGAAGAAGTAAGTTGGATGAAAATCAAGAAAATTATGCTACGTGGAAAAGCAGCTAAATTTCTAAAGAGAACATATTTATGATTCCATTTATATAATATCTGTGAAATAGCATATTTATAGAAATGGAAACACCCCATGGGAGGCTAAACCATTGGCACAGACAAATTCTGAAATTCAACTGGCTTATTAACTGAGCTCTACCATGCACTAGAGTTAATTTGGGTGAGTTCCTAAATCTCTCTGAGCCTTGATTCCTCATGAGTAAAATGATTTTTTTTTGTTCATTTGTTCAGTCAGTAAACATTCAGTTCCAGGTGCCCAGGAAAGCAATGACCAAACAGGCAAAACCTTTGTTCTCATGGAGTGCAGAAGAAGCCATAAATACACAAATTAATATACATCAATACAGACCACACTGAAAGGAAAAGCAAAGCAAGGCATAGTAAAAGAGAAATCTGGGCAGTTTCTCAAAAAGTTAAACACAGGTAATACATGCCTGTATACCAGCTATTCAGTAGATGGTAATCAAGAAGAACAAGGTTTGAGGCCAGCTTAGACACAAAGTTTGCAAGACCTCATCTCAATTAAAAAAAAAAAAAAAGCTGGGTGTGGAGGCATACAACTGGCATCTCAGCTATGTGAGAGATATGTGGATCAAAGCCTAGGCTGACCAAGGGGTGGAAAAGACCCTACCCGAAAAATAACTAGAGCAAAAAAGGCCGGAGGTGTGGCCCAAGTGGTAGAGAAATGAGAAAGAAATCTGGCCAGCAGCAGCTATGAGCAAGAGGAAAAGGGGAATTTCTATTTTGTGTGTGTGTGGTGGCCGTACTACTAGGAGTTTGTACTTAAAGCCTTGCACTTGATAGGCTGGCAAAATACTACTGAGTTGTTTTTTTTTTTGCTGGTTATTTTTTTGTTGGTGGTGGTCATGGGGCTTGAACTATGGGCCTGGGCACTGTCCCTCAGCTCTTCAGTTCAAAGCAAGCATACCACTTGAGCCACAGTACCACTTCTTTTGCTGATTATTTTAAGATAGTTTCCATTGCAATCCAACCAAATCACCATCTGCCTACTTTCAGCTGCTAGTTATTGTTTGAATCTTAGGGACAAGGTTCCCCCAACAGAGATCAAATCATGATGTTTCTGTCTAGACTGGCCTTGAACCTCCATCCAACCAACACAGATGCTGAATGGGAATTAGTTTGCCATTTGGCAGCTGTGCATTTTTATTATTATTATTATATAGATTTTTGGTGTGTATTTTTCCTTTTATTAGCATAAATTAGTTAGACAAGGGGGGGTCATTTTTTTCTAGCAGTACGTGGGTCAAAGTCAGGGCTTTTCACTGAGCTTGCTTGCTTGGCTGAAGCTCTATCAATTGAGCTACATCTCTGCTTCTAATTTTTGTTGGTTAATTGGAAGTTTTACCAGCATTCCTGCCCAACTGGCTTTGAATTGCAATCCTCTGAATCTCAAGCTCCAGAGTAGCTAGGATTACAGGCAGGAGCCACCAATATCCAGCAGTTTCGGGTCTTTGGGGTTATTGTTTGCAAAGATGAACAAATTCTGGAAACAGACACTAGTAGTGATTACACAACATCATGAATGTGCTTGATGGCACTGAATTGCACAATTATACATAAACAAAAATGGCAACTTAAAAAATTGCTCTTCATTATTCCCTAAAATTGGCTTTTTCTCTTTTCACTTATATTGCTGTGTTAGCACATGTGCAGATTCACATAGCCACTTACCACAGTCAGGATAGAGAAGAATTCCATTACTCCAAACAAAAAATACTGCTGCTGTGCTCCATGAAGAATGTTGTGCCCTCTCATCTGTATGTCTAGTGGAAGTTGTTTTCAAAAATTTTTCAGAGCTAATCGAGTGTTTGTCATGGGGCCAGCCAGGGTTCAGCTGAGTCAGGGAGGATAGCCTGGCAGCTCAGCTCCGAAGCCTGGGTCATGAGGAGGACCATTTAGTTGTGTAGTTCCATGTTCAAAGTCTTCCTTCTGCTGAAGAAGATCACACAACTGATGCAAAGGTCAAGGATAAACCCAGAGTTCATAGGCAGTATTACGGGGTGCTCCCCTGAGCCTCTTGTTACCTTATATTCCCAGCTCATTCTGGTGCTCTGGCCTCCATTTCCAGTTCTGGACCAGAAAGTCCCTATATCAGTTCTGTGCTGTATCTGGGCCTTGTGGAGGGGACTGGCTGGGATGGGAGGGGAAATGGAGACCAAAAGAAAATCAATGCTGGTGCCAGGTAACTGGGACTCACACCTATAATCTTAGCTACCCAGGAGGCTAAGACCTGAGGATCACAGTCCAAAGCCAACCTAGACAGGAAAGTCCATGAGACTTTCCAATTAACCATCGAAAAGCCTGAAATGGAAGAGTGGCTGAAGTAGTAGTATGCCACCTTTGAGTGAAAAAGCTAAAGGATAGTGCCTAGACCCTAACTTCAATCCCCAGTGCTGTCATATACACATTAAAAAGGGAATACAACCCAGCATGGTGGCTTATGCCTGTAATCTTAGCTATTCAGAAGACTGAGATCTGAGGAACACTGTTCAAAGCCAGCCAGGGCAGGAAAGTTCCTGAGACTCTTACCTCCAATAAACTACTCAGAAAAAGGTGGAAGTTGTGCTGTGGCTCAAATGGTAGAATGCTGGCCTTGAGCAAAACAAGCTCAAGGACAGTGCTCAGGTCCTCAGTTCAAGCCCCAGACTGGCAAGGGGGGAAAAAGAGGAAATACAAGACAAAGAACAAACCCTTGAGGTTCAGCCCCCTCTCTCACAGAGTCACAACTCCACTGAACAGAGAAGGGTCTTCAGAATTTTGGCTTCTGTTTTTCCCATCCCTGGCTCTTGACACGCCCCCTCCTGGGGAACTGCCTGCCTGGTGACTGACCACAGACAGTAGTGGGAAGGAGAGGGAGGAGAGGCACCTGCAACCTTCCTCCGTTCTCCTTTTGCACCCTTCCATCCAGAACTAGAAAGTTCCACCACATGCCACACCCTGAAATTGCCCCCTTCCCATCCAGAGTGTGCTAATTTCCTGCTGGGAGATTCTGGAGGGACAGAGCTCATTGGATCTTTAATTATAGTGTTCTCTGATCTGCCTGCTGAGGTTTCCTTGTCACTGCTCTCAAACAATTGTCCATGCATTTTGTAATAGTTGTGCAGTCAAGTTCTATCATAGTCAGAAGCAAAACTCAACTCTCACCCCCGCTTTTTTTTTTTTTTTTTTTTTTACTGGTCCTGGGACTTGAACTCTGAGCCTGGGCGCTGTCCCTGAGCGCTTCAGCTCAAGGTGAGCACTCTACCACTTGAGCCACAGCAACACTTCTGGTTTTTTGGTGGATAATTGGAGATCTGAGTCTCATGGATTTTTCTGCCCGGGTTGGCTTTGAAGCATGATCCTCAGATCTCAGCCTCCTGAGTACTTAGGATTACAGGTGTGAGCCACCAGTGCCCAGCAGCTCTCACTTTAAAAAAAAATTAATTTAACTTAATTTAATTTTTGTAAGAGTAATGGACAGAGGGGTTATAATTACATAAGTAAGGTAATGAGTACATTTTTTTTGGTAGGTTGTAAGGCTTAAACTCTGGGCTTGGGTGCTGTCCCTCTGCTCTTCAGCTCAAGGCGAGCGCTCTACCACTTGAGCCGCATCACCACTTCCAGTTTTTTGGTGCTTAATTGGAGATAAAGTCTCACTGACTTTCCTGACTGGGCTGGCTTTGAACAGTGATCCTCAGATCTCAGCCTCCTGAGTAACTAGGATTATAGGCATGAGCCACCGGCACCTGGCTGAGTACATTTCTTGTCAAACATTGTTATCCCTCCCTTGTTTCCTCTCTCTCTTTCCCTCCCCTCCAACTTCCCCTCCTCCACAGGTTGTAAAGTTCATTTCCAACATAATGCCTTGTGAGTATTGCTGTAGCATTGGTTCACTCTTTATCCTTTATCTCACCAGTTTGTTATTCCCCTTCCCTTCCCCAAATCAGATAAACGTATATACAGGGCACCAGGTACCAAAATCAAAAACAGTGGCAACAGGGGATAAATCAAAGGGGAAAAAATGAAAGAAAAAGAAATAACGTCACACAGTACATTTTTAAAAATCCCAGTGCTAGGCATTTGTGGCTCATGCCTGTAATCCTAGCTACTGAGGAGGTTAAGATCTGAGGATTGAGGTTCAAAACCAGCCCAGGAAGGAAAGTCCGTGAGACTCTTTATCTCCAACGAACCACCAGAAAACTGGAAGTGGCATTGTGGCTCAAGTGGTTGAGTGCTTGCCCTGAGCTGAATAGCTCGAGGACAGCACCCAATCCCCACAACCACCACCACCACCAACAAAAAAAAACATTAAAAAAAAAAAACCTCTGTTTTCATATCTTGGACTTCATTTCAATTAGCATCATTTTATATGGTCATATGTACATAGCCATTGAACTATTGTCATCCTCTTCTAGGACTGTAGACATATGCTAATGATTACAAATGAGGGAAACTCTGGACCCTATGTTTCTTTGGGTCTGGCTTACTTCACTTAATATGATATTTTCCCAAGTCTTTCCATTTTCTTATGAATGGGGCCATGTTATTCTTTCTAATGGAAGTATAGAGTTCCATTGTGTGTGTGTGTGTGTGTGTGTGTGTGTGTGTGTGTGTGTGTGTCACATTTTCTTGATCCATTCATCTAGTGAGGAGCATCTGGGTTGGTTCCATATCTTAGCTATAGTAAATAGTGTTGCAGTGAACATAGTTGTGCTTATAGCTTTAATATGGCCTTGTTTGTGATCAGTTGGATAAATGCCCAGGAGTGGGATTGCTGAATCATAGGGAAGCTCTATGTTTATTCTTTCGAGGAACCTCCATACTGCTTTTGAGAGTGGTTGAACCAGTTTATACTCCCACCAACAGTTCAGCTCTCACTTTAAAGCCCAGACCACTGTGCATGTTCACATAAATATCCCCAGACAATGTCCTATGTTGGGTTAGTCCATCAGAGGATCAAAACTGGTAGATGGCCAGAGGCCGGTGGCTCATACCTGTAATCCTAGCTGCTCAGGAGGCTGAGATATGAGGATTGAGGTTCAAAGCCAGCCTGGGCAAGAAAGTTCTTCAGACTCATCTTCAATTAACTACTGGAAAACTGGAAGTGGTGCTTTGTCTCAAGTGGTTGAGCACTAGCTTTGAGCAAAAAAAATATCAGGGACAGAGCATAGTCCCTGAGTTAAATTCCCAGGATTGGTACACACACATACACACAAAAAAAGGACTGGTGGATGGATGGATATAGAAATAGATAAGTATAAAAGGTGATTTATTTATCCAGCATACACAGAGAACTCAAGAAACTAATCCCTCCCAAACTTAACAAATCAATTACTAAATAGGCAAGGGAACTAAAGAGAGACTTCTCAGAAGAAGAGATAAAAATGGCAAAGAGAGTGGCTGGGAAGGTGGCTCAGTGGTAGAGCGCTTGCCTTGCATGCCTGAGGCCCTGGGTTCGATTCCCCAGCACCACATAAGCAAAAAGAAAAAAAGCCAGAAGTGGCGCTGTGGCTCAAATGGTAGAGCACTAGCCTTGAGCTGAAGAGCTGAGGGACAGTGCCCAGGCCCAGAGTTCAGGCCCCACGACTGGACCCCCCCCCCAAAAAAAATGGCAAAGAGACACATGAGGAAATGTTCACCATCCCTGGTTGTAAAGGAAAATAAAGACAACCCTGAGATATCAGAATGGCCCACATTCTAAAGTCAGCCAACGACAAATGCTGGAGGGGATGCGGAGAAAGAGGAAC
The DNA here is from genome assembly GCF_019054845.1 of Dipodomys spectabilis. Taxonomy (NCBI): domain Eukaryota; kingdom Metazoa; phylum Chordata; class Mammalia; order Rodentia; family Heteromyidae; genus Dipodomys; species Dipodomys spectabilis. Next base: position 1,165,427 of record NW_024870853.1, read on the forward strand.
CCTATTACACTGCTGGTGGGAATGTACACTTATACAACCACTTTGGAAAGCAGTCTGGAGGGTCCTCAGAAAGCTAAATATTGACCTCCCTTATGACACAGCCATACCACTCATAGGCATCTATCGTGAACAACAGGAACCAGGATACAAGGACACATGTACCTCCATGTTTATTGCAGCACTGTTCACAATAGCCAGGATATGGAAACAACCCAGATGTCCCACCACAGTACACAATGGAATATTATGCAGCCATTAGAAAGGACAAAATAATGGCATTTGCAGGAAAATGGATGGAGCTAAAAGAAATCATGTTGAGCGAGGTAAGCCAAGAACAAAGAGACAAACGGCACATGGTCTCCCTGATAAGTGGGTGTTAAATCCAAAACATAAGGTGATATGACAAAGTTAACAAGACTTAAGACACAAAGAACTTCTACTCATCTGGTCGAATCACCACTAAATAACCCTATGCTGCTGATCACATATATGGTATATATGTGCACACCAGAGGGAAACCAGGAGGAGGTCACAGAACTAGAGGGAATCAGGGAAAAACATACAACAGCAGGACCCATCAGCTGCACTGGACATTGACCAAAATGAACTAAGCAACTCAATGGCAGCGATGGGAGGAAGGGAACGAGTGGGAAAGAGGGAACAGCTGACGTTATGCAAAACAAAAGAAATGTACATATCACCCAATGTGAAAGAAATAACTGTATTGCAAAGCTCATAGAACTCATAAATGTTATAGACCACAATAGACAATTTGCCCCATGAAAGTTAGAATGTGTTTGTGACTTTAACTAAGAATCACTATCCCACAATACTTGTGAAATTTGGGAAATTTATGTAATCACTTAATCACAAAGAATTTTTAAAAAGGTGATTTATTGGGTTTACTTACACAATTGAGGTCTAGTTAATCCAGCAATGGCCACCTGGATGCTGGGGAGCCAGAGAAACCAGTAGCTGTTCAAGTCTAAGAAGAGGGAAACCTTTAGCAAGGTAGACCAGTGATGCAATCCCAGTCTGAAGCTGAAGGAATCTCCCTAGAGAGTGTGATGAGGGTCAGCTTTGAAAGCCTGAGGAACCTGGACACCTGTTCCCAGGTGATAACAGCAGCAATAGATGAACTGCATTCAGGAAGAATGGGGCTTGCATGCACTCATAATGGTAACTTTATCTTTTTTTTCTTTTTTTTTGGGGGGGGGAACGGGATCCAATCGTGGGGCCTGAACTCTGGGCGTGGGCGCTGTCCCTCAGCTCTTCAGCTCAAGGCTAGTGCTCTACCACTTGAGCCACAGTGCCACTTCCGGCTTTTTTCTTTTTGCTTATGTGGTACTGAGGAATTGAACCCAGGGCCTCAGGCATGCAAGGCAAGCTCTCTACCACTGAGCCACCTTCCCAGCCCTGGTAACTTTATCTTATGCATACTTTACCACAATTTATTTATTTATTTATTTATTTTTGAGTCCGGTCGTGGGACCTGAACTCTAGGCCTGGGCGCTGTCCCTCAGCTCTTCAGGTTCAAGGCTAGCACTCTACCACTTGAGCCACAGCGCCACTTCCAGCTTTTTTTCTTTTTGCTTATGTGGTGCTGGGGAATCGAACCCAGGGCCTCATGCATGCAAGGCAAGCACTCTACCACTGAGCCACCTTCCCAGCCCCAACCACAATTTTTTTTAAATGAAAAGTAAAAGCTTGATCTGAAGCTGCATAGGCGCTCATAGCTCATGCCTATAATTCTAGCTACACAGGAGGGTGAGGATCATGGCTCAAAGCCCACCTGGGCAGAAGAGTCTGTAAGATTCTTATGTTAAATTAACCATCAAAAAGCCAAAAGTCACTGGGTACCAGTGGCTCATGCCTGTAATCCTAGCTACTCAGGAGGCTGAGAGCTGAAGATCGCAGTTCAAGGCCAGCCTGGGCAGGAAAGTCTGTGAGACAGTTATCTCCAAATAACCACCAGAAAACAGGAAGTGGCACTGTGGCTCATGTGGTAGAGCCCTTGCCTTGAGCTGAAGAGCTCAGGGACAGTGCCCAGGCCCAGAATTCAAGCCCCAGGACTGACAAAAAAAAAGCCAAAAGCCAGCAAGGAATTGGTGGCTCATACCTGAAATCCTAGCTACTCAGAAGGCTGAGATCTGAAGATTGTGGAAGATTGTGGTTCAAAGGCAGCCTGGGAAGGAAAGTCAGTGAAACTCTTATCTCTAATTAACCACCAGAAAACTGGAAGTGGTGCTGTGGCTTAAAGGGGTAGAGCACTAGCCTTGAGCAGAAGAGCTCAGGGGCAGTGCCTAGTCCACGAGTTCAAGCCCCAGGACCAGCACACAAAATAAAGCTAGAAATTGAGGTGTGACTTAAGAGATAGAGTGCCAACCTTGAGCGGAAAAAGCCAAATGAGAGCACCAGGTCCTGAGTTCAGGTCCCAGTAGGAGCATCAAAATAAATATAACTCTAGACAAAATGAAGCGATGAAGTAGAGGAATATTACAGGCATAATATTTAATACATAGCCTTTGAAACTAAGAAAAATGGGGGAATGGGTGGTTTGGGGAGGGATGGGGGAGAATGGTGTAAGGGGTGATACAGATCAAAATGCATTGTACTCATAACGTGGAAGTTGAATCTTAATCCCTTTGTACAACTACAAAATATAATTTAACAATACAACTCCCATATGGCCAATGGTATTGGGGTTTTAATTGAAGACCTGTGATGGCAGATGTCCGGTGCATTACCACTGGAGCAATACACTCAGCCCAGATTTATTTGTAATCATCCAAAACCTGGGGCAATCCAAATATCCATCTGAAGATGAATGAATAAAGTAATTAAACTTCATCAGTACCACAGGGGTTCTACTTGACAATAAAAATAAGTTATTGATACATACAATAATGGATGAGAATTAAAATAATTACACTGCCATCACCAATTCCAACAAGTAGGAGGCTCTGAGATCAAACTCCAGTATTGCCAAGAAATAAAATATGCTAACTGGCTGAAGTATACCTCAATTCTTTTTTTTTTTTTTTTGCCAGTCATGGTGCCTGAACCCTGGGCCTGGGCACTGTCCCTCAGCTCTTCAGCTCAAGGCTAGTGCTCTACCACTTGAGTCACAGCACCACTTCCAGCTTTTTCTGCTTATGTGGTGCTGAGGAATCGAACCCAGGGCCTCATGCATGCAAGGCAAGCACTCTACCACTGAGCCACCTTCCCAGCCCTATACCTCAATTCTTTAATGATAGAAAAGAACTGCTTAAAGATAATTAAAAAAAAAAAAAAGCTGGGTGCCAGTGGCTCATGCCTGTAATCCTAGCTGCTCAGGAGGCCGAAATCTGAGAATTTCAGTTCAATGTCAGCCCAAGCAGGAAAGTATGTGAGACTCTTATCTCCAATCAACCAACAAAAAATCCGCAAGTGAACCTATGGCCCAAATGGTAGAGAGCTAGTGTTGGGCAAAACAGCTCATGATGAACCCAGGTCCCACATTCAAGCCCCGGGACCAACATATCAAACAAACAAATTTAAGTCAGGAGCTGGTGGTTCACATCAATAATGATCGCTACTCAGAAGTCTGAGACCTGAGAATTGAGGTCTGAAGCCAGTCAAAGCATAAAAGTTCTTGAGACCCTTATCTCCAATTAACCAGTAAAATGCCAGAAGTGGAGGTGTGGCTCAAATGGTGGAGTGACAGCCTTGAGGAAAAAAGCCAAACAAAGGCACAAGACCCTGAGTTGTTGAAGCCTTAATAGCAGTGCGCGCGCGCGCGCGCGCACACACACACACACACACACACAAGAAAATGTTTAAGAACAGCATAACCAAAGTGGTCAAGAGGAAATTGGAGCACTAGTATTCATTGATTCACTACTACAATCCAGGCATTTGATACATCATCTTCATCTCTTTGTGTGTGTGTGTGTGTGTGTGTGTGTGTCTGTCTGTCTGTCTGTCTATATGTATGTATGTATGTACGTATGTATGTATGTATGTCCTGGGGCTTGAACTCAGGGTCTGGGTACTATCCCTGAGCTTTTATTTTGCACAAGGCTTCTATTCTACTATCTGAACCACAGCTCCACTTCCAGCTTTTTTCTGGTTAATTGAAGATAAGAATCTCACAGACTTTCCTCTCAGGGCTGGCTTCAAGACACAATCCTCTTGGGTAGCTAGGATTACAGGCACGAACCATTGGCACTAGGCTTATCTCTGATCTTTACAGTCATCCATTGGTATTCAAGGGTAGTAACTCCCATGTCCCTCAGTGGAGACCAAAATTTAAGGATGTTCAACTTCCTTATTAAAAAGTGGCATCATATTTACAGAGAACCTAAACACATCCTCCCATATCCATTAAAGCATCTCTAGATTATGATCTCTAATACAGTGTGAGTAGTACAGTGTGAGTCTTTGTCACATTGTATTGTTTAAGGAATAATTACAAGAAAATGTCTGTGCATGTTCAGCACAGATGCTTTTTTTTCATGAATATTTTCAAGATCCATGAGTGGTTAATTTCATGGATGTAGCCCCTGCGGATACAGTGAGCCAACTCTATTGTTTTTCCTCTATTCTACACAAGGGACGGGTAGCTCAGCGAGGTGAAGCCCCTTGCCCAAAGTCACACCAAGCCAGATTCAGTATGTTTTCTCCACTTAGCCTCACTGTCTCCTAGCTGCATGAGATAGAAAAGCATGTCGTAGCCAGGCAGCTGTGGCTCACAGCTGTAATCCTAGCTACAAAGGGGGATGAAATCTGAGAATCTCAGTTCAAAGCCAGCCCAGGCAGGAAAGTTCTTGATATTCTTATCTCCAATAAACCATCAGAAAACCGGAAGTGGTGCTGAGGCTCAAGTGATAGAGGACTTGTCTTTAGCTGAATAGCTAAGGGACAGCGCCCAGGCCCAGAGTTCAAGTCCCATTGCCAACAAAAAAAAAAAAAAGAAAAAAGAAAAAGAAAGAAAGAAAAGAGAAGAAAAAAAAGAAAAGCACATTGTATTGGTTCATTGACTGCCAATAGTAAATTGATCATAAACTATTAAAAAAAAAAGGGAGTAGGTTGAGGGATGTAGCTCATTGGTAGAATACATGGAGAACGCCCTGCGTTTTGTCTCCAGCATGCAAAAGATAGAATTATGTGCTATATGATTATACTTACTACATGCCAAAGTAGTTTTTACTAAACAACACAAGAAGGAAAGATCATTTAGTACATTGTAGTGAGAAAGTTGAAGCTAATATTTGGGAAAAATAAGAAAATTTTTATTCAATTTATGTTGATCAATTTCAAGAATGAACTATATGTAATTAAAATAGAATTGACTATCTATTACATCTTTGAACTCGTGGTAGTTTTCTAAGTTTGGAGATAGAGGAAACTACAAGAAAAACATAAACAGATTTAGCTGTAGAAAATCTTGAAACTTCGCCAGGCACAGGTGGCTCATGAGGCCTGTAATCCTACTCAGGAGGCTGAGATCTGAGAATCATGGTTCAAAGCCAGCCCGGGCAGTAAAGTCAGTGAGACTGTTATCTCCAATAAACCACTAGGAAGCCAGAAGTGGCATTGTGGCTCAAGCAGTAGAACGCTCGCCTTGAGCTGAAGAGCCCAGGCACAGCGCCCAAGCCCAGAGTTCAAGCCCCACGACTGACTGAAAACAAACAAACAAACAGATGAGGGTATATGGATTCCGTGGTGGAGCAGCATCTGCCTAGCCAGTGCAACAATGCCTTCAGCTCAAACCTTCAGCTCAGGCCTAATACTGGTGGTTCATGCCTGTAATCCTAGCCACTCAGGAAGCTGAGATCTAAAGATTGAGTTTCAAACCTAGTCAGAGCAGACAAATCTGAAAGATCCTTATCTCCAATTAACCAGCAAAAAGCCAGAAGTAGTGGTGTGGCTCAAGCGGTAGAGCACCAGCCATGAGCAAGAGAGCCAAGCAAGAACTTGAGGCCCTGAGTTCAAGCCCCAGTGCCAGCACACACACACACACACACACACACACACACACACAGTGTAAAGAAAAGTAACCAATTGGTAAGAATACCTGCTTCAAGTATGACAAGAGGCTAAGTTCTATATTTTATTTATTTATTTATTTGTCAGTCGTGGAGCCTGAACTCTGGGCATGGGCACTGAGCTCTTCAGCTCAAGGCTAGTGCTCTACCACTTGAGCCACAGTGCCACTTCCAACTTTTTCTGCTTATGTGGTGCTGAGGAATCAAACCCAGGGCCTCATGCATGCAAGGCAAGCACTCTACCACTGAGCCATCTTCCCAGCCCCATGTTCTATATTTTATAAAGCTTTCATGTACATCAACCCCAAACCCACGACCTCCCAAGATAAATGGTTGAGACACATTCCACTAGAGAAAATGGCATGAGTAAACAGCATATGGTAAAATATGCAGTCTCACTGATGGTTTTTTTCAGTGCAAATGAAACAAATTACATTAACAAAAGTTTTTAAAAAGTAATTACCCAAGAGGTAATAGTGTAGGAAGATTGCAAAGACCCTCTGAGAAATCTTTTTGTTGACACATACATGTTACAGGAAAAGCTTCAGAATCTATAACCTACTGCTTTTCCTTACCCCTCCTTTCCATCCCCTTCCCTCCTGCTAGGTGCTGGGATCAAACTCAGGGCCCTGGGCATGTTAGGAAAGCATACTTCCCCTATACCACCTCCCAGACCCATTGCTCCCTCTTTAATGGTGACTGCCAGTTGCTCCCAGAGACTGACCATAGATGCACCAATTCTCCCAACTCAGCCTCTACAATTCTCCCAACACAGCCTCCACAAAACCAGGCACACAGTTCAGAGCTGTGTTTATCTATAAAATACCTCCAAGCTAATGGTCCCCTTATCTCATACCAACCTCCTGCTCTCCTCCCCAAGGATACTCCTCTGTCACCTCCTGGTTCCAGTGACTACACACTGAGTTACCAACCCCCAAACCTGGCAGTCACCCTGATTACCTCCTGGCCACTTACCCTTGCCTATTGATTATTGCTAGTCCAATTCTGCCAATACTCCACCTGCAATATCTTCATCCTGCCTACTCCTCCTGAGTTCCATAATCACAGATCTGAGTCTCATATTCCTTGTTGTCTTATTCTTCTTAATGCCAGTATTGGGACTTGAACTCAGGGCCTAAAATCTGTCCCTTAGCATTTTTGGTTTAGGCTTGTAATTTACCACTTGAGCCATAGCTCCACCACCAGATTTTTGCTTCATAATTAGAGATAAGAGTTCCATGGAAGTTATGTGCTGGTGGCTCACTCCTGTAATCCTATCTACTCAGGAAGCTAAGATGTGAGGATCCAGGTTCAAAGCCAGGCTGGGCAGGAAAATCTGTGAGACTCTTACCTCCACTAAATTACCTAAAAGCTGGAAGTGGAGCTGTGGCTCACTTAAGTGGTAGAATGCTACCCTTAAGCAAAAGTATCACAGGGAATCTAGGTATACTTAAATACACACCATTTTACTGGATTATTAAATGATTTCTCTTTGGGAAAAAAAGGGAAGAAGCAGCTCAGGGACAGTGCCAAGGCCCTGAGTTCAAGCCCCAGGACTGGTATTAATAAAAGAGTCTTGCCAGGTGATGGTGGCTTACATCTGTAATCCTAGCTATTCAGGAGGCTAAGATCTGAGGATCACTGTTCAAAGCCAACCCAGGCAAGAATGTCCATGAGACTCATCTCCAATTAACCACCAGGAAACTGGAAGTGGCACTGTGGCACAAGTGGTAGAGCACTGCCTTTGAGCTGAACAGCTAAGGGACAGCACCCAGGCCCAGAGTTGAAGCCCCATGACCGACAAAAAAAAAAATCTCATGGATGTCCTCACTGGACTGGTTTTGAACCATGATCCTCAGCTCGTAGCCTCCTAATCAGCTAGGATTACAGGTATGAGCCACAAGGACCTCCTGTATACTCTTGCTTGGATTATTGAAAAATCCCTAGGTCTATCTGATCCAAGCTACTCATACAATGCCTGCAACCATCCTGTAGGGAGCAGTAAGGAGTTATCTTTCTAATGCATAAAGGTGGATCCTCTCCTTAGTCACATTAGCCCATTGTCAGCCTATGGGCTACAGTCCAAGATTTTGAAGATTTAGCAGCTGAGTTCCAACCCACTCCTTCACCAGCTTTACTCCCATGAGTTATCCCTAGCTTGCCTTCCCATCTCCCAGGCTAACCTCTCCCATTGTAATACAAGTTCTTTGTAATAAAAAAAAAAAAACTGGTTCATTTCACTTACTTGCTCCTTCATCTTGACCTTCCCCCTCCCAACAACTCAGTTTTCAGCTTTCTGGTATTCATTTTGTTAAACTATAATGTTGTTCAAAAGAGCAGATACACTCATAATCTTCAATGTCTATATATGTGAAAATGGAACCAGGTAACTTGAGGAGATAAGTGGGGTTGGGCGAGATGGGGAAGAATGATGGAGTTGGTAACGTTGATCCAGATGTATTATATTCATGAACTGATATGAAATGAAACCACTTAGTACAACAACTTAAAGACATATTTATTTTTGTTGGTCCATTGATTTTCCTGCATGGACTGGCTTTGAACTATGATCCTCAGATCTCAGCCTCCATAGTAGCTAGGATTACAGACAGAGACTTATGGAGGCTGAGATCTGAGGATCACAATTCAAAGCCAGCCTAAGAAGTGAGTCTGTGAAATTCTTAACCACTAAAAAGCTACAAGTGGAGCTGTAACTCAACTGATAGTCTTGAGTGAAAAAGCTCAATGGACAATGCTCAGGTTCTGAATTCAAGATCCAGTACTGGCACATAAAAATGGCTTTTAAACATCAGCTCATAATATACAACTTGACACAGATTAAGCACTCAATAAATGTTGGCTGAAAGAGTGGATTTGTACTATGACAATTGTCTTATTGAAGGAAAAAGCTATAGGAAGAAAGCTTTCCACTGTAGCAAAAATCCCAATAAAGAGAACAGTACAGGAAACTCTATGTCCCACAACAGAAAACTTTTCTTACTTATGGAATAATCACTTAGTGGAAGATGATGCAGCTGTTAAAATGGTAATTAGGATGATTATGTAGTGACTTGGAAATTGTTTTTAATATAATAAAAGCAGAATACAAATTGGTCTGTATGCTAGGACTAAAATTATGTAAAAGTATGCATGCACACACCCTCATCCAAAAGAGAACAGGAGTGGGGACAAATGAATACAGATGACGTGTTTAGGGTGTTTAGGGAGGTATTGTTTGAAATTTACTCAGCACTTTCCAAATTTTCTTTATCGTTGCTATAATGTCATTTATGCATAAATACAAAAGAGAGAAAAAATCCTGAAAAAGGTGCTTTGATTTCCAAGCTGCCAACAAACCACTAACTCAAGAGGCAAGAAGAGACCAGACCTCCACCTTGCACACACACCTAACCTAACAAGATCTGTAATTTTGATTGAGATGTGCAGCTCTATGTCTTCTGTCCTTGTCCACCCTAGTTGGAACTTGAATGATCATCTCTCACGCCCAAGTCACTTCCTTCCTCAGTTCTGTTAGCTGTACCATCTTCCCAGTACCTCCAGCTGGAAAACCACAAAACTTTGTCTTGCTTTGTCCCCTTCACTCTGTCTAATCCTTACCTATCTTTCCTCCTCCTGCTTCTGCTCCTGCTTCTGCTCCTGCTCCTCTTCCTCCTCCTCTTGTTCCTCCTCTTCCACACTGGAGTTTGAATTCAAGGTGTTTTGTTCTTGCAAGATAGGTACTCCACCATTTGAACCATGTCTCCAGTCTTTTGTGCTGGGCATTTTTGAGATAAGGTCTCTATTTTGACCTGGGCCAGCATCGGCAGTGATTCTCCTATTTGCACTTCCTACCATGGAGGCTGGGATGACAGGCACATACCTCTGAACCCAGCTATTGATTGAGAGGGGATCTCAGTAAATTTCTGCTTGGGCTGACCTCAAACCATGATAACCCCAATCTCTGTTTTGAGTAGCTAGGAGGATTACAGGCATGAACCAAGCACCTAGCTTCTCTTGATTGTTTGTTGTGTTTTTTTTGGGGGGGGGGTCCGGTCGTGGGGCCTGAACTCTGGGTCTGGGCGCTGTCCCTCAGCTCTTCAGCTCAAGGCCAGCACTCTACCACTTGAGCCACAGCGCCACTTCCGGCTTTTTTCTTTTTGTTTATATGGTGCTGAGGAATCGAACCCAGGGCCTCATGCATGCAAGGCAAGCGCTCTACCACTGAGCCATCTTCCCAGCCCTTGTTGTGCTTTTTTTTGAGACAAAAGAAAAATATGTTACAAGCTAGGAATGTGGCTCAGTGGTAGAGTGCCTAACATGCATGAAACCCTGGGTACACTTCCTCAGTACCACATAAACAGTAAACACCGGAAGTGGTGCTGAGGCTCAAATGGTAGAGTCCTAGCCTTGAACAAAAGCAGCTCAGGGAGAGTGCCCAAGCCCTCAGTTAAAGCCCCATGACTTGCAAAAAAAAAAAGGAAAAAAATAAAAATATGTCAGTTCTTCTTAACCAGATAGTAATAACTAGGAGGGCAAGGAGTCTTCTGTTTAAATCTATGACATGGGCTGAGAATGTGGCTTAGTGGTAGAGTGCTTGCCTAGCATGAATGAAGTCCTGGGTTTGATTACTCAGTACTACATAAACAGAAAAAACTGGAAGTGGTGGTGTGGCTCAAGTGGTAGAGTGCTAGCCTTGAGCAAAAGCAGTTCATGGACAGTGCCCAAGCCCTGGGTTCAAGCCCCAGGACTGTCAAATAAAATAAAATAAAATTAGGAAATGACCCAGCATTCAGGAGACTCGGGTAGGAGGATCACAAGTTCAAGGCTCAAGGCAAGGTTTAGTGACACCCTAAACATAATCAGAAACCAAACCCCAATGATGCCAAAGTGTGAAAGTAAGGAAACCTCTGTAGATTCTTTTAAATTTCATATGTACTTTGCTTCTAGTTATTGGTAGAAAACTCATTTTGACTCTAAAGCTGACAATTTCCAAACCCTAACCCTAACCCTAATCTGAACTCGAAAATTAATGACTCGTGAATGTTGTCAAGAAAACACATATACCTGTTTTCTTTCATCCTGACCGGAATCCAACTGATTCTTGTTGAAATAGATTGTGAGACAGAGACAGAGGGATGGAGACAGAGACAGAGGGAGGAGAAGGGGGAGAGAGAGAGGGAGGGAGGAGAGAGAGATTCTCCTAATTATCCTTTGAGAGTGACTGGAATTCTGTGATTTGGGATTAGCCCAGGGTGCTGCCGCCCACAATCTAGAAGACATAGGTGATTGAGCCGATCTGTTCCCTCACGACTGGAAATGGAAAATCGAGAAGTTTGAAGTAGAGAAATAGCAGAAGCAATATATATTAGAAAACCAGATGATTTCAAAAGTTCCCTTGTTTCCCTGAGAATATGTGGCTAGTTCTGGAAGCATTGTACGGGAAGGGATGGGCAGGATGCCAGCCAGGGTTCAAGCTGGGATTCTACCTTCCCATCTTCCCCAGTCCATGCCTTCAGCAGTCTTCAGACACAGATTACGTTGGTGACTCCAACTTTTAGAGTGAGGATGGCTGACTGCAGGGAATCTGGAAGATGATACAAAGTATGTTTAATAAAGAGTATTAAAGGGCTGGGAAGGTGGCTCGAGGCCCTGGGTTCGATTCCTCAGCACCACATAAGCAAAAAAGAAAAAAGCCGGAAGTGGTGCTGTGGCTCAAGTGGTAGAGCGCTAGCCTTGAGCTGAAGAGCTGAGGGACAGCGCCCAGGCCCAGAGTTCAAGCCCCACGACCGGATAAAAAGAAAAAGAGTAAAAAAATAAATAGTATTAAATATTGTTAAAATATAGTTTCTTTTTGATTGTGTGAGCGTATGTACGTGGAACTCAGTGTAGCTACATTTTCCTGGAAGGCAGGGATCTTATCTGGTTATCATTTGAGTTTCCGGCACTTATCACAGTCAGAAACCCGGCAAGCCTTCAGTGCTCCTAGACGGAGAAAAGACCGAGAAACGAGAGGAAGTACTTGCCCTTAGGAGACATTCTTTCTCACGGTATGGTCCCGGAGCCCGAGATCACTGGCCTCCCGACCAGTAGATGGCAAGAGAGAGTACCGGCGGGCTAGGGAAGCACCGGGCTGGGAAAATGACACCGTGGGCGGAGCGTCCCAGTCTCGAGCGCGGCGCGCGCAGCCTCCGACCCTAATTTCTTTGAGCGCCGGAAGAAGGCGGGCCTCTTTCCGTTCCTAGCGCAGCCATGGTAAGGTAGCAGTTCGGCGAACTCTAGGGTTGCATCGGCCTCCATCCTCCCAATGCTGAGATTGTCCAGGGCTTCGGGCTCCTGTGGGGGTCGGCAGGATGGAGACAAAGGGAAAGCAACCCCTAGAGCTGGCTGTAGTGGGCTTCAGGGCCAGGATGATTAGTGGACTGGGAAACTGGGGGGGGGGGGGGGACGGTGAATGTGCCACTGGTGCCACCAGTTGCAAGGCCTAGGACTTTGGCTTGGCCAGTCTTTTTCAAATCAGGGAGAAGTGGCTTTGGTCCCCGACGAGTGTCGGGTAGTCTGGGGACGCAGGCGGCGAGCCCCAGGCAAATCAGCACCGGGTTTCTTAGCTTGGTTGGCACCGCCGCCTGACCTGACGTAGTGTGGCTGGTAAGCATCAGCAAGGAGCTTTGAGAAGTCTGCCTTCGGACTTCTAAAGCGAAAGCCTGTGCCTGGTCTTCGCATGAGTATACGGAGGGACACTAAACGTTGTTGCGCCCAAGTTACATGGATCTTTTGAAGCAGCTTGTTTGGAAACGGAAATGAAATCCTGGGCCAGTGCCTCAGTGCGCTTGGGTTTGAAGCGCTGAACTTTATATCCCTGCAGTGTTGCGTAGTGAGCCGGTGTTCTTAGAAAATGGTAACATTGAAATACTTAGTTTACTTGTGGGAGAGAGGAATCGGTATTTTTCTTGGGACGTGAGAAAGTTGTGTGCGGTTTGCCGTGCGTGTAGTATTCTGTACAGAGTATGCGTGTACCTTCTGTCCGTTTTATCAGAACATCTCTAACACGTTTTATTGAAGAGAAATTTTGAGAATTTACACTACATTCCTATTAAGCTGAAACCATGTCACAACATTGCAATATAAAACTTCCCTTCAGGCTCGTGGTCCCAAGAAGCATCTGAAGCGGGTAGCCGCTCCTAAGCATTGGATGTTGGATAAACTGACCGGTGTATTTGTAAGTATCCCCACGTGTTTCTTGGGGAAGGGGGTGGAGGATTGCTGAGGAGCCTGGGGCCTTGCACATGCTAGAGCAGTACTCACCACTGAGTTATACCCACAGCTTGTATAAGGATCTTATGCACGATGGAAAGTATTTTCCACTTTATAAGCCAGGCTAAACATACACTGGCTTTCCCTGCTTTTGGAGTCACTGGGCTGTCTACCTGTACTCCACAACTGCACCTAACATTTTTCTCACTACACTTACATACATGAACTCAGATCTCAAATGATAATTATTGGTGAGCCTTATTCCTTGGAGAAAATTCCTTCTGTCTTAAGTGTCCAAGTGATGGAAAGGTAGTTTTGGTGTCTTAATGGACTTAAGGGCTGATGTGAGTTTTGAGTGAATTCAGGTGGTGATATTTGGAAAGTGACCATTTATAATTTTGCAGGCTCCTCGTCCATCCACCGGTCCCCACAAGCTGAGAGAATGTCTGCCTCTCATCATTTTCCTAAGGAACAGGCTTAAGTATGCCTTGACAGGAGATGAAGTGAAGAAAATCTGCATGCAGCGTTTCATTAAGATTGATGGCAAAGTCAGAACTGATATCACCTACCCTGCTGGTTTTATGGGTGAGCAATTCGTGCTAGGTGCTTGGTAGCGATACATTGCTTTACCGGCATCACCCACATGGCAGTTGTACTCAGTGCTCAGCTTTAATGCTATTCAGTAGTGTCATGTTGAGGGATTTGGAAACCTACGTAGAGAGGGGCAAGATTCACCCTATAGTCTTCTAGTTAGTCCTGAGAAGCTACAGATTCAGAAGTTTTTACTTAAATGCCATGGATTGCTTCACTTCTCAAAACTGAATTTCGTTTTACTTTAAATTTCACATGACCTGGGAAGATTGAGGCAAGTGGTTAATTCTTTACTGAGCATGGGGTCCACTATAGTAAGTTATTTTGTTGCTGTTTGATATCAGATGTCATCAGCATCGATAAGACTGGGGAGAATTTCCGTCTGATCTATGACACCAAGGGTCGCTTTGCTGTTCACCGCATAACACCAGAGGAGGCCAAGGTGAGTATGACAGGTGGGTTGGGCTTTCAACTTTGAAGTTCTTTGGTTCTAAGTTAAATCCTATATTGAGCTCAGGTGGGATACATTCAGGTTACTTACTTGCACCTGGAAACAGTAAGTAATTGGTAAGATTCTGTTGTATGTGATTGTGTTTTTGTTTTGGTGCTGGGGACAAGCCTGGGGCCTCACACAGTTGACACTTCAAAAAAAAAAGACATAGGAAACCAATCTGGTCCAGTCAGTTCATTTTGGCTCTTTGCCCTTGCTCCATTTGTGACTCTAGCTTTGCTTTATAGGGGTCTTGGTGGTAGAGACTGATAATACTTGAGGCATTAGTTTGAGATAACATAAAATTGCAGACTGCTGGGTGCTGACAGCTCACATACCTGTTGTAATCCTAGCTACTCAGGCAGCTGAGATCTGAGGATTACTGTCCAAAGCCAGCCAGGGCAGTAAGATCCGTGAGACCCAATTAACCACCAGGAAACTGGAAGTGGACCTGTGGCTCAAAGTGGTAGAGTGATAACCTTGAGTGAAAGAGCTTAGGGAGAGTGCCCAGACCCTGAGTTCAAGCCCTATGAGCAACAACAAAAAGCTTAACTTCAGCCTGGCATTATATTTAATTCAATTGGGTGAGGTAGTTACCTTGTGAGCTGTATTGGTACTAGCAGGCTGAAGGGCTTGTCCAGTGGTTTCCTTAATAATTCAGTTTGTTGGAAAACTATCAGGAAGTGAAGATCTAAAATTGAAGTGCTTTGTGAAATATTTACTAATTACATGAACTGGTAATACAATTGCTGTTAATGAGTCAAAATGTGATCCTAGCTACTCAGGAAGCTGAGATTTGAGGATCGTGGTTCAAAGTATGGATGCTCCTTCCCCCTCCCCTCCAAAAAAAACCCCAAAACATTAGGAGAAATCAGTGCGTAAAGAATTCCCTGGGCCCATGACATTTCAAGAGCTCAAGGAAAGGAGTGGGAATGACAGTAGAAGCCAGTGGTGGACCTGCTTGGGACATAAAGGACTGGCCCTTCAGATACAGTGTTTCAGTCCACAACAGCTGTGGAGCTGTATAAAATTATCTTTAGCTACTGTTTGCGTTTTCCAGCCAGTGGCTCCAGACCTGGGAAAAAGAACTGATGCACTTGTGAATATAATAAGTATGAGCCCAACTAAATTAACCCTTTCTATGATTCCAGTACAAGTTGTGCAAAGTGAGAAAGATCTTTGTTGGCACAAAAGGAATCCCTCATCTGGTGACTCATGATGCTCGAACCATTCGCTACCCAGATCCCCTCATCAAAGTCAATGACACCATTCAAATTGATTTGGAGACCGGCAAGATAACAGATTTCATCAAGTTTGACACTGGTAAGCATCCTCTGCCACATAACATCTTGGAGAACAGATGTTTTATTGATTGTGGGGCTTGAGCTCTGGGCATGGGCACTGTCCCTGACCTGTTCAGCACAAGGCAAGCACTCTACCATTTGAGCCACAGAACCACTTTGGGTTTTCTGGTGGTTCACTGGAGATAAGAGTTTCAGGCTTTCCTGCCCGGGCTGGCTTTGAACCGAGATCCTTAGGTCTCAGCCTCCTGAGTAGCTAGGATTACAGGTGTGGGCCATTGTTACTCAGCTTTGTTTTTCATACACTAAACTCATCTGAGCATTGTGAACTGGTCGGCCTGGGTATAGATTAGTTGGCTGGTGCTTTTACTCATCTGTAGCATCTTCACTTTGAGGTGGCAAAATGTGTAGTATAAAATAAAACTATGTAAATCTGTTTATGCTGGAGCTTGAACTCTCAGTTTGTTTAGGCACTGTCCCTGAGGGTTTGTTTTCTGGGTTTTTTTTGTTTGTTTGTTTCTTTGTTTGCTGATTAATTGGAGATAGATTTAGGGACATAACTGCCTGGTATGGCCTCAAAACTTTCTGTGGAAAGTATAAAAGCAGCAGGAGTAATAAAGGCAATAGACCTGACAAGGTCCTCCTAGGGTAGATAGTTTACAATTTTAGAGACTCCAGGGGTGACCTGGCTTAGACTACAGCATTAATAGGAATGAGTTGCTCCTGGGGTTAAAGCCAGGGGATCTATGAACTAGATGAGCACATATCTCTGATTGAAGCAAGTGGTTTTCTTGTTTAGGTAACCTGTGTATGGTGACCGGAGGTGCTAACTTGGGAAGAATTGGTGTGATCACCAATAGAGAGAGACACCCAGGTTCTTTCGATGTGGTTCATGTGAAAGATGCCAATGGCAACAGCTTTGCCACCCGGCTTTCCAACATCTTTGTTATTGGCAAAGTAAGTCTGAGTTTTCCTTCTCAAAGCAATCATTAATTATACCATTATGACATTTCCACCTAATCTACTCACCCCCTCTATCACTCCCTTTCTCCTTTACTAAAACAATTAGAGCAAGTTTCACTGTACTATTTAACTTTTTTTATGTGGTACTGAGGAATCGAACCTAGGGCCTTATGCATGCTAGCAAGCACTCTACTACTAAGTCACATTCCCAGCTCTCACTCTACTATTTTTATATAGGCAAACAATATACATACATATTGTCTGTGTGTGCATGTGCTGGGTCTAGGCTTGAACTAAGGGCCTACGCACATCTTTTGTTCAAAGCTAACATGTCTCAACTTGAGCCCCACTACTGGTTTTTTTGGTAGTTAGAGGTAGGAGTCATGTGGATTACCTTTCTTATTAGTCCTAATCCCTCCCCAATATGGCCTGTTTTATTCTTTCCTCATGTGGCTGTGCTTTTCTAGAGACTAAATAAAGATCCTCCTGTGGTACTGCTTCAACTTGCAGAGATGTATTGCAAATGCTTATTTTGATTCTTTCAGGGCAATAAACCTTGGATTTCTCTTCCCCGAGGAAAGGGGATCCGCCTCACCATCGCTGAAGAAAGAGACAAGAGGCTGGCAGCCAAACAGAGCAGTGGGTGAATTTCACTTACTATCTCTATGTGCCATTGGAAATAAGAGAATTTACTTAATAAAATGGTCTCTGAATAAATAAGAATCAGAGAATTTTAAATAAAAATGATCTGATGTGATTAATTGCTCTTGGTTTGTGTTGTCTTTATCACAGTTTACTGTTTAACATTGTAACATGAAGAATAAATTCTAGACAAGCTCGGGTTGTTTCTAATCCAGATTTTTGTGTGGTAAAGAGAAAGGGGCTACAACCAAGCCCAGGAAATAGATAACTCAGGGCTGGGCTAGGTAGGCCTCAGCCACAGTGAAATCCTAGTTAATTATTTTTTTTTTGTGCTAGGGATCAGACTCAGGGGCCTAGATACACTAGGCAAGCATTTTACCATTCAGAAATGCCCCAGCTCCTCACTTGGCTATTTGCGAATGTACCACCCTCATCTTACACTTAAGTTTATATTGCACTGGTCCTTCACAAGCCTGCTTTGTCTTTGCCCCTGTGCCCAGCTTGCCAAAAGCAATAAGGAATCTCTAGAAGTAGTTAACCTTCATGGTTATGGTCTCAGTGTCTATCATTCACTTCACTGCAACTGTAGTCCTTAACTTCAGGTAGGGTCCGTTATAGATGACCAACTTCTGTTCTCCCAAGGAGTGGCAGGTAGGTTCTGAAGTCTTGGCAAGACCTACTTCACGGGCTCTTAAACCTTCGATGTTGGTGACTTACCTCCTGATCTGTTTTTTTCTAGTTAGTCAAAGGTGAGTCTTGGAATTGTCTGTCCAGGCAGACAAAATCTATTAGTGGGGTCTGAACTTGTCCTGGACACTGTCCCTGAGCTTTGCTCAAGAGTGGTGCTGTGGGAAATGGGTCTTAGTGGTAGAGTGCTTGTCTAGCATGTATGAAGCCCAGGGTATCGATTCTTAAATGCCATGTAAACAAAAATCCGGAATCGACACTAGCTTAAGTGGTAGAGTGCTAGCCTTGAGCAAAAGAATCTTAGGGACAATGCTCAGGCCCGGAGTTCAAGCACCAGGACTGGCAAAAAAAACCCACACTAGTGCTGTACCATACCACTTCAAGCCACAACTCCATTCCCAGTTTTTTCTAAGTAGTGTAATGGAAATAAGAGTCTTACCGGACTTTCCTGCCTGGGCTGGCTTCAAGCTGTGATTCTCAGATCACAGATTCCTGAGTAGCTAGGATTACAGGCATGGATCACCATCACCTGGCCTGGTTTAGAATATTGATCCATCAAAACAGCCTCCTGAGTAGCTAAGATTATAGGCCACTAACACTGGGCTCCATTTCAATTTTTGTTGCTGGGGATGGAATCTAGGGCCTCACATGTAATAGGCAAGCAATCTACCACTGTGTTTTTGTAAGGTTTCCAATTCAATTTACAAAATCTCTTAGGTTTCTCTGAGACAACATTCGAGATCATCTCAAATGGTCCTGAGATAAAACAGGCAGAAGCCAGAACTGTAACCAGGTTTGTTTGATGTCCCTGTACCCTCAGTGGGGTGAGTTTCTCCACCCACAGCAAAGTTGATCACAGCACAGCTTATTGTGTGAGGCCCTGGATATGTTAATCCCTAGCATAACATAGGGTGAGGATTGGGATATGGATATATGCTGATAATGTTGAAAGTGAGTGATGGGTACAGGAGATTTTCCATATTACTATCTGCATATGCTTGGTTTTTTTTTGGCAAACTTAGGAACAAATAGCACACTGCCCTTCTAAATAGTACCTTACCTTCTAAATAGTGCTTACCTTCACGACCAACTGACCTGAGACAGTTTTTTTTTTCTGTTACTGGGGCTTGAACTCGGGGCCTGGTCACTGTTCCTTAGCTTTTCTACTCAAGGCTAGTGTTTTACCACTTGAGTCACAGCTCCACTTCCAGCTTTTTGGTGGTTAATTGGAGGTAAAAGACTTTTATTGTCTCCCCTGGCTTCAAACCTCAGTCTTCAGATCCGTTTCTCAAATAGCAGGCATAAGCCACCAGTACCTGGGAGAAGAAACTGAGTCACCCACTTTGGGGCTTCCTGTGGTCATACTCCTGCATTTTTCTTTTTTTCTTTTTTTTGGGGGTCCGGTCATGGGGCCTGAACTCTGGGCCTGGGTGCTGTCCCTCAGCTCTTCAGCTCAAGGATAGAGCTCTACCACTTGAGCTACAGCGCCACTTCCAGCTTTTTTCATTTTGCTTATGTGGTGCTGAGGAATTGAACCCAGGGTCTCAGGCATGCAAGGCAAGCACTCTACCACTGAGCCATCTTCCCAGCCCCACTCCTGCATTTTTCTTAGCTTTTCTAGCAATAGTGAGTTTGTGTAATCAGTGGTGTGATGAGATAAATGTTTAAAGGACTAGCTGTCTAGGGAAAATATGTGTATATTAACAAATTTATTATAAAATTTACTGTTATAAAAAATATATAACTTACAAATAATAAAACACAATAGCCTTTATTGGGAATTCAATGTAGTTAGTTGATTCTCACAAAACATTTTTTTTGCCAGACCTAGGGCTTGAACTAAGGGCCTGGGCACTGTCCTTGAGCTTTTGCTCAAGGATGGCACTCTACCACCTTAAGACACAGCACTACCCACTTTTTCTGTTTATATAGCACTGAGGAATCAAACCTAGGGCTTCATGCATGCTAGGCAAGCACTCTACCACTAAGCCACATTCCCAGCCCCAAATATTTTCTTTTTTATTTTTTTGTAAATTGTGGAGCTTGAACTTAAGGCCTGGGCACTGTCCCTGAGCTTTTTCTTTTTCTTTTGTCAGTGGTGGTGGTCATGGGGCTTGAGCTCTGGGCCTGAGCTCTGTCCCTCAGCTCTTTAGCACAAGGCTAGCGCTGTACCACTTGAGCTACAGCGCCACTTCCAGTTTCTGGTGGTTTATGGAGATAAGAGTTTCACCAACTTTCCTGCCCAAGCTGGCTTGATAAGAGTTTCATGGACTTTCCTGCCCGGGCTGGCTTTAAACTGAGATCCTCAGATCTCAGCCTCCTGAGTAGCTAGGATTACAGGTGTGAGCCACCAGTGCCCGGCCCTGAGCTTTTTCATTTTACCGCTTTGAGTCACAGCACCAGTTCCAGTTTTCTGGTGGTTAATTGACAATAAGAGGCTCACAGACTTTCCTGCCCAGGCTAGCTTTGAGCAAGCCACGATCCTAAAATCTCAGCCTCCTGAGTAGCATGAGCCACTAGTGCCTGTATTTTCATGTATTTTTGCCAAACTCTTGTATCCATAGCCAACTTAGGGTTCTATTTGCAATCAACAAAAGAATGTTAGTTCCAGAATAGGCATTGTTGGCTCATGCCTGTAAATCCTAGCTACTTAAGAGGCTGAGATCTGAGGGCCATTATTCGAAGCCAGCCCAGGGAGGAAAGTCAGTAAGACTCTTACCTCCAATTAACCACCAGAGGGGCTGGGAAGGTGGCTCAGTAGTAAAGCGCTTGCCTTGCATGCTTGAGGCCCTGGGTTCGATTCCTCAGCACCCATAAGCAAAAAAAAAGCCGGAAGTGGCGCTGTGGCTCAAGTGGTAGAGCGCTAGCCTTGAGCTGAAGAGCTGAGGGGCAGCGCCCAGGCTCAGAGTTCAGGCCCACGACCGGACCCAAAATAAAACAAAACAATTAACCACCAGAAAACTGGATGTGGAACTGTGGCTCAAAGTGGTAGAGCACTAGTCTTGAGCAAGAAAGCTCAGGGACAGTTCCTAGGCGTGAATTCAAGCCCCATGAACTCAAGCCCTATAACAGACAAAAAAAAAGTATTAGGTGTGTTGGTTGATATTTTTGTTTGCATTAACTAATAAAATGTGAGGTAGACATAGGGGTGCATGCTTGTAATACCAGTTACTCAGGAGGCTGAGGCAGGAGGACCAAGAGTTCAAGACTAATCCAGGCTAGCCTTGAACTTAGAGTGAGACTCTGCCAAAAACAAAAAGTAGTTGGGGGAATGATGCAGGTTGTAAAGCGCCTCCCTAGCAGGTGTGAAGAAGCCCTGATTTCAAACCCCAGCACTACCAATAAGAAAAGTCAAAAGAAAAAAGAAAAGTCAAAAGTAAAATAACCGCTGGGTATTGGTGGCTCACACCTTTTATCCTAACAAATCTGGAGGTTGAGATCTGAGGATCATGGTTCAAAGCAACCCAGTATGAAAGTCTGTGAGACTCTTATCTCCAAATAACCACCAGAAAACTGGAAGTGGCACTGTGGCTCAAAGTGGTAGAGTACTATCCTTGAATGAAAAATGAATGAAATGAAAATGAAAAATTTCAAGGATAGAACCCAGGCTCAAAGTTCAATCCTCACATACAAAAAAAGTAAAATAACAATGATTTACATGTTGGAACTTGACTTTTTTTATGACATTTGCTACTTGTTTGCTATGTTGGATAATACTTTTTGTTTTGTTTTGTTGGTTTTTTTTGGGTCCGGTCGTGGGGCCTGAACTCTGGGTCTGGGCGCTGTCCCTCAGCTCTTCAGCTCAAGGCTAGCGCTCTACCACTTGAGCCACAGCGCCACTTCCAGCTTTTTTCTTTTTGCTTACGTGGTGCTGAGGAATCGAACCCAGGGCCTCAGGCATGCAAGGCAAGCGCTCTACCACTGAGCCACCTTCCCAGCCCTGGATAATACTTTTTGAATACTGAATGTTTTCTTATTTTTGGTATTATTTGCATTGTAATGGTATAATTTTTTTAAAAAACTTTTTTTACAAAAAGATTTAAACCAGACTGGCCTTGAACTCATGATCCTCCTGCCTTAGCATCCCAAGTGCTAAAATTACATGTGTTCTACCATGCTCAGCTACATATGCTTCTAAGTTTGCCTTTCTAACATTTTGTGC
Source organism: Dipodomys spectabilis (assembly GCF_019054845.1). Lineage (NCBI taxonomy): Eukaryota > Metazoa > Chordata > Mammalia > Rodentia > Heteromyidae > Dipodomys > Dipodomys spectabilis. Next base: position 1,187,543 of record NW_024870853.1, read on the forward strand.
AACACTTCTTAACACTAGACCATCAATAAAACAAGTCTTAATTTATAGTTTACCATTTGTGTAGCTGCTTTTACGCTACTGATGGCATTAAACAGAGTTTGGGAGCTATGTATCATAGCAGTCCATTATAGAGTATCTTCACCACACACATTTAGCAACCTAAAGAATATAGATAAGCCAGGCACTGGTGGCTCACACTTGTAATCTCAACTACTCAGGAGGCTGAGATCTGAGGATTGAGGTTTGAAGCCAAGTCTGCACAGGAAAGTCCATGAGACTCTTATCTCCAATTAGCCACCAAAAAGACAGAAATGGAGCTATGGCTCAAGTGGTAGGGCACTAGCCTCAAGCACAAAAGCCCAGGGACAATGTCAAGACCTGTGTTCAAGCCCCAGAACTGACAAAAATATTGATAAGCAATACACCGATGACTCACACCTATAATCTGCTCAAGAGGTTGAGATCTGAGGATCACAGTTCAAAGCCAGCCTGTGCAGGAAAGTCCATGAGATTTTTATCTCCAATTAATCACCAAAAAGTCAGATGAGGAGCTGTGGCTCATGGTAGAGCACTAGTCTTTTTTTTTTGGTCTGTCAGTCATGTGGCTTAAACTCTGGGCCTGGGCACTATTCCTCAGCTCTTCAGCTCAAGGTAAGCGCTCTACCACTTGAGCCACAGTGCTACTTCAATTTTTCTGAGTGGTTCATTGGAGATAAGGGTCTCATGGAGTTTCCTCTCTGGGTTGGCTTTGAACTGCGATCCTCAGATCTCAGCCTCCTGAGTAACTAGGATTACAGGCATGAACCACTGGCACCTGGCTTCAAGTGTATATCTTTAGGAGGGTAGGGGACGTTATAGAAGTTGAGAGAAGGGTGAAAAAGTGCAGCAGTGGAGCTCACTAGACACTCACTAGACACTGATGAAAAGTGAGCTATACAACTCATGAATGGAGATGGGAGAAAGGGACTGGGAGAACATGAGGGAACAGAAGACACTGTATGAAAGGAAATGTACTCATTACCTGTCATGTAATTGTAACCCCTCTGTACATCACCTCTATAATAACAAATTAAATTTTTAAAAAACTAAGGGTGCCAGTGGCTCACACCTGTAGTCCTTGCTACTCAGAAGGCAATCTGAGGATTGAAGTTCAAAGTCAGCCTGTGCAAGAAAATCCATGAGACTGTTATCTCCAGTTAACCACCAGAAAACCAGAAGTGGTTCTGTGGCTCAAGTGGTAGAGTGCTAACCTTGAGCTGAAGAGCTCAGGGACAGCACCCAGGTCCAGAGGTCAGGCCCCACAACTGTAAGGTCCTGGAGCAGACTCCACCCTCCTCGAATCAAAGTCTCCTCCCAGTACCTGCATTACCTAGGCAACTGGAACACCTGGAAGAGGTCACATCTGCATCCGCTGAGGTCACATCCGAATTTGATGTGGCCACACCTTTCTCCACCCATACCCTAGATAAGGCCTAGCCCAGGCCCAGACGCTCTTTTTCTTCCCAGCTCTCTTTTCCAAGCTCTCTTTTCCCAGGTCTTTCCCAGGCCTTTCCCAGGCCTTTCCCTGATGCGTGGAGTGCCAACATGGCCTGGTACCAGCCAGAACAATGAATAAACCTACCCCTTACCTGAATACCACATGCGTGGTGTGGTTCTTACTCAGCTACCTCTTTTTAAAAACCTAACAACAGTGCTGGGAAGGTGGCTCAGTGGTAGAGCGCTTGCCTTGCATGCTCGAGGCCCTGGGTTCGATTCCTCAGCACCACATATGCAAAAAGCAAAAAGCCAGAAGTGGCGCTGTGGCTCAAGTGGTAGAGCGCTAGCCTTGAGCTGAAGAGCTGAGGGACAGCGCCCAGGCCCAGAATTCAGGCCCCACAACCGGACCCAAAAAAATAAAAAAATAATAAAAAATAAAAATAAATAAAAATGGGGCTGGGAAGGTGGCTCAGTGGTAGAGCGCTTGCCTTGCATGCTCGAGGCCCTGGGTTCAATTCCCCAGCACCACATAAGCAAAAACAAAAAAGCCGGAAGTGGCGCTGTGGCTCAAGTGGTAGAGCGCTAGCCTCGAGCTGAGGGACAGCGCCCAGGCCCAGAGTTCAGGCCCCACGACCGGACCCAAAAAATAAATAAATAAATAAAAATAAAAACCTAACAACAACCAACAAAAAAAAAAAAGTAGGAAAAAACTAAGGGCCAGCAACCAAGCCCTGAGTATGTCAAGGACCAGCACAAAATAGACAGACAGACAGACAAGACAGATAGATGTAGTGACATGATTAGAAAGTAAGATTTTCCTTCTCTTCCTATACGTTTGATTGGTTAGTTGATTGGTTTTGATGCCAAGATGGAACCCCAGGATTCCTGTGATTAAGTACACAATGTGTCACTGAGCTACACTTCCAGCTCCAGGAAGTACTGAACTTTTAAGTATTTATTACCTTTGTATTTAATATAATTTATTTCATTATTTCATTATTTGTTTTTGTTGGTCGTGGGGCTGAACTCAGGGCCTGGGCACTGTCCCTAAGCTTTTGAGCTGTACCACATTGCTTGGCTTCAGCTTTTTGTTGATTACTTGGAGACAAGAATATCATGGACTTTTCCATCCAGCTGGTTTCAGGCCACAATCCTAAAATCTCAGACTCCTGAGTAGCTTTGATTACTCATGTGAGCCACCTGTACCAAGCAGGTATATTAAAATTATGTATTAAATTTTTAATTTTAGGCTGGGAATGTGGCTTAGTGGTAGAATGTTTTCCTAACATGCATGAAGTCCTGGGTTCGATTCCTCAGTACCACATTAAAAAAGCTGGAATTGATGCTGTGGCTCAATTGGTAGAGTGCTAACCTTGAGTAAAAGAAGCTCAGGGACAGAGCCCAGGCCCTGAGTTCAACTTCCAGGAGTGGCAAATAATAATAAATATAATAATAATAACATTTTTATACTTGTCTGAATAATGTAACAACTGGGTTCTGGCAAAGTGGGACAAGCCAGCTGCTACACACCAGCCACTTGGTGTCACTTTAGGCATGGCAGGCTGTCCTGGTCCTGTCTACATGCTGCCTCAGTCCTTCTAACATGAGTTCTTCCTTCTCCATCTCTTCAGTCATCTGAGCCAGAGGCTAATTGCTCTGCTTCCACCTTAGTCTCCTACACTACTAACCCATCTCCAGAGCTCAGCTTTAATCTTGTCACATTCTCTCTGTCTCTGTCTCTGTCACTCTGTCTGTCTCTGTCTGACTGTGTGTCTCTATGTCTGTCTCTTTCATGCCATCTCTAAGGCTTAAACTCAGGGCCTCATATTCTTGACTGAAAACATCCCAGATAGAGAAATCTTCATAAATTTACCTTCCCTGGCCGGGCACCAGTGGCTCATGCCTGTAATCCTAGCTATTCAGGAAGCTGCGATGTGAGGATTGTGGTTCAAAGCCAGCCCCGGCAGGAAAGTCCATGAGATTCTTATCTCCAATTAACCACCAGAAAACCAGAAGTGGCACTGTGGCTCAAGTGGTAGAGCGTTCGCCTTGAGCTGAAGAGCTGAGGGACAGTGCCCAGGCCTAGAGTTCAAACCCCATGACCACCACCACCACCGACAATAACACAAACTAACTTCAAGTATTCCCTAGTTGGGTCTTAATCTGCTTATCACCAATTAACTACAAAATGAACCAGAAGTAGAGCTATGGCTCAAATGGTAGATAGCTAAACTTGAGAATAAAGCTAAGGGACAGCACACAGACCCTGAGTTCAAGCCCCAGGACCAGCCCAAGAGGAAAGAAAGAAAGAAAGAAAGAAGAGAGGAAGAGAGGAAGGAAGGAAGGAAGGAAGGGGAGTTGGAGGCATGGTTCAGTTGGAAGAGTGCTAGTCAATGGAGCAAAACCCTCAAGTACGGAGTTTAAACAAAGCCAACTTGTAACTTAAGGCCCCATGTATCTGAGTGGGTCCTGACTTGCCTTACACAAGGAGCATCCTTCCCCCTTGTACTCTTGACACCACTTCATCCAGGCTTTGGGCCATCGAGACTTATGTAACCTTGCCTGCGATTGATCAATTTGTTATATCCCAAGTATTTTTGCTTTTTCCAATTACAAAAAACAAAGTTTGCAAACAGCCACCTGGATAAAGGGCAAGAGAGCAGTGATGAGGGCCAGTACAGCTAGTAGAGGACCTTTCCTCTGCCCCTCAAGTCAATATTACTAATGAGGCAAGAAGTTTTGTTAGAACCAAGACAGGAATTCCCTCCAAGGCCATCATAGAGACTCCTGAGATATTTTCTAGCTCAAGGGTGAACTACAAGAGTATGGGAGGAGATATAACTGAGGGATACCTCCAATTCAGAGCCTGTACTTTTCTTCAAAAGGCAAAACCAATCAAAGGAAGACTGACAGAAGGTAAAAAGGCCTCCATCCCTACATATTGAGCCAGCATGGACTGACAATCCTAAGGTAGGGAAAGTCCCCACAGGGAATAAAGACATCCTACTTTTGTCAAGGGCATTAGAGCCTGCTGCTCATGTGGAAAAAAAAGGAAACCTGGAAGATTGAACTTGATAATGGTGTGTGTGTGTGTGTGTGTGTGTGTGTGTGTGTGTGTTCCAAGAAGAGATACCATAGATGCATAGGACCTATCAACACTCTCTGGGCATTCCCTTCTCAGTTTATCAGGACTATACTGACCTAGAGTCTGTGGTTTTAAGAGTTTCCCAAATCCCAGATGACCACCCCCCCCCCAAAGGTGATACTGCCTTGAAGTTTGGGGTTTTTTCTTTTCTCTACCAAATAAAGAATTATGAGGCAGGAAAAGTGTGAGCAGAGGCATTTAGTTGAAAATGACAGTAAGGAGCAAGGGAAGCTGAAGCAAGAGTCTTAGCTGCTAGTGGTGCAAGTTGCTAAAAACAGGCCTTCTGGATGAGAAGGCAACCTAATGATGTATGAGGGCTTGTTCACCTGTTTCCCTGGTGAGAGGAAGAGGAGGAAGGGGGGGTAGGAGGGGGAGGGGGAGGGGACAGGAGGGAAGGGCAGAGAGGAGTAAGAAGCAGACTTCTCATCTAAGAGACCAAGAAAAAGTCTCAGAAATTGGTAATAAGATATAAGCTAGTGGGATCTCTCTATTTTTAAGTTTTTATTGTCATTATAAAGGTATGTACAGAGGGGTTACAGTTACATAAGATAGATAAAGAATACATTTCTTTTTGGACAATGAAACCCCTTTCTTCACTCTCAGTTTTTCCTCCTCATCCCACCCACAAGTTATATAGTTCATTTTGAACATAGTGTCTAGTGAGTACCACTGCTGCATTTGTTCACCCTTTGTCCCTCCATTTTGTACCTTCCCTTATACTCCTAAAGTCATATTAGACCACTCTTTTATAGTCCCTTTGGGCAAGTCTCAGTCTGGTATCTGGTTGGGTCAGTACCTCACACCAAAGGAAGGGGCACCTGTGCCCTGTGTGGGTCTGCTTGGTTACCAGGGCCTTTGCTTTCACCAGAGCCATTTTTCTTGGCTTCCCAGGGCCTTTAGGGAGAAGGGGCATTGTCTCCACTGGCCATTGTCTGTTTCCCAGGGTTTCCACAAAGAGGAGAGTATCACCACCTCTCTCGCTATTTGTCACCATCTCTCCCAATCTGCTAATCTTTCCCCTTTTGCCTCCCTTCCTTCTCTCTCCTTCCCTCCCTCTATTTTGTGGTGCTAGGCACTGAACCAGGGCCTAGTACATGTTAGGCAGTGCTCTTCTACTGAGCTACATCCCAAGCCCCTATTATGCCATTATGGTTAAGGGTTCTGAGCGTCCTCAGATTCTGGTAGCCTAGGGTTTCTGGAACCATGAAAATTGAGGGCAACTGTACAGCATAGCAGTAAGCATATCACCTCTGCAACAAGACTTTATTCAAAACCTCCACCAGATCCACAAGGTACGACACTGAAAAAATCCATCCATCCCTCTGATTCTTGGCTTTCCCTTCTGCAAAAGGGGTTAATAACTATACTAACTTCATAGGGTTTTTGTAAGGATAAAATCAATTAGAACATTCCCTGGCAGGCAGTAAAATTTATTGAGTGTTAGCTGATCCTGGCCAACAACAATGTACTTGGTCCCTTATGGCTTCCAAATCTCTCCTCTCCAAGCCTGATAGCTCAATAAAAATGCTTAGGGAATTTGTAAAGCAGGGAAAACAACCAAAATGTTTTGGAGAACAATGTGATAACTGATATTTTAAAGAACTCCATCAAAGTAGTCATCACAAGAAAAATCTGAACTTGGTTAGACAGAAATTCTTACCGTTTTTCATTTGGCATCATTTTTATGTTGAATCACTTAATGGTACTGGTAGGTTAGTAGGGGGTAGGGGATAGGAAGGGCAAGGCAACATCCACACTTTTCAGTGCTTAATACCTTTTCCTTTTCCTCATCTGTCTCTCTGTTTCTCTCTGTTTCATCTCTGTCTCCTCCCTCTCCCCTTCTCTCCCTCCCTTCCTCTCTCTCCCCTTCCTCCCCTCCCCGCCAATCCTGGGGCTTTAACTCAGGGCCTGGGCACTGTCCCTGAGCTTCTCAAGTTTAACTCTCTACCACTTGAGCCACAGTGCCACTTTTTCTATTTATGTGGTGCTGAGGAATTAAACCCAGGGCTTCATGTATGCTAGGCAAGAACTCTACCACTAACTCACAGTGCTTACTTAGTACCTTTAAGTTTTGCTCTCATACAATCCCATAGGAACTTTGCTTCTCACCAAGCCTGGAAAGGATGTGTCATTTACAACCTTCTCTAGAGAGGTGGGAAGTAAGAGCTCAGGGAAGTCAAGAGACTGATCCAAGTTCACATAACTAATATGAATGAGGCTGGATGGGAGCCCAGTCAGGCTGATGTCAGAACCTCCCATGGGGGAGGGGTTGTTGTTTGTGGCTCTGTGGGGGAGGGGGGAGAGTTCCATGCTTTTATACATTTAGTAAGGGAATAAGGGGCCCCTTTTGGCAGGTCTCAGGCCAGGGTAATTTGGGCCAGAATGCAAAGATGACTCTCAGAGCCTCCCTCTGCCTTGGGGGCCATATGTTTGCAATCAATGTGTATATGGCTGGTAGGGGAAGGTTTGTCCTGGCCAGTATCCAAGCCAGATGTTTGCTGTGTAGAATTCCATACAGCACAAACCCCAGTAACTCCTTAGTGTGTTGGGAATTTTGTGTGCTATTGTTATGACCAGCTTCATCCTGTAACTCAGAAAGTTTCAAGGGTCCTCTGGGCCAGCACTGGTCCAAGACAGAGCTGGAGAGGAAGAAGGTTGACCTCCTATCTCTTCACCCCTTCCTGTTGGGGCCTCTTTCTTTGTACATAATTTTCTATTTCTTTTTGTCACAGGTTCTCCTTACCTGGCGCACCCTGTCATGTCCTCCTCCAGCCTTCCCCACTCCCAAGTCTTCCACTAAGTACTTCCTGACCACTGACTCTGACCTCTCCTGAGAGCCCTTTATTTGCTTCTGCATCATATACAATCCCATTTATCCATCATAGCCTCTCCTGTCTTAGATCTGCTCTGAAGCTTTTCTAGCTTCCTGCAGGTCAAGGAAGAACAAGTACCGAGGGAACAGTATTCTATGCCTATTGTGAACCTGAGTTTTTCACCTAATCATCTCATTTAAACTTCACAAGCCAGCTACTTGGGGCTGAGGTAGGATGAGTGAGCACAAGAGTTTGAGACCAGACTCAGCAACAGAGCAAGACCACATCACAAAACAAAACAAACCAGGCACTCAAGTGTAATCCTGGCTGCTCAGGAGGCTGAGGTCTGAGGATCCACAGTTCAAAGCCAGCCCAAGAAGCAGAGTCCATCAGACTTTTATTTCTAATTAACCACCAAAACATCTGGAAATGGAGCTGTGGCTCAAGTAGTAGAGTGCCAGCCTTGAGTGAAAAAGCTAAGGGACAGTGCCTTGGCCCTTAGTTCAAGCCCCAATACTGGCAAAAAAAAAAAAAAAAGAGAGAAAGAATTCTATCTCTCTGCCTACCTTAAAGCTATAATATCTATCTTCTTCTGTCTCTAGACATGAACTCAAACTGGAACTTTAATGTCCCGTCTTGGATCTCCATCATGCCAACTGTACTTCCAATTCTCAGCCTCCAAAATCAAGTGAGTCAATGTCTTGTACAAAATGTGTGTGTGTGTGTGTGCTCGCGTGCTTGTTTCTGTCTCTGGCGAATTCAAATGAACATAAAACATATCCAATGCTTTTGTGTATGTCATAGTGTTAGAGTTTGAACTCTGGACTTGGGTTTTGTCTCTTAGCTTTTTCCTCTCTAAAACGGGTGCTCTACCACTTCAACCACAGCTTCACTTTTAGCCTTTTGGTGGTTAGAGAAAAGGAAGAACACTCAAGTCCCTAAAGCCCAACATGACATAGCCCTCTTCCATGTCTAATCCAGAAAGACCATCTCTTTCTGTCTCTCCTACTCTCATACTTGAAACCTCAGACCTGACAAGGCCACTTGCCTAGTGTGCCTCTCTTCTTCCCTCTCTTCCTCTCCAAGTCCTTTCTCCTTCCCCCGCCATCCCTTCCTTTCCTGACTGGGCACAGGGTATAATCTGGGGGTGGTAATTAGTGGGAGTAAATTGGAAGTTGTTTTTCACAAGACTATGTTTCACGCAGGTCAATTTGTATGCTTCCTGGGCACTTGTGACACTCTAGAAATGCCATAGCAACCAGCCCTGGCACCGCCAGGCTCAGTGACAACAGGAGATTGGGCAGGGAGCCAGGCTCTGGGCACTGATGTGCCAGGCACTGAGCTGCATAGAGGCCATTGCTTTTACAGCCTTGACCATTCAGTGTCTCAGTTGTCCCTGCAATGACACAGGAATAATAACTCATTTCCATAATAACCCAGACCCAGACAGAAATGAGCTGAGGGCCTGAACAGTTTGTAAACTGTAAAATGAAGGCCAGTTAGTATAACCTGGCTGTGATTATGACTATTGTTTGCTTGTGTTGCCACCTTTCCCTTCTCAACTCTCTGCTTGGAGCCACAAACTGCCAGATTCCTCTCTATAGAAGCAAGGTCCCTGCTGGCCCGCCTTTATTTCTTGCAAAAATCACTGCACCTGGGACACTTTTTAAGGAGAAGGCCCACAGAGACACCAAAAGCTGATCGTGCGGGGACAGAACCACTATTTAAATTGTATTCACTTTGCCTTTCAGTCATTCAGATTGGTTGGGGCAAGGCCAGCTGGAATTAGTGACAAATTTGAAGCAGACAATATTGACAAAGAAAGGCTGTTATGTAGTCTGCAATGACTCACATTAATTCAAAGGTGATAATTTAAAGACAACTCTCTGAGTCAAAGGGAACATTATTTAGTGAATCAGTGAGAGTTTTTGCTAATTATTCAGATAGACATAGACCTCACCTCAAGTCCTTAAGATCAGTTTTCTCCCTTCAGGAAGGTGGAAAATAATCCTTTCTCCAATACCTTTTTCTCTCTCCAAATCTGAGTGCTTCACCAGGAAAAGGCCTGGAAAACAGGAAAGTGCTATTGAACAACTCACTCGCTCCCCAGATTTTTTCAGCCGCATGTACTATGTGTTGGAAGTAATGTTGCATGCTGGATACAGACATGGAGTTGGTGTGCTAAATGAGGAGCAAAGGGAAGTGAGTCAAGACAGTTATTTCTATCAAGATCAGAGCTGGGGCCTGGTGGGTCACACCTGTAATCCTAGCTACTCAGGAGGCTGAGGTCTGAGGATAGTGGTTCAAAGCCATCCTAGGCAGGGAAGTCGGTGAGACTCATCGCCAATAAATTACCAAAAAAAGAAAGAAGTGGTGCTGTGGCTCAAATGGTAGAGTGCTAGCCTTGAGCAAAAGAAGCTTGAAGACAGGGCCCAGGCCTGAGTTCATGCCCAAGGAGTGGCGAAATGAAAACAAACAAAACAACAACAACCACCACCACAACAAAAAGGATCAGAAAGACACATACACCTGGATAAAATAAATTTAAGTTTAAATCCTAGTGAGTAATATGAAGCATACAAGTGGCAAGGCTCTCTGTTTTAGAGAAAGTGAGACTAGGAAGGTCTAATCAAATTTTCTGTGCCAGTACTGGGGCTTGAACTCAGGGCCTCATGTTCTTACTTGGCATTTCCTCTCAAGTCTGGAATTCTACATTTTGCCCCATAGCTCCATTCCCAGTAATTTGCTAGTTAAATTTCTCTGTCTTGACTGGCTTCAAAATGGGATCCTCATATTTCAGCCTCCTGATTACTTAGAATTACAAGTATGAGCCACTGGCACCTGGCTCCAAGGAGCAGTCTTTCAATGCATGTGAATGCCCATGGCTGTGGGGTATTTTAGGAGCAAAGGGTGACTTGTTAGTGTTCCTGCTGGGGATCTGATTTGCTTCTTAGCTCCCTTCTGAACTGTTCTTTTATGCCAGCTGAGACCTTAAGCCCATTTTTTCCTGTCTCCATGCTAAAACTTTATTGCTTGCACAGCTTGACTCTACTCCTTGACCAAATCCTGTCACCTAGAAATGATGTGTTTCAGAGACAAATATGTGTTCTTGCAATAGAGCAAGGTATATCTTAGACGTGTCTCTGCTCCTAGCCATTATCCTCAGGCTACCTACCTGCTCACTGATAAAATAATTTCTTAGCAGACTGGGAAACCATTCACTAGGGGATTGGTCCTTCTCTCACTGAATCTGCCATGTGCTTACTCTAGGACCTTGCAGACAGCAATTAATCTCTCTGAGCCTGGGTTCCTATAATTAATAAAGGATGACATCTTGCTGTGGAGCAAGGATCCAGCATCGAGCAATTGTTCATGAAGCATGGGTTTCATGGGAAGCAGTTCTGGAACAGTGGGGCTGTGCTAGAAGAGGAGCTCTCTGTTCTGGGACTTGCCAGATTCTCAGCATGGCCTGGTGTCATGTATCTGGCCCTTCTAACCACACCTTCAAAGGTCTAGATTGCCCAAGGTCCCCAGCTGTGTTGTTTTCTTGATGAATTGGAACAAAACATTCCACAAGGGCCCCTAGGCTCTTTTAAGTTCACAGCAGATGGCTGGCAAGCCAGTTCTCTGGGACATACAGTTCTTGACTCAGATCCAGGCAGAGGGCCAAGGACTTGGATGGGCTCTAGAAAAACTTAATACTCATCTCTATTCCATTCCACAATTACCCCCTAAGACCCTAAAGCTTTTACTGGCATGAAGAGTGTCTAGGATTGGGCATGCTTGACCCTCTCTACTTCTCTGGTTCCTAGTCACTACTATGGCTTTGGAGGTTTCTCAGTCCTCTACCCAAGGCTTCATTCTAAGTCCAGTGTAGTGTCCATGGTACCCCTTTTAGAGTAAATTGACAAATCATGCACCTGTTCATCTATCCACCCAACCAATAAGTATTTACCAATATACTTCTGTGTGTAGGCCTTGTGCTAAACTCTGTGGGACTCTAATTGTGAAAAAGACAGCTAAATCCCTCATAGAACTCCTGTGATAATGAGGGGAACAAGTCAGGTTACTGGTAAGTTAAATTCCACAGAATCAATCCAATGATAAAGGTAGGCTGTGAGCAAGGATGTAAAGAAGGATCAGAGCCATTCCTGGAAGAAGGGAGACTTGAGCCGAAACAAGAGGAATTTGACATAGAGAGGAAAAAAAGCAAAGGAAGAGCTAAGAGCTGATGGCTCACACCTATAATCCTAGCTACTCAGGAGGCTGTGATCTAAAGATTGTAGCTCAAAGTCAGCATCAAAAGAAGCCAGACGTGGGTGGGTGCTGGTGGCTCATGTTTATAATCCTAGCTACTCAGGAGGCTGAGATCTGAGGATCATGGTTCAAAGCCAACCTGGTTGGGAAAGCCCATGAGAATCTTATCTCCAATTAACCACCTGAAGTAGAACTGTGGCTCAAAGTGATAGAGTAGTAGCCTTAAGCAAAAGTGCTCAGGGACAGAGTACATCTCCTGAGTTCAAGCCCCACAAACACTACCACCACCACTAACAACAACAGCAAAACCAGACATAGAGCGGTGGCTCAAGAGGTAGAGCTCTAGCCTTGAGAAAATGCTCAGAGACAATGTCCAGGCCCTGAGTTCAAGCCTCAAGACAGGCACAGAAACAAAAAGGAAAGGAAACAGTTCCCATCCTGAATGAGGAGACAGCGAGAAGATCAGGAAACAAGATCTGGGTAGCTGGAAACAGTTCCACTTAAGAAGAGAGTGTATGCATGCATATGGCAGGACTGTGAAGGGGAACACCAGCAGGGGAGAGGTAGTCTAGACATGGTAAGGAAGCAGGACTTGATCAGGAAGTCAATAGAAATACTTTGAACTGTTGTGGATTGGATCATGAACCCTGATGTGGTCAATTTGGTGTTTTTGAAAGATTACTTTGGTTTCTTGGTAGAGAGAGATCAGACAGTGGATGATAGGCAAGCCGGGAGAGAAGAAATCAGGATGCTACTACAGTGGTTAAGGGAAGCGATAATTGTAGCTTAGACCAGAATGGTAGCAGTGAAGATGGAAAGAAATGGCTGGATTGGGGCTGTATTTTGGAGGTAGAACTAATGAGACTTACTGATAGATTTAATGTGAGGGATAAATGAGAGAAAAGACTCAAAATGTCCTTTCTTCTTCATTCCCTCCCTTTCTTCCTCCAGCTCCCTCGTTTCCTGTGCAAGCACTCTTATGGAGTTAGTTATGCGTCCAGCTCCTCCTCCCAGTTTCTGACTTAGACAACTAAGGTATTGGTAGTTTGGTTCATGCAGTTGGAGGACATTAAGGGTAAGAGATGAATTCAGTGCCATGTTGGGTTTGAACTTTCAGAATGAGATGCTCTATAGCTACTTTGTTATTTATGTCCAAAATTCAAATGAGAGGATGAGACAGGAGACAGTTGTGAGGTCTTGCGAATGGGTGAGGTGGCCCAAAGGGCAAAGACAATGCCATGCACTTGGCAGGGGCACTGTCCCTTCAAAGGATTCCCTACCTTTTGGCTGTTTCACTTCAACTCTGGAAGTCAGATTTCACTAAAGACTTCAATGTAGGACAGAGATCCTGCAGATAATATAACTCTTAACTCCCTCCTTTATCTCCCTTCGTGTCATTCCACCTCATCCTGGGCTGACTTGAAGTATTTCCAATTAGAAAACAGTCCAACAAAATGAATACAGGGAAACATACTTTAAAGGTGTAGGGAAGGGCCAAAGGTAGGGGGGAGAAAAATGAAGGGAGGAAGTTGGAGAGAATGCAGTCATTATATTCAATGCATATCCTATGCACTTAAGAAAATTAAGGGGTGGGGCTGGGAAGGTGGCTCAGTGGTAGAGCACTTGCCTTGCATGCCTGAGGCCCTGGGTTCGATTCCTCAGCACCACATAAGCAAAAAGAAAAAACCCGGAAGTGGCGCTGTGGCTCAAGTGGTAGAGCGCTAGCCTTGAGCTGAAGAGCTGAGAGACAGTGCCCAGGCCCAGAGTTCAGGCCCCACAACCGGACCCAAAAAAAAGAAAGAAAATTAAGGGGAAGCTGGGCTCTGGTGGCTTATGCCTGTAATCCTAGCTACTCAGGAGGCTGAGATGTGAGGATGGCGGTTCAAAGCCAGCCAGGGCAGGAAAGTCCAAGGGACACTTATCTCCAATAAACCACCAGAAAACTGGAAGTGGCATTGTGGCTCAAGTAGTAGAACACTAGCCTTGAGCTGAAGAGCTGAGGGACAGAACCCAGGTCCATAGTTCAAGCCCCAGGACCAACCAAAAAAAAAAAAAAATTAAGGGGAGGGACAGAAAATGATGAAAGGGGTGACATCAATCAAGATGCATTGGAATCATAAGCTAATTTGTTTAAATGGTAACTCCTTTATACAACAACAACGACTAATATTAATAATAATAATAATGGAATTTTTCTAGCTCATGGGCCAGTATGCTGTCACTCTCAGAATATTCAGTTTATGGCTCCCCCTGCTGTCAGAGTTTGAGATGACACCCAGCTGTTCACTGCTCTTCATCTGCATCCCCTCAACCCTCTCTCCCACTCTTCCAGAATCCTCTCATCTCAACCCTCTTCTCCCTGTTTTAAAACCCCATTCACCTAACAGAAGTACTTGCTGGAAGTGAGGAGGTCTGCCTGGATGTCTGGAAGCACCAATGAAGTTCTTTTTCTTTTTCATTTATTTTTTGGCTTTGTGGGGCTTGAACTCTGGGCCTGGGTGCTGTCTCTCAGCTCTTGAGCTCAAGCCTACCACTCTACCACTTGAGCCACAGCCTCACTTCTGGTTTTCTAGTGGTATTAGCTAAGATTACAGGCGTGAGCCACCAGCACCCGGTTGTCACTGAACTTCTTTTGCTCAAGGCTAGCACTCTATCACTTAAGCCACAGCACCATTTCTGGCTTTTTCTGTTTATGTGGTTCTGAGTAATTGAACCCAGGACTTCATATGCTAGGTAGGCAAGCACTCTACCACTAAGCTGCATTCCCAGCCCATGAATGAAATGCTTGTTGTCCAAGTTTTATTTTTTTCTGTCTCAAACCCTGTGTGTGTGTGTGTGTGTGTGTGTGTGTGTGTGTGTGTGTGTGTGTGTGTGTGTGTGTGTGTGTGTGTGTGTGTGTGTACTAGTACTGGGGCTCAAACTCAGGGCCTTGCACTCTCACTTGGCTTTTTCACTCATTGCTGGTGCTCTACCACTTAAGTCATGCTTCCCCCTCTGGTTTTTAGGTGGTTAATTGGAGATAAGAGTCTTGTAGAGTCATCTTCCCAGGTTGACTTTGAGCTGTGATTCTCAGATCTCAGCCTCCTGAGTATCTAGGATTATAGGCATGAGCCACCAGCAGCTGGCATGAAATTTACTTTTGCTCAGTTTCAGAATTCTGGCCTAGCTCTATATGCTTGAGCAGATCATCATGGTGCTAGAAACTTGCAGCCATGGGGGGTTTCACCCCATGGCCAGCAAGAAGCAGAGAAAGAATTTCTTCTTATGGTGCTGGGGATTGAATACAGGGCCTCACACATGCTAGATGAGAATAGACTGGATCTGCTCTAGGTTACTTTATGTTGTATAAAGTATGCCAGGCGCCAGTGGCTCACGCCTGTAATCCTAGCTACTCAAGAGGCTGAGATCTGAGGATCTCGGTTTAAAGCCAGACCAGACAGGAATATCCATGAGCCTCTTATCTCCAATAAAGCACTCAGAAAACTGGAAGTGGTGTTGTGGTTCAAGTGGTAGAGCTCTAGCCTTGAGCTGAAGAGCACAAAGAGGCTCAGGGACAGCACCCAGGCCCTGAGTTCAAGCCCCATGACTGGCAACCCCCCCCCCCAACCCATACAAAACAAAACAAAAAAAAACTGTCACTGTGAGCCAGGCTCATGCTTTTTTTTTTTTTTAATTTAATTTTATTTTATTTGTGTCATGCTTTTAATCCTAACTACTTAGGAGGAGGATGAGATCCAAGGATTGCAATTTGAAGCCAGCCCTGGCAGGAAAGTCTATGAGACTTACCTCTAATTAAGCACCAAAAAAAGTTGGAAGTAGGGCTGTGGCTCAAGTCCCTAGCCTTGAGAAAAAACTTCAGGGACAATACCCAGGTCCGGAGTTCAAACCCCAGGACCAGATCTCAGCACTCTTCCAGAGCTTTAGCTCAAGTACAGTTTTTCCTGCTTTTGACATGCAACCCCTTTCAAACTGACACCCCAAACTGCCTGCCACCCTGACCTGCATTTTTTAAGTCTGCACTATAAATAGCTGTGCACCTGTGGTTCATAATTTTCATCAAGTCCTCTCTGACTTTTCTTACATCTGTATCAGCCTTTGCCTTCAGCCTTTATTTAATACATTCACTGGGAACCTTGCAGCCTGTTTAACCCTTTCTTAGCTAATTCTATATGTTTCATATGTGCATAATATATGTATAATGTATGATATGTGGGTTAATATTATAATTAAAATATCAGTTGCTGTGTGCTGGTGGCTCTCATCTGTAATCTTACCTACTCAGGAGGGTGAGATCTGAAGACTGTGGTTCAAAGCCAGCCTGAGCAGAAAAGTTGTTGAAACTCTTTTTTATTGTTACTATAAAGGTGACATGCAGAGGGGTTATAGTTATATAAGTCAGGTAATGAATACATTTCTTTTTGGATAACCTCACTCATTCACTCGCTCATTCCCAATTGTCATGGACACTCTTATCTCCAATTAACTAACAAAGAGATGGAAGTGTAGGCATGATTCAAGTGATAGAGTACCAGCTTTGAGCAAAAAATGCTAAGAGCACAAGATTTTGAATTCAAACCCCAGTACCACAAAAGAATCATAGTTATGTCAACAAACTTTTATTTTTGAAGCAATATAATATTTATATTATTCTTTTTGGGGGGTGCCAGTCCTAGGGCTTGAACTCAGGTTATAGACACTATCTCTGAGCTTTTGTGCTCAAGGCTAAAGAACTACCACTTGAGTAACTGTTCCACTTTTGGCTTTTTATTTGGTGCTTAATTGGAGATAAGAGTCTCAGGGATTTTCTTTCCTAGTCTATCTTTGAACTGTGATTCTCACATCTCAACCTCCTGAGTAGATGGGATTAAGGCATGAGCTACTGGAGCCCAGCTATATTATTTTTTATATGCCCAGTGTTAGTGGCTCACACATATAATACTAGCTACTCAAGAGTTCGAGTTCTGAGGATCACAGTTCCAAGCCAGCTTGGGCAGGCAAATCTAAGAGACTCTTATCTTCAATTAACCAGCAAAAGTCTAGAAGTGGAGGTGTGGCTCAAGTGGTATGGCACCAACCTTGAGTGGATATACTGAGGAAAATATGATGCCCTGAGTTAAAGCCCCAGTACTAAAAACTAGTAGTTAAGAATTAGAATAAAACTAGGAGCCAGGCTGGGCACTGGTGGCTTACGCCTGTAATCCTAGATACTCAGGAGTTTAAGATCTGAGGATTGGGGTTCAAAGCCAGCCCAGGCATAAAAGACCGTGAGACTCTTTTTTTTTGCAGGGGGGGGGTCCGGTCATGGGGTCTGAACTCTGGGCCTGGGTGCTGTCCCTTAGCTCTTCAGCTCAAGGCTAGTGCTCTACCACTTGAGCCACAGCACCACTTCCGGCTTTTTGCTTATGTGATGCTGAGGAATTGAACCCAGGGCCTCAGGCATGCAAGGCAAGTGCTCTACCACTGAGCCACCTTCCCAGCCCTGACTGTGAGACTCTTATCTCCAATAAACCACCCAGAAAACTGGAAATGGTACTGTGGCTCAAGTGGTAGAGTGCTAGCCTTGAGCTGAAGAGCTGAGGGACAGCGCCCAGGCTCAGAGTTCAAGTCCCACGACCGCCAAAAAAACCCCAAACCCAAAAACCAAAAAACAACTAGCAGCCAATGGTTCACACCTATAATCATAGCTACTCAGGAGGCTGAGGTCTGAGGATTGTAGTTTGAAGACAGTCCGGGCAGGGAAGTGTGAGACTCTTATCTCCAATTAACCACCAGAAAACTGGAAGTGGCACAGTGGCTCAAGTGGTAGAGTGCTAGCCTTGAACAAAAGAGCTTAGGGACAACACCCAAGCTCTGACTTCAAGCCCCAAGACTGACAAAAAAGACAGAGAAAGCAGTAACTGCAGTTCCTAGGGGATGGGGAAGAGCTCTACAGCTGTGTGACAATGACTCTGAGAAAGTCCAGAAGCCAAAAGACAGGCAAGGAACCAGGCATCAGTGTTCACCCCTATAATCCTAGCTACTCAGGAGGCTGAGATCTGAGAATCATGGTTTTTTTTATTGTTTTTTTTTGCCAGTCCTGGGACTTGAACTCAGAGCCTGAGCACTGTCCCTGAGCTTCTTTAGCTCAAGGCTAGTGCACTACCACTTGAACCACAGCACCATTTCCGGCTTTTTCTGTTCATGTAGTACTGAGGAATCCAACCCACAGCTTCATGAATGCTAGGCAGGTACTCTACCACTAAGCCACATTCCCAGACCAAGAATCATGGTTTGAAGACAGCCTTGGCAGAAAAGTCCATGAGACTCTTATCTCCATTAAGTTACTCAAAATAGCCAGAAGTACTGTGGCTCAAGTGGTACAATGCTAGCCTTGAGCACAAAGGGGTTTAGAGACAGCACCCAGGCTCTAGTTCAAGCCCCAGGACCATCAAAATAAAAAAAGACTGGCAAGATAGATATTCCTTCCCATTGATCAGGGCCTTTTGGGGATCACTGCCAGCAGGGAAGCAGATAGGGAAAGGGTAACCAGGTTCCTGTGGAAGTCTCTCTAGCTTTTCATGACAGTTCATAGAGGGTCAGCTGCCTACAACAGCAAACCCAGAACTGCATTGCTTCAGCCTGGGTTCTATAGGTGTGTGGGTATGGACATATGTTTGTATGCATTTTTTTCTGTCGGTGGTGGGGCTTGAACTCTGGGCTTGGGCACTGTCCCTGAGTTCTTGAGCTCAAGGTGAGCATTCTACTACTTGAGCCACTGTGCCACTTCTGGTTTTCTGGTGGTTAACTGGAGATAAAAGTCTACAGACTTTCCTGCTTGGGCTGGCTTTGAATCACAATCCTCAGATCTCAGCCTCCTGAGTAGCTAGGATTGCAGGCATGAGTCACCAGCTCCTGGCTTTTGTATGAGTTTTTTTTTTTTTTTTTGTCAGTTGCGGGGCTTAAATTCGACCTGGGTCCTGTCCCTGATCTTTTTGTGCTGAAGGCTAGCGCTCTACCACTTTGAGCCACAGTTTTTTTGTTGTTTGTTTCCTTTTTACAGTCCTGGAGCTTGAACTCTTGTCCTGGACACTGTCCCTGAGCTTCTTTTGCTCAAGGCTAGCGCTCTACCACTTGAGCCACAGCACTACTTCTGGCCTTTTCTGTTTATGTGGTACTGAGGAATCGAACCCAGGGCTTCATGCATGTGAGGCAAGCACTCTACTACTAAGCTACTTTACCAGTCCTTGAGCCACAGTTTTTAGATCTGAGTCTCACAGGCTTTCCTGATGGGGCTGGCTTTAAGCAGAGCTTCTTAGAACTCAGTTGCCTGAGTAGCTAGAATTACAGGTGTGAGCCACCAGCTCCTGGTGTATGTATGTATTTTTGTGCACATATCGAGGCTTGAACTAAGGACCTCACACTTTCCATTGCCTTTTTTCACTCAAGTCTGGTGCTCTACCACTTGAGCCACATCTCCACTTATATCTTTTTTCTGGTTAATTGAAGATAATATTGTCATGGATTTGTCTGCCCCAGCTGGCTTCAAGCTGTGATTCTCAATTTTCAGCCTCTTTAGTAGCTAGGATTACAGGTGTGAGTCCCCAGCACTTGGCTCTCCAAGTATTTAAGTGATGATGGCAGACCTCAAGCCAAAGCACAATTAGAAATGACTTCCTTAGATTCCAGATGAAGCTTCTCCCCCTCCTCTCTTTCTCTCCCCTCTCTCCCTCTCTCTCCCCCCCCCTCTCTCTCTCTCTCTCTCTCTCTCTCTCTCTCTCCCTCTCTCTCTCTCATTTCAAGACTGGGACTCAAACTAGGTATCTAACACCAACCTCAAGTTTTTTCTTTTGAACCATGGTCTTGTTATGTAGCCTCAATTGTCCTTGAATTCTTTACTCTCCTGCTAAAGCCCCTTGAATACTGCAATTACAGGTGTGAATTACCAACTACCTTGTTAGTCAAATGAAGTTTTTGTGCTTCTATCCCTCTTTTGCTTTCTATAGAAATTTCCCTTATTCTCTACTCCTACTTATCTTTTGGGTTGTCAGGGTATCTGGGCACTCAACTTGCCCTGTCTTAGTCCATTTTTGCTGCTATCACAGATGGAATAATTTGTAAACAATATACATTTTATCCTTTTTTCTTTCTTTTTTTTTTTTGGTGCCAGTATGGGGCCTTGAATTCAAGGCCTGAGTGCTGTCCTTTAGCTTTTTCTCTCAAAGTTGGCACTCTACCACTTGAACCACAGATCTATTTCTTGCTTTTTGGTGGTTAATTGTAGCTAGGAGTCTCAGGGACTTTCCTGTTCAGGCTAGCCTCAAACTAGGATCCTCAGATCTCAGCCTCCTGAGTAGCTAGTATTACAGGCATGAGCCATTGGCAGCACTTGACTAGAAATTTATTTCTTACGGCTTTAGGGGCTGAGAAGTCCAAGATAAGGGGCTGGTAAGACTGGTGTTTGCTGAGGGCCTCTCTCCTAAGATGGTGCCTCTTTGTAGAATCTCCTTCTCAGCAGGGGAAGGAATGTTGTGTCCTTAAATGGTACAAGAACAAATAAGGGCTAAACCAATGATCTTGAAACTTTTTATAAGGCTTGGAGTCTTTCATAAGAATGGAGCCTTCCTAACAAAAGGCATTCCCAAAAGGTCCCATGCTTACTGCTACCACATCAATTTTATTTTGTTTTTGTTTTTTTGTTTTGTTGGTTGTGGGGCTTGAACTCTGGGCTTGGGCGCTGTCCTTGTGCTCTTTAGCTCAAGGTGAGCTCTCTACCGCTTGAGCCACAGCGCCACTTCCTACCACATCAATTTTAAACCACAGGACTCACACACACACACAACTTAAACACCCCTACCAAATGTTCTCTTAACAGAGGGTTTGTTTGTTTATGTGCTAGTCCTAGGACCTGAGTTTTTGTGTTTGTTAGAAAAATGGAGGAAAAAGGAAACAGGCCATCTTCCACAGGCAAGGAGTGTTTATTGAGATATAACAGTGAGGACAAAGCTTCCTGTGGGCTTGGAGATTGTGTCAAGAGGTGGGTCAGGAGTTGGGTTTTTATGAGGTCTGAGCAAGGAGGCAGAGGTTAATAAAGAAGCCATTAGGTATAGGGAGGTCCGGGGCTTTTCAGTTGAACCCACAATAGAATGTTTGCAGTCAGGCTTAGGTAGATTGCTCTGCCTGTGTCAGGCAGTCTGTACATATCTTTGGTGGCTTGCCTGACATTTGTATGCATCGGGAAAACAGGGAGGGGGTCAGTCTTTAGGGGCTCAAGGCTAGTGCTCTATCATTTGAGCCACAGTTCCACTTGTGGCTTTTTGGTGTTTAATTGGTCCTAGGTGCTGTCCCTGAACATTTGTTCACAAAGCTAGTGCTCTACTACTTGAGCTACAGCTCCACTTCCTGCCTGTTCCCTTCCTTCCTTCCTTCCTTCCGTCCCTCCCTTCCTCCCTCCCTCCCTTCCTTCCTTCCTTCCTTGTCGGTCATGGGGCTTGAATTCTGGGCCTGGGCGCTGTTCTTCAGCTCAAGGCAAACCTATACGACTTGAGCCACAGCGTCACTTCTGGTTTTCTGGTGGTTTATTGGAGAGAAGAGTCTCAGGGACTTTCCTGCCTGGGCTGGCTTTGAACCGCGATCCTCAGATCTCAGCCTCCTGAGTAGCTAGGATGGCAGGCGTGAGCCACTAGTGCCAGGCTATTTCTTAAATGACAGCTTTGGTGACCTCTATCAATGTGTTTAGATCACAGAGACCTCAACTCTCAAGGCATCTGGATTCAAAGTGTGCTCAGAGCCAGGAAGTACCGGAGTCGTTGAAAGCAGCTATAGCGGTCCTCCGCCACTCTAAGAATAACGTGTGCGTGCGTGCGTGCGTGCGTGCGTGTGTGCGTGCGTACGTGTGCGCGCGCGTGCGTGCAGGCACATGCGCACTCCCCGGCCCCTCTCCCCCCCCCCCCCCCACCCGCCTGTGCCCCGTATATTGGTTCCGACCATATTGAAAATCCAATGACGCAGTCCACTAGGCGCCTCACCGCGCTGTGCTGCATTGACCGCTTCAAACTCTAGGTTCCCGCGCGCATACGCGCAGGCGCAGAACGGGTGGAGCTATGACGTCGGCGCTGAAGCGCGGGCCTGCGGATTGGTTGGTCTGGCGGCAGAGGGTTGGCCCTGCCGCTATGCGAGAGAACAGAGCATGCGTCGGATGTTAACGAGCGAAATTCAAGCTACAGCTCTGATTCCTGAAAACCAAGCTTGATGATGGAGGCGTCCACAAGTTCGGCGGAAATCCAGAATTTAAGCTCAATACAGGCTGCCCATTATCTGAGGTTAGTTTGGGCTACCGGGCAGGTATAACTAGCAGGGCCTTGGATTGCGCGGAGGAGGTGGTGGAGCCTTGTGGGACGCTTCTCGGCCCTTTCCGAGTAGGGCATGAGAATCGACTCCAAGCACTGACCGTATTTCTTTCCTGGGAATCCCTGGCACACCTACTTTTTGGCCAGAGGGGGTGCATGAGCTCCAGCATTATCTCCTACAGAGTCAGCACTTCAACTGCTTAAGCCCTTTCTGAATCTTCCTACCCTAACAAGCCCCAAACCTAATGTATACAGAGACAAATAACAGGGCCCCCAAATTGGTCTGGTAGTGGGAACCGATCTGCTGTATTGTTTCATGAGTACTTTAAATTGATTCATATGCTGGGCTGAGCGTTAGTATAAAGATGAGAGTGAGCATCTAAATAGAAGGATCACTGAGCAAAGGAAGATCTCACCACCGGAAACATTTGAACGATGTGTTAAAATGCATAAGCATTCACCTAATTGCTGAGTGAAATCTAGGGTATGTACGGATTTTTTTTTATTGTAAAATACACATAACATCAAATTAACCATCTTCATTTTTATTATTTTATTTTTTTGCGAGTACTGGGGCTTGAACTCAGGGCCTGAGCACTGTCCTTAAACCTCTCTGTGCTCAAGGCTAGCGCTCTACCACTTGAGCCACAGCACCACTTCCGGTTTTTTCCTTTTTGCTTATGTGGTGGTGGAGACTCGAACCCAGGGCCTCATGCATGCAAGGCAAGCACTCTACCACTGAGCCACCTTCCCAGCCCCTGTAATCCTAGCTTCTAAGGAGGCTGAGATTTGAAGATCACGGTTCAAAGCTGGCCAGGGCAGGAAAGTCCATGAGACTCCAATAAACTATTCAGAAAAAGCCAGTAGTGGCTCTTTGGCTCTAGAGGTAGAGCACTATCTTTTAGGGACAGTGCTCAGGCTCTGAGTTCAAGCCCCAGGATCAGCAAAACAAAAACCTTATTGTTTCTGCTTTTTAGAATTCATTTCAATAAATATTTTTCATATAATAGAGGCACACTCCAAGCTTTTATTTTGCAAAACTAAAACTGTACCAAGTAAACAAGTCCCATGATATCTTAAGACAGTCTATGTATGTTACTAGAGTACTGACTATTAGAGTTGGATCGTGTTACTTTATTTTTTACAGGTCTGGGGATTACAGCCTAGATCATCATGCATGTACTGCTAAATACTCTACCATTGAGCCATATCCCCAACTGAAGTTGGGTCATTTTAACTTCAGATGACTGGTTGGGAGTATAGTTCAGTAGTAGAGCACTAGCCCAGCATGAAAGAGCTGTGGGTTAGATCCACAGCACTTAAAAAACAAAAACAAAACAAGATAAAAACAGAAATTACAAGCAGTTAACTAGCTTGGTTACCAAAAGCAAGTTTCTCTTAACTATTTTGAGCCTTAAGTTTTCATTTGGAAAATGGATCTTTTTTTTTTTTTTTTGTCGGTCGTGGGGCTTGAACTCTGGGCCTGGGCGCTGTCCCTCAGCTCTTCAGCTCAAGGCGAGCGCTCTACCACTTGAGCTACAGCACCACTTCCGGTTTTCTGATGGTTTATTGGAGATAGGAGTCTCACGGTCTCTCTTGCCCCGGCTGGCTTTGAACCGCGATCCTCAGATCTCAGCCTCCTGAGTAGCTAGGATCTTTAGCCCTTCTCCTTTCCCTAAGCACATCAGGGGGAGGGCTCTCTGTCTGCACTGTTTGTTCCCTTAGAACTGTTTCTTACTCTGAGACATTTTGCTTGCTCCCAAAGCTTCTTGCCTGAGCATTCTTAAACAATCCCTGTCTTCCACTACCTACAGCTATCACTCCTCCTCCAATCATGTCTTCTCTCACAATTCATTTCAGGACTTATCTCATGACCCCCTCAGCTATTACAATTGCTTTCTTTTTCCTCCTAACATTTCTTTACTTCCCTGGTCCTGGGGCTTCAACTCAGGGCCTGGGCTCTGTTCTGAGCCCCTCTGTGTTCAAGGCTAGCGCTCTACCACTTGAGCCACAGCGCCACTTCAGGCTTTTTCTATTTATGTGGCACTAAGGAATTGAAACCAGGGCCTCATGCATGCTAGGCAAGCACTCTACCACTAAGCCACAATCCCAGCCCCCCACCTAATATTTCTGTCTCTCCTGTCCTCACTAATCCTCCCACATGCCCCCCATTCCACATATATTCCCCTCACACAAACTATCTCCTGTTTACAGCTTTGGTCCTAGATACAATGCTAGTTATTTAATCTGTTTCTCTTTTTCCCCTTCCTTTTTGTCCCTTTCTCTATCTGTTGCTGCTGTGTAAGTGCTGAAAAGAACTCTGAAACTGGCTTACATATGTTTGGCACACGATATCTTTTTTGTCTTTGTGCATGTGTATGCCTATTTGTCTGCATGTGTATGTATGTGTATATGCCAGTACTGGGGCTTGAACTCAGAGCTTGGGTACTCTCCCTTAGCTTTTTTGTTTATTCCTGGTATTCTACTGCTTAAGCCACAACTCTACTTCCAGATTTTTTTGGTGATTCACTGGAGATGTCTCATGGACTTTTACTGCCCAGGCTGTCTTTGAACTTTAACTCCCAGTCTCTTGAGTAGCTAGTATTACAGGTGTGAGTAACCAATTCTAGCCTTTTTTTGGTCTTTTACAAAATCTTTAGCCAGGCACCAGTGGCTCACACTTAGAGTGAAAAAGCTGAAGGACATCTGCCAGGCCCTGAATTCAAGTCCCAGTACTGGCACAAAATAAAGAGATCTCCAGATTTATTATTTTTTGTATTTTATAATAGGTCAATCTTATTACGAACATACATTCTTGATATTATTATATTTGAATTATTGCTAATAATTGTAATAGCTTAGGCTTTCATTTTAATATTTAATCACATTTTAATGAATGGTCTAAATCATAGTAAAACATGTATTTTTCAATAGAAAGTTTCAGAAAGCCTTTTCAAATTAAGGCACACACAAAAAATCTACAAGACAAGTGTGGTGGCCCATGCCTGAAATACCAACTATTTGGGAGGTTGCATCAGATTTGCAGGTTTGAGGCCAGCCTAGGTCAAGAGTTGTAAGATCTTATTTTTTAAAATAAAAGGACCCAGGGTATAGCTTGTGGTAGAACTCTTTGCCTAGTGTGTGTGTGAGGCCCTGAGTTCAATACTCAGTACTATAAAACAAAATTTTCAGTTGTACAATTGTAACCCTACCATTTGATTGTCTCTCAAAAACATGGACATTCTCAAAATAGAGAGGATATCAATATCAATGACAGAAAAAGTATACTCATTTCTGTAAACATTTTAGTTTTTGAAAATTCAAGCCCTACGACCGACAAAAAAAGAAAATTTAAAGTTACCAGTTTTCATAATTTTTGAAAATGCCCCAAAGTGCAGACATCAGTACATATTTCTTTTATTTTTTTTGGGGGGGGGTGTCTTGGGCTTGAACTCTGGGTCTGGGTACTTTCCTGAGCTCTTCAGCTCAAGGTGAGTGCTCTACCACTTGAGCCACAGCACCACTTCTTGTTTTTTGGTGGTTAATTGGAGATAAGAGTCTTACAGACTTTCTTGCCAGGGCTGGCTTTGAACTGTGATCCTCAGGTCTCAGCCCCCTGAGTAGCTAGGATTACAGGAGTGAGCCAATGGCGCCTGGCCATATTTCTTTTTTTGTTGGTACTAGAGCTTAAAGTTCAGGCATTTGCTTGCTAAGCAGGTGCTATACCACTTGAGCCATTTCCTCAGTCCTTGCTTAAGTTTTTTTTTTCAGATAGATCTTTTTTTCCAGGGCCAACCCTGATCCTTCTACACTTCCTGTGGGGATGGGATTATAAACCACAAATGCTTGGATTTTTTTTTTTGGTCAGTTGTGGGGCTTGAACTCTGGGCCTGGGCACTGTCCCTGAGCTGTTCAGCTCAAGGCTAGTGCTCTACCAGTTTGAATCACACCACCACCTCTGGTTTTCTGGCAGCTAATTGGAGGTAAGTGTCTCATGGACTTTCCTGCCCAGGCTGGCTTTGAACCATGATCCTCAGATCTTAGTCTCTCCTGAGTAGCTAGAATTAAAGGCGTGAGCCACCAGTGCCCTGCCAGTCTAGCATTTTGCTGGATAATTAAAGATGAGGCCTCACAGATGGGGTTTCTGTCTAAGATGGTTTTGAATCACTGTCCTTCAGGTCTCAACTTCCTAGTAGATAGAATTACAGGGATGAGCCATCACAACCTTGGCTTGTTTTTGAGATGGGTTCTTGCAAACTTTCTGTCAAAGTTTGTCTGGAAGTGAGATCTTCTCAGTTATCACCTCTGAGTAGCTGGGATTACAGGTGGGTACCACCATACCCAGCAGTTTAGTATATTCTTAACCCATTTTCCAGCTATTAGTTTTATCTCACTTCAGTTGATTTTTGTTGTTGTTGTTGTTTGCTGGCCCTGGGACTTGAACTCTGGGCCCGGGCTCTGTCCCTTTGCTTTTGTGCTCTACCTCTTGAGCCACAGCTCCACATCTGGCTTTTTGTGATTAATTGTAGATAAGAGTCTCACAGACTTTTCTGCCTGAGCTGGCTTCAAACCACAGTCCTCAGATCTCAGCCTCTTCAGCAGTTAGGATTACAGGTGTGAGTGACAGGTACCCAGCTTAGTTGATAGTTAAAAAAATGTAAAAAGAAAAATTATATATACACACACTACATTAATTGTTCAGAGTAAGGGATTTTATTATGACATTTTCATACATATATATAATGCACTTTGATCATATTTTATCTCTATTATTCTTCTTGCTCCCTCCCCCTGCTACATACATTTCTTTGTCATAAAGCATCTTCTGTCACAGTGATCTTGGGCACACTGTGTCATGCTCTCCTTTGGTGATGCCTGCTCACCAGCTCCTCTATTGTCTGCCTGCTCACTGTGCTGCTCAAGCTCCCTCCATTTTTCTCCCTGTCACCAACTTGTCTCTGACACTCATCTGTTCATTACCACATATCCAGTCACTGTTTATTTTCTCTGCCATCCACTTGCTCTTTCATCTCACCCTCTTTTTCTCTGCCATCCTTCCCACTGTGTCCCCTTGCACTGTTCTCAGTCACCTATGGTCTCTTAGTTTGTCAACCACTCTTTACCTGTCTCTATCACCTGTCTTTATTTTTGTCTCTGGGGGTTTGAACTCAGGGCCTCAGGCTTCCTAGGCAGCCTCAATCACTTGAGCCACATCACCAGCCCCACTGAATCTTTTTTTGGTGCCTGTCCTTTCCCTGTCATACGATCTCATTGCCTACCCTCTCTCTCTATCAGTAACTTTTGGGTTTAAGCACAGATAGAAACCATGCATTGTATTAAAATAAGATTTTTTTGGTATGTGTGTGCCAGTCCTGGTGCTTGAGCTTAAGAAGGCCTGTCCTGTCCTTGAGTTTTGTTGCTCAAAGCTAGCACTCTACTATTTGAGTCACATCCCACTTCAGGCTTTTTTGGTGTTCAATTGGAGATAAGAGACTCAAACTTTCTTGCCTGGGCTGGCTTTGAACCACTATCCTTAGTTCTCTGCCTCCTGTGCAGCTTGGATTACAGGTGTGAGCCACCAGCACCTGACAAAACAGAAATTTTTTAACATATTCACCTGAGAAATGAGATGCCTAGCTAATGAATGAATTAGGTATGAACTAGGACTAAAGGAGGGTATTTAGGGAAGAGCAAACCCGGGAGAAACTGTACATCCCTCTGGATAGCAGAAAAGTGGGGGTGCTAGTTTTCAGGCAGGGCTGGTGTGGGCTTCCAGGGCCAGCAGGCAGCCACCTCTCTTGGTTCTGTCACCCTTTTATAATTATTTCATCTGAAGATATATAAATGTCACTACAAAATCTCAATTCTACTGTCTCCAATAAAGAATCAGTCACTGTTTTTGTGACATTAGGTTATTTGTAAAGATAGTGACAATCGTAAAAACACAAGTCCCGAAAAAGTGTAATTATGCTTAGAATGGAGAAGAAAGTACAAGGATCTCACAGACTTTGCTATACCAAACAGATGAAAAGCCAGTTGATCCTATACTGTAGGTTTATCCAAATAGATTTTTTAAAATCCCATCCTTTTCCTTTGTGTATGCTTTATTCACTTTAATAAAATAAACTCCTTAGAAAATGTTGAAGAATGGGGCTGGGAAGGTGGCTCAGTGGTAGAGCGCTTGCCTTGCATGCATGAGGCCCTGGGTTTGATTCCTCAGCACCACATAAGAAAAAAAGAAAAAAGCCGGAAGTGGTGCTGTGGCTCAAGTGGTAGAATGCTAGCCTTGAGCTGAAGAGCTGAGGGACAGTGCCCAGGCCCAGAGTTCAGGCCCCACGACCGGACCAAAAAAAAACAAAAACAAAAAACCCCGAAAATGTCGAAGAAGGAGTTGGTGATCAACTCCTAAATCATATACATTTCTTCTTACTCCTATCAATTTGTGCCATATTTAGCCTAGGCAGGAAATTCTTGATAATTTGAACATGTGAGGTCCCTTAAGAGTTCTGAGCGGGGGTGGGAAGGTGGCTCAGTGGTAGAGCACTTGCCTTGCATGCCTGAGGCCCTTGGTTCAATTCCTCAGCACCACATAAGCAAAAAGAAAAAAGCCGGAAATGGGGCTGTGACTCAAGTGGTAGAGCGCTAGCCTTGAGCTCAAGGACAGCACCCAGGCCCAGAGTTCAGGCCCCATGACCTGACTCAAAAAAAAAAAAAAAAAAAAAAAAGAGTTCTGAGCTCTGCAGGGTTACATATATCCCATGTTGCTTTTGGTTTCCCCTCTTGCCTTTGCTTTAAACCCCTATTCCAGTTTCTTCTTTCTAGCAGTTTGTGAATTTTCAGCCTCCTTCTTGGCCTCTATGAACTTGTGGCAGGCAATTGCTTTGACAATTTTTACACGAAGCCCTCAAGTAACTAGCTAGTTGCTGAGTTCTTCAGTCTCTCAGTATCCCACTCCTCCACGGCCTAGTTTATCCTCTTTTTTTCCCCCTGACTTTTCAACATTTTGATTTGTTTCTCACAGGAGATTCAAATCTAACAATGGCTCCAAAATGCTGAGTAAGTTCCTTTTACTGAGTTTCTTTGAGTACTGTTCCCTGAGATTCATTTACATTCTTCAACTTATCTTTTTTATTTTCTCCAACTGAATCTGGAGGCTGATGTTTTATGTTCAGAATGTTTTTTTATGCAATTCCTGACATTTGTTCCACATACTTATGGCAATTCTAGAAGGACACTCTTTATATGCATTTACATTGGTTCAGTTTTTGACCCCTCTGCTAGGAAATCTGAGGCTTCTGTGATTTTCTACTGGTTCCTTCTTCTTTAACTTCTTGTTTTGTCTTGTCAGTCGTGGGGCTTGAACTTGGCCTGGGCACTGTCCCTGAGCTCTTCAGCTCAAGGCTAATGCTCTATCACTTGAGCCACAGCGCCACTTCCGGTTTTCTGGTGGTTTATTAGAGAGTCTCACGGACTTTCCTGCCCAGGCTGGCTTTGAACTGCTGTCCTCCAATCTCAGCCTCCTGAGTAGCTAGGATTACAGGCATGATCCACCAGCACTCGGCTCCTCTTTAAGTTCTTGTAAGTTTAAATTTGGAGTTCTCCAATGTGGCTTCATCTTTAGAGTTTGATACAACTTGACTTTCATTTAGGCCAGAAAACAGCCCCACAGCCATCTTAGGACCTGTCAAACATCCTTACTTTGCACCCTCTTGTCTACTCTTTCACTCTCCTATATGCTCTCCTCATTCTTCACTTTTTTTTGCCAGTCCTTGGACTTGAACTCAGGGCCTGGGCACTGACCCTGAACTACTTTTTTGCTCAGGCTAGCACTCTATTGCTTGAACCACAGTGCCACTTCTGGCACTTTTTCTGTTTATGTAGTATTGAGAAATCGAACCCAGGGCTTCATGCATGCTAACAAGCACTCTACCTCTAAGCTACATTCCCAGACCCTCCTCACTCTTTTTTTTTTTTTTGTGGTGGGGCTTGAACTCTGGGCTGGGTGCTGTCCCTCATCTCTTCAGCTCAAGGCTAGTGCTCTACCACTTGAGCCACAGCACCACTTTTTGTTTTCTGATGGTTACTTGGAGATTAGATTCTCATGAAGTTTCCTGCCTGGGCTGGCTTTGAATGGCGATCCTCAGATCTCAGCCTCCTGAATAGCTAGGATTACAGGCATGAGCCACCAGTGCCCTACCCTCCTTCACTTTTTTTATTGGCCTCTTTTTGTCTGTATTTGTCCTTGCCCTATCCCTGCCATTTATCTAATACTGTGTCCTCTCTGGCTAGCTTCTATGACTAGTGACCCACTATTTCAGGGACCTACTTATGTTCATTCTCTCAGTTATCTTTGCTTACTCACTCTTTCTGTTGATCACTGGCTTGTTCTTTGTCAGTACACATACTCTGTTGCCCACCCCACTGTCTCTGTCTGTCTCTGACTCTTTCTCTCTCAAACTGTTCTATACTTTCTTTTACACAAAACATCAATTTTTTGAAACCTTGTCTCCATTACAATATTTCCTCTGTCCTTGTAACACCATAAATTGGTTAATACTCTGTTTCTGTCTTCTATGCCTTTCCTTTTTCATAGTCTAGAACTTTAATTTGAGTGAGGCTGGCATCTTACTACATTGCCCAGGCTGGTCTTTAACTTAAGCGATCAATCCTCCCACCTAAGCCTTCCAAATGAGTTGGGATTATAGGCATACATGACCATATACCACTATAGCTTTTTGCCTGTTTATTTGAATCAGTGTCTTGCTATGTAGCCTAGGCTAGCACCTTGAACTAGGGCACCTCCTGCCTTAGCTTCTTCAGTGCTGAAATAAAAGGTTTTCAATGCCATACTACACTCAACATCCCTCTTTAAAATATCTTTTCCTTTTTCTCTTGTTCTTTCTCTCTTCCCTCCCTTCTTCCTTTCCCCTCCATCTCCTCCCTCCCTTCTTCCCTTTCTTTTTGTGCTACTCCTGGAGCTTGAATTCATGGAGTGGGAACTGTCCCTGAGATTTTGTGCTAAAGTCTAGCACTCTACCACTTGAGCCAGATCCATTTCTGGCTTTTTGGTGGTTAATTGGAGTTAAGAGTCTCATAGATTTTCCTGCTAGGATTGTCTTCAAACCATGGGCCTCAGATCTCTGCCTTCTGAGTAGCTAGGATTGCAGGGGGGAGCTACTGCTGTCTGGATATTTTCTTTTGTTGAGGTGTAAGTATTCTCAACATTAATTCATTTGGCTTATTTTTTGTCATTTAACTTTTGTTGTAATGAATAATCCTTATGAATTTTGGTACACTTTTATTGAGTACACACTTTGGAAGTGGGATTGCTTGTTGTTAGAAAATACACATTTAAAGTAGCCATTGAAACCAGTGAGGTGGTACATGGCTATGGTTCAAGCTACTACTGAGGCTGAGTCAGGAGGATTGTTTGAGGCAGCCTGGGCCATGGAGTGAGACCCAGTCTCTGGGGTGAATGAAATAATGAATGATAATTCAAGAACACCTTACCAGTCTTTAATCCAATCAGTAGTCTTTACAAGTAACCATTTATTTGTGCTTTTCTCAGATTATCATTTGATGATCCTGATCCTTTTTTTTTTCTTTTTAAACTCATGGCCATTTTCTAGTCATTTTCTAGGCCATTTTCTAGTCATGGCCATTTTCATGTTCAGTTTTTTTTTTTTTTTTTTTTTTTGGTCAATTGTGGGGCTCGAACTCTGGCCTGGATAATGTCCCTTAGCTTTTTAGCTCAAGGCAAGCATTCTACCACTGGAGCCACAGCGCCACTTTCAGTTTTCTGAGTGGTTTATTGGAAATCAGTCTCATAGACTTTCCTGCTAGGCTGGCTTTGAACTGTGATCCTCTCATATCTTAGCCTCTTGAGTAGCTAGGATTACAGGCATGAGCCACCGGTGCCCAGCTTTACGTTCAGTTTTTTTGGTAGGTTCTTTTGCTAACGTTGCCTGGGCTGACCTCAAACCTAGGTTCTGTGACCTTTGCCTCACAAGTATCTGGTATTGCAGACATATATCACCAAACCTGGCTTGCTTTTGAGATAAGATTTTGCTAACTTTTGCTTTGACTAGCATTGAGCTACAATCCTTTTCTCAGTCACCCAAATGCTGAGATTACAAGTATGTGCCACCACACTGGTCTTAGTTTTGCTTTATTTTTTGGCAGTATTGGGGTATGAAATTAGGACTCTACTCTTACTAGGTATTTACTCTACTACTTGAGCCATACTCTTAGCCCAGTTTTCTTTGAAGCTAGAAATTATAGTATTTTCTTTTCTAAATATTTATATGAGTGGACAAAGGTATTTATGTGTATAAACATGTACATGTATGTATGTGCTGTTGTAGTATTTATAATGATAGCTGTTATTTCATTCTACAAGCTTTTCTCCCCTGTGCTGGGAATGGAACCCAGGGCCTCTCAAATGCTAGACAATTACTGTAGCACTGAACTATATCGTTAGTCCAGTATACATACTGATTGATAGGGAAATTGTTAAATAGTTAGATTAAATTCTAGTACATCCAGTACATATATATATATACATATATATGTGCTATATATAGTACATAGTATATAGTACATAGTATAGTAGAGCATGTCAATAGGATTTAAATTTTTTTTTCCAATATTGATGTCTATCTTTTTCCAGTAACAAATTGTCAATTTGTTACTAGGGTTTCTTTTTTTTTTTGGGGTGGGGGGTGGGGGGCCCGGTCATGGGGCTTGAACTCTGGGCCTGGGAACTGTCCCTCAGCTCTTCAGCTCAAGGCAAGCGCTCTACCACTTGAGCCATAGCGCCAGTTCCGGCTTTTTTCTTTTTGCTTATGTGGTGCTGAGGAATCGAACCCAGGGCCTCACGCATGCAAGGCAAGTGTTCTACCACTGAGCCACCTTCCCAGCCCCCAAATTGTCAATTTGTTGATCTCAATTTTTTTTTTTTTGGTCGGTCGTGGGGCTTGAACTCTGGGCTTGGGCGCTGTCCCTCAGCTCTTCAGCTCAAGGCGAGCGCTCTACCACTTGAGCTACAGCGCCACTTCCGGTTTTCTGGTGGTTTATTGGAGATAGGAGTCTCACAGTCTCTCTTGCCCGGGCTGGCTTTGAACCGTGATCCTCAGATCTCAGCCTCCTGAGTAGCTAGGATTACAGGCGTGAGCCACCAGCACCCGGCGATCTCAATTTTTTTATTATCCTCTCCATTACCTCTTCTTACTATCATGGTTTTGTCATGTACTTCATCATTATTAATTACTACAGCTGCTCTTGGAATTGGGCACCTTGCAAGATAAAGGACCTTGCTATGGTCTGATTTTGGTTTATATACCCCAAAAGTCATGTTGAGTTTCAATTGCTGTTATATTTGAGAGTTGTGGGCCCTTTAAAAGATTGTTGGGGTCATGGAGGTTCTGCCTTCATGAAGGAATTGGCTGTCATAAGAGCAAGTCAGCTCCTGTCTTCGTTGTTTTCTATTGCTGAAAAAAATAACTGAAGGATTTGTTCGAAGTCAAATTTCAGAGGTTTCAATGCCATAGTTAGCTGGCTCCATTGTTCTTAGTTTGTGGCATGGCATAATGGAGGAAAGGGCTTACCTCATGGCAGCTGGGAAAGCAGAGAAAAGGAAGAAATAATGGGGACAAGATATAACCTTCTAGTGCATACCCATGAACCTGCTTTGGATGAAGCTTTAACTAGGACCATACCCTAGTTTCCATCATGTCTCAGTATTGCCATTAAATTATGACTTGATCAGTGGATTTGCCCATTGATTAGATCAGAACCATCATGACCTATCATTTCCCAAAAGTCTCTTAGCATTGCATTAATGATCAAGCCTTCAACATACAGTTTTTTTTTCTTTTTACTTTTTTTTCTTGGTCCAAGACTGGGACTTAAACTCAGTACCTGCAGCCACTTTTGCTTACTGGCTGGCACTCTATCAACAGCCACGCCTCCAACCCCCCACAACATATAGTTTTGGTTTTGTTTTTGTTTTTTTGGTTGGTCGTGGGGCTTGAACTCTGGGCCTGAGCACTGTCCCTCATCTCTTCAGCTCAAGGCGAGCGCTCTACCACTTGAACTACAGCGTCACTTCCAGTTTTCTGGTGGTTTATTGGAGATAAGAGTCTCACGGACTTTCCTGCCCAGGCTGGCTTTGATCCTCAGATCTCAGCCTCCTGAGTAGCTAGGATTACAGGTGTGAGCCACCGGAACCCGGCTAACACATAGTTTTTGAGGGGTATTTACTATCAGAACAACTCCTTTTGTCCCCTCTCTCTGTACCTCATTCCCCTTTGTACTTTTCTGTCAGGCATAGAGCAACATGTTGTCCTCACCAGAAATTGAGCATGTAGGTACTGCAGTATGCTCTTGAACTTTTAGAACTGTGAGTCTAAGTAAGCCTTTTTTTTTTCCAGTCCTGAGGCTTGAACTCAGGGCGTGGGCACTGTCTCTTAGCTTTCTTTGCTCAAGGCTAGCACTCTTTCACTTGAGCCACAGCGCCACTTCTGGCTTTTTCTGTTTATGTGGTACTGAGGAATCAAATCAAGGGCTTCATGCATGGTAGGCAAGCACTCTACCACTAAGCCACATTCTCAGCCCTAAGTAAACCTTCTGCGTATATAAATTAACCCAGCCTCAGTTGTTTTGTTATGACAATAGAAAACAGACTCAGACAAGACTTCCTCCCACAAAAAGTTTAGCTCAGATGTCAAGATTGCTAATCTTACATACATAGAACCAAGAAGATATAAAAGTGTTTTTTACACATGTATTGAGATTTTCTGGGGAAAGTGAGGCAAGTTTCTGGATCTGATGTGAAAACTGCTTGAGTGTAGGGAAAAGATGTAAGTAGTGTTATGATAAGGTTTCTTGTGCAGGGGCTGAAACTTTAATGGTTTGAGTTGCCCTCAGGTGCCAAGGAAGGAAGCATTTCAGATATATTTTTAGCTTACTAATAAGCAAAGTGGGAATGGTGGAACTTTAAAAGCTGTTAGTAGTCATGTTAGACTTATTTGTGATAACATAACTAACATACGACTTAATGGAGTAAGGATTTATTTGCTCAACATTTTTTTCTCTTTTAAAAATATTTATTGTAGGGGCTGGGAAGATGGCTCAGTGGTAGAGCGCTTGCCTTGCATGCCTGAGGCCCTGGGTTCGATTCCTCAGCACCACATAAGCAAAAAGGAAAAAGCCGGAAGTGGTGCTGTGGCTCAAGTGGTAGAGCTCTAGCCTTGAGCTGAAGAGCTGAGGGACAACGCCCAGGCCCAGAGTTCAGGCCCCATGACTGGACCCAAAAAATAAATAAATAAATAAATAAAAATATTTATTGTTATTGTAAAGATAACATACAGAGGAGTTATGGTTATATAAGTCAGATAAAGAATACATTTCTTTTTTAACACTGTCACCCCTTCTCTTGCTCTCTCCCAGTTTTTCCTTCCTGTCCCCATTCACAGGTACTACTGTTTATTTTCAACATAGTATCTAGTGAATATCACTGCTGCATTTGTTCAGCCTTTGTCCCTCCATGTCTGTGCCCCTTTACTCTCCTCCCAAAGACAGATATGGCCAGAGATGTTGAACATTTCTTCATGTGTCTATTGACCATTCTTCTGAGAAGTCTGGCTTTATCCCATTTATCAATTGTGTTGTTACTTCTTTAAGAGCTTAATTTTTTGTTGCTCAACTTTTTTTTTTACAGAGGTTTCATTCATAGTGGAGGAGAGGGCAATTCACATGGAGGATAAAAAAGAATAAAGGGCTGGGAAGGTGGCTCAGTGGTAGAGCGCTTGCCTTGCATGCCTGAGGCCCTGGGTTTGATTCCTCAGCACCACATAAGCAAAAAGAAAAAAGCCGGAAGTGGCGCTGTGGCTCAAGTGGTAGAGCGCTAGCCTTGAGCTGAAGAGCTGAGGACAGAGCCCAGGCCCAGAGTTCAGGCCCCACTACCGCCCCCCCCCCCCAAAAAAAAGAATAAAGTAGTGACAAGGAGCAAGGGCAAGATACAGCTTCTAAAGATGTATGTCCAGTGACAGTGACATGCCACCTTCAGCCAGGCCTCACCTTCCACAGTTCTGTCACCTTCCAAAATTCTCTTTAGATTTTTTTTTTTTTTGTCGCTCATGGGGCTTGAACTCGGGGCCTGGGCGCTGTCCCTCAACTCTTCAGCTCAAGGCCTGCGCTCTACCACTTGAGCCACAGCGCCACTTCCAGTTTTCTGGCAGTTTATTGGAGATAAAGAGTCTCATGGACTTTCCTGCATGGACTGGCTTTGAACTGTGATCCTCAGATCTCAGTCGCCTGAGTAGCTAGGATTACGGGCATGAGCCATGAGAACCTGGCGCATGAGCCATGAGAACCTGGAGCTCTTCAGATTTTGAATCTATCATTGGATTAAACTATTAGGTCAGAACCTTTAGGATCTAATTGTCCTTAGGAATATTTAGAGGTATGTTTTAGTAATGATGTAGGTACGCTGGGAAGGTGGCTCAGTGGTAGAGTGCTTACCTAACATGAAGCCCTGAGTTTGATTCCTCAGTCCCATATACATAGAAAAAGCCAGAAGTGGTGTTGTGGCTCAAGTGGAAGAATGGCAAATTAAGCTAAGGGACAGTGCCCAGGCCCTGAGTTCAAGCCCCAGAACTAGCAAAAAAAAAAAAGACGTCCTGAATCAGAATCTGTATGCTTACAAGAGTCCGATGAGATAGATACTTAATATTGATTTAGGTGTTTGTCAATCTAATGACGCTAACAGTCTGTGAACAGTGGTCAAGCAATAGTAACAGAATCACTTTTTTAACACAATTATTAAGGTTGATATACATTATACAAAGGGGGAATTCATTGTGACATTTTCATATATGCATATAATGTATCCATATCAACCTCTATCACCCTTATCTCCTCCCCCTTCTAAACCAATTTTAACAGGCTTAATTGTTCTATTTTATTTATTTATATTTTTTGTCAGTCATGGGGCCTGAACTCTGGGCCTGGGCGTTGTCCCTCAGCTCTTCAGCTCAAGGCTAGAGCTCTACCACTTGAGCCACAGCGCCACTTCGGGCTGCTTTTTGTGCTTATCTGGTGTTGAGGAATCAAACCCAGGGCCTCATGCATGCAAGGCAAGCACTCTACCACTGAGCCACCTTCCTAACCCCTCATTGTTCTATTTCAAACATGCAAATAAACTGCTTCAACTATATTCATCTTCTTTCACCCTCACCTTTCAACTAACCTTACTCCTCCCATGGATTCTGCCCTCCTAGGAGAGCCAGTTTTCCTTTCCTGACATTCCTTTTAAGTGTATAGTAATTGTACTAAAGAGTATTTCACCATGGTATGTCAGATGTGCTTCACTATAGCTTTTTCTTTTCTGGTCTCTTCAACCATGTATTGATCAACAGCTATAATTGAGATTTTTTTATGCCATCTTTCATACATGTGTTTTGAAATTATTCACCATCTTTCTGTTTGGAATCACCTTAATTACACCTCCATTATCTCAATATGCAGCATTCTACTCTCTAATCACTTTACTTTCTTTAGGATGTCATTTACAACACCCTTTCATGTCACTGGATGCTCTAGGCTATTGATTGAGTCTTTTCACTGTTGCTTCCCAACTCAGGTCCTCACTTCCCACCTAACACACACACACACACTCTCTCTCTCTCTCTCTCTCTCTCTCTCTCTCTCTCTCTCTCTCTCTCTCTCTCTCTCTCCACTTCATTTTTCTTGCTTTATCCGGTAGGGAGCATATTGTTTTTCCAGCAGATATCACCATACTATTTTCTTAAACCTGTGAATGTAACTTTATACGGAAAACAAGATTTAAGGTCCAAGATGGAATTAAGGTTGCTATTCAGCTGACACCAAAATGGGGAGATTTTTCAAGGTAGTTGCTAGAGTCCTTTAAAAGTAGAAGAGGGGTACAGAAAAGATCAGAGAGATGAGATATGAGACAGCAGTATTATTGTTGTTAATATTATTTATTACTATTGTTGTTGTTATTGCCTTTCTTGGGTTTGAACTCAGGGCCTGAGCACTGTCCCTGATCTTTTTTTCACTCAAGGCTGGTACTGTATCATGTGAACCACAGTTCCATTTCTAGCTTTTTTCCCCTGGTTAATTGGAGATAAGTTCTTAACAGACTTTCCTGCCTGGGCTGGCTGTAAACCATGATCCTCAGGTCTCTGCCTTATAAGAAGCAAGGGTTATATGCATAAACCACTGGTACCCAGCTTAATATTACTTTTATTAGTAAATATTAGTTATACAAGGGGGCTTATTTTGATATTCCATATATGTATTATATATTATACTTGGGGGCTCATTTTGATATTCCATACACACACACACACATATATGTATTATATATGTGTGTATATCCCTGTAGTGACATACTTGTATTACTATATCAATAATAGCAATAAGGAATTAATTCACTTTCAGAAATCCATGTTTGGCTTAAATAAATAGAAGTGGTTGAAGAAACAGCTAACTGCCCTTGCTTGGAATCCATGATTATTAATATTAAACAGATTCTTAATACTTGGCAATAATTTTACATTTCTCCAGTGTATTTATTTGTCCACTCTACAAGAAGCATGTTTCATATCTTCTTGCTTTTTCAAACCCTCAACACCTTCTTTATGTCTGATGCTGGGACCCTGCTTCCAGTTTCACTAGAAGAGAATAGGAAGAGAAATTCCACAAGCTATGGGAGAACAGAGCCACCCATCTCCCAGAATTGTTCCCACTGAATTTTCTGTCTTGTTAGTATGGATGAATTCTTCATGCTCCTACTTAAGTCATAACTCTTCTATTGGTGCAAAACATCCCACCCTTGTCACCCTATGATACAAAGACTTTGATCTAGAAGTATTTTTTTCATTACTAAGAAAATAATCTTTTAATTTTTATTTTGTAGTTCTGGGGAACAAACCCAGGGCCTTATGTATGCTAGGCAAACACAACCCCAGTTCCCCAAAACTCTATTGACCTTATGTTTTCCTCCAATTATTACTCCATGCTTTATCCTCCCTTTAAATAAAAGTTCTAAATACATATTTGTCATTTCCAATTCCTTTTTTCCAAGCTTCTCTTGAACTCACTTCTTTTTTTTTTTTTTTTTGAGTCCGGTTGTGGGCCTGAACTCTGGGCCTGGGCGCTGTCCCTCAGCTCTTCAGCGCTCTACCACTTGAGTCACAGCGCCACTTCTGTCTTTTTTTTTTTTGCTTATGTGGTGCTGAGGAATTGAACCCAGGGTCTCAGGCATGCAAGGTAAGCACTCTACCACTGAGCCACCTTCCCAGCCCCGAGTACATTTCTTTTTTGCCAGTCCTGGGACTTGAATTCAGGGCCTGGGCACTGTCCCTGAGCTTCTTTTGCTCAAGGCTAGCACTCTACCACTTGAGTCACAGTGCTACTTCTAACCTTTTCTGTTTA
Organism: Dipodomys spectabilis; assembly: GCF_019054845.1. NCBI lineage: Eukaryota > Metazoa > Chordata > Mammalia > Rodentia > Heteromyidae > Dipodomys > Dipodomys spectabilis. The sequence continues at coordinate 1,227,022 of NW_024870853.1, forward strand.
TTTGGTACTGAAGAATCAAACTCAGGATTTCATGCATCCTAGGCAAGCACTCTACCACTAAGCCACATTCCCAGCCTTGGGAGAAATATTTTTGTTTTTGTTTTTTTTTTGGGGGGTCCGGTCGTGGGGCCTGAACTCTGGGCCTGGGCGCTGTCCCTCAGCTCTTCAGCTCAAGTCTAGCGCTCTACCACTTGAGCCACAGCGCCACTTCCGACTTTTTTCTTTTTGCTTATGTGGTGCTGAGGAATCGAACCCAGGGCCTCATGCATGCAAGGCAAGCACTCTACCACTGAGCCACCTTCCCAGCCCCGAGAAATATTTTTAATATGATTTTATTGTTATTATGAAGGCGATATACCTAGGGGTTACCATTTTATGTCAGGTAATTAGTACATTTCTTTTTGGACAATGTCGCCCTTCCTTTGTTTTCCCCCAAATGTAGTAATCTTTACTCCACAGAAATGGCATTGTGAAGTGAAGTGAATTAATTCTAGACCTTGGGGAGGTTTATACTATATTAGCTATCTGCAAACATTCCCAATCTCTTTTGGACTAGGATTAGATCTACAATATTTCAAGATCCTTTCTCCCTCTCCCTCTCCCCCTCCTTTTCCCTCTCCCTCTCCCTCTCCCTCTCCCTCTCTCCTTCTTTCCTTCCCTTCCTTCCTTCCCTCCCTTCCTTCCCTTCCTTTCTTCCCTTCCCTCCCTCCTTCCTTCCTTCCTTCCTTCCTTTCTTTCTTCCTTCCTTCCTTCCTTCCTTTCTTTCTTTCTTTCTTTCTTTCTTTCTTTCTTTCTTTCTTTCTTTCTTTCTTTCTTTCTTTCTTTCTTTCTTTCTTTCTTTCCTTCCTTCCTTCCTTCCTTCTTTCTTTCCTTCCTTCCTTCTCTCTCTCTCTCTCTCTCTCTTTCTCTTTTTTGTCATTCACGGGGCTTGAATTCTAGGCCTGAACACTGCTCCTCAGCTCTTCAACTCAAGGCTAGTGCTCTACCATTTGAGGCACAGCGCCATTTCTGGTTTTCTGGTGGTTTATTGGAGAGAAGAGTTTCACAGCCTTTCCTGCCCGTGTTGGTTTTGAACCATGATCCTCAGATCTCAGCCTCCTGAGTCCCTAGGATTATAGGCGTGAGCCACTGGTGCCTGGCAAGATCCTTTTTCTTTTAAGCAATGTTAGACATGCTGTTTTTTGTAATCTCAGCAAAATACTCTCTTTAAAATTGAATATGATAGCCAAGCACTGTCTACCTGGGCAGGAAAGGTCATGAGACTCTTATTTCCATGTAACCACCAGAAAACCAGAAGTGGCGCTGTGGCTCAAAGTAATAGAGTGCTAGCTTTGAGCAAAAGACCTCAGGGACAGTGCCCTGAGTTCAATCCTCACGACTGACCAAAAAAAAAAAAAAAAAAAAAGAATATGAAGGTTTACTTGGTCTAATGGGTCATTTTGGTGTTTCAAAGCTTTTTTTTTTTTTTTGGGGGGGTCCGGTTGTGGGGCCTGAACTCTGGGCCTGGGTGCTGTCTTTCAGCTCTTCAGCTCAAGGCTAGTGCTCTACCACTTGAGCCACAGCACCACTTCCGGCTTTTTTTTCCTGCTTGGTGGTGCTGAGGAATCGAACCCAGGGCCTCAGGCATGCAAGGCAAGCTCTCTACCTCTGAGCCACCTTCCCAGCCCTCTTGAACTCACTTCTATCAGGTTTTTACCCCTATCACTGTAATTAAACTGCTTTTGTCAAGGTCACCAATGACTTCTATTGTTTTTTGTTTGTTTGTTTGTTTGTTTGTTTGGTCCAGTCGTGGGGCCTGAACTCTGGGCCTGGGCACTGTCCCTCAGCTCTTCAGCTCAAGGCTAGTGCTCTACCACTTGAGCCATAGTGCCACTTCCGGCTTTTTTCTTTTTGCTTATATGGTGCTGGGGAATCAAACCCATGGCCTCATGCATGCAAGGCAAGCGCTCTACCACTGAGCCACCTTCCCAGCCCCATGACTTCTATTGTTAAGTCCAGCACTTCTCAATCTTTATTTTCCTCAGCTAATAATATTTGATAAAAATCATTAGATCAATTTTCTTTTCTTTTTTTTTTTTTTTGCGAGTTCTGGGGCTTGAACTCAGGGCCTGGGCACTGTCCCTGAGCTTCTTTTCTCAAGGCTAGCATTCTACTACTTTAGCCACAGCACTACTTCAGGCGCCCCTTTCTGCGTTTTCTATGTATATGGTACTGAGGAATCAAACCCAGGGCTTCATGCATGCTAGACACACTAAGCCACAGTCCCAGCCCCACTTTTCATTTCTTTTTTTCTTTTTCCCCCTCTCTCCCTCCCTCCCTCCCTCCTTCCCTCTCTCCTTCCTTCTTTCTTTTCTTTCCTTCCTTCCTTCCTTCCTTCCTTCTTTCTTTCTTTCTTTCTTTCTTTCTTTCTTTCTTTCTTTCTTTCTTTCTTTCTTTCTTTCTTTCTTTGTCTGTCTCTCTCCCTCTTACTCTCACTTTCTTCCTTTCTTTCCTTGGTTCTGGTCCTGGGGGGCTTAACTCAGTACCTAGACACTGTCCCTTAGCTTTTTTGTGCAAGACTGGCACTCCTCCAACTTGAGCCACAGCTCTATTTCTGACTTTTTGGTTAATTGAAGATAAAAGTCTCACAGGCCTGGGCTGGCTTCAAGCTGTGATCCTCATATCTTATCCTCCTGAGTAGCTAGGATTATAGGTATGAGTCACTGGTGCCCACCTTCATTTTTAAAAAATATATGTAATTTTCATTGAACTAGTGTGAAGAGCTTTCAATTTAAAGATAGTGAAAGTCTGGCTCAAAATCAAAATGTGCTGGGTGCTGGTGGCTCATGCCTGTAATCCTAGCTACTCAGGAGGCTAAGATCTGAGGATCATGGTTCAAAGCCAGCCCTATCAAGAAAGTCAGTGAGACAGTTATCTCTAGTTAACCACCAGAAAACCAGAAGTGGCACTGTGGCTCAAGTGATAGAGTGCTTGCCTTGAGCTGTAGAGCTCAGGGACAGTACCCAGGCCCAGAGTTCAAGCCCCATGAACAACCAAAAAAAAAAAAAACAGAAAGAAAGAAAGAAGGAAAGCTAAAAGGCTATGGGTGTAGAGTGCTTGCCTAGCATATACTATGGCCCTGGGTTCAGATACCCACTATTGTATAGAAGATAAAGTATCATCACACCTAACAAAATTAACTCCTTGACATCATCTAATATATGTAGTTTATATTAAAAAACAACTTTAAGTTCATTACAATTTATCAATCTAAGAAGTGTACAGCCTGGCACTGGTGGCCAACAGCTATAATCCTAGCTACTAAGGAGGCTGAGATGTGAGGATCACAGTTCGAAGCCAGCTAGGGCAGGAGCTCCATGATACTCTTATCTCTAATAAATGGCCCAAAAAAGCTGTGGCTGAAGTGGTAGAGTGCTTACCTTGACCAAAATAAGCTCAGGGACAGTGCCCAGGTCTAGAAGTCAAGTCCCAGAACCTGCAAAAAAAGTGTATAATTATCAGCAGTTGTGATGCAGTTTTAGGTGCAGTTGAGAATTTGGAAATATTGGAGCTGCTGTAAGTAAAATATGTGCATACTTTTTTGTGGGGGCTGGGACTAGGGTTTGAACTCTGGTTTCTTACCATTTGAGTCATACATCCACATCTTTTTTTTTTTTTTTTTGTCAGTCGTGGGGTTTGAACTCTGGGCTTGGCTCTCAGCTCTTCAGCTCAAGGCGAGAACTCTACCACTTAAGCCACAGTGCCACTTCCAGTTTTCTAGTGGTTTATTGGAGATAAGAGTCTCACAGACTTTCCTGTCTAGGGTGGCTTTGAAGCGAGATCCTCAGATCTCAGCCTCCTGAGTAGCTAGGATTACAGGCGTGAGCCACCGGGTGCCCGGCTAATCCACATCTTTTGTACTTTAGTTATACGATCTCTGGTTTTTGCCATGGGTTGGCCTGGACCACAATCTTCCTATTCGTGGCCTCCAGTGTATCTGGGACAACAGGTGTACACTACCACACCCTGCTTATTGTTTTTAACCTGCTGTTTTTATGCAGGTCCTGGGGCTTGAACTCAGGGCCTGGGTGCTGTCCCTGAGCTTTTTTGCTCAAGGCTAGTGCTCCATCACTTGAGCCACAGCTCCACTTTTGGCTTTTTTGGGGCAGTTAGCTAGAGTTTCTTGGGCTTTACTGCCTAGGATGGCTTTGAACCATGATCCTGAGATCTCAGTCTTTTGAGTAGTTAGGATTACTGGTGTAAGCCACCTAGCTTTATCTGCTTATTTGAGTTAGGATCTTGCTAACTTTTTGCCAAGGCTGGCCCTCAAAGTGATTCTCTCAATCCCTGCCTCTTGAGACCTCACTGCACTCAAACTTTAAAAGAACATGTGAAGGGATCTTTCTCAGATTGACCTCATTAGTTTGTTCTCTGTAGACTAACCTGAGCCATTAAACATGGTGTGTGTGTGTGTGTGTGTGTGTGTGTGTGTGTGTGTGTGTGTGTGTGTGTGTGTGTGTGTGTGTGTGTGTGTGTGTGTGTGTGTGTGTGTGTATGAGAGAGAGAGAGAGTAGCTAGGATTACAAGCATGAGTCACCAGTGCCTGATCTTAGTGCACTTTCTCTTTTTACAATAAATTGATAACCATCTGAAGATAGCAAATATATATACGTGGCATCACAGTCATATTCTCTCCATTATGTTCTTATAAATGTCTACTTTGGTTTAACAGAGTCTAGTTTCTTATCAGTCCTGCACTCCTATAGCCACTGCTGCTTTCTACCCCCAGCTGTCTGCCCCCTGTGGATTACCAGGTTGTTAAAGTCCATGTTCAAAAGCTTTCAAATAGGTACATTTGGAGGCATGGCTCTTGTAGAGCACCTGCCTAGCAAGCTGAGTTCAAACCTTAGTACCACAAAAACTTCTGTGTGTTTTTTAAATCATTTTTTATGAAATCAAGATTCATAGAAGGTTTAGGGTTACAGGCTACACTTGGTAGGCATTAAGCCTTTAAGCCTTTAAAATATTAGCTTGGCACTGGTGGCTCATGTCTGTAAACCTAGCTATTTAGGAGTATGAGGCTGGAGGTTTAAAGCCAACCCAAGCAGACAAATCTAAGATACTCTTTAGCTCCAATTAACCAGCAAAAAAGCTAGAAGTGGAGCTGTGGCATAAGTGATAGAGACTTGAGTGAAAAATCTAAGAGACACTACTCAGATCCTGAGGTGAAGCCCTGGTACTAACACAAATTTATTTTCCAATATTTTTGGCATTCTGGGCATCAAACCCAAAGCCTGGTAAAAGGTAGGTGAGCATTCCCCCGCTGAGCTACACTCTAGCCCTTTTTAATCCTCTTTTAATGAAGAAAGATATGGGTTAGCCAGGTGGCTTCTTTGTAGTGCCTTTAGCTGGTTCTCTTGTCTTCTGTAATGTAAATGTAAAGGCTTGAGAAGATTAAGGTTTAGTTTCTTTGGCGGGAATAATTCATCTGTATTCTTTTTGCATCATATTAGGAAGCAAATAATGTCTGGTTTTTCTGCTTTCAGAAATGTTAAGGTGGATTACAGGCTTCAGTGGTCAGTCTGATCCTTCCTTTTTAAAGCTACATTTCCTTTGGATGAGGAAATAATATGTTGGGGATAATTTAGCATCCTTTAAATATCCTTTTCCCTATCAATGTTTTCATGCATTGATAATCATTGCTCACATAGTTACTTCAGTAAGTATTATAAAAAGTCAATTTTCTGATATAACTATTCCTTCTTATATCTATTCAAGGAAATTCTTATGTGCTTTTTTTTTATTTTGGTGACAGTCCTAAGGCTTTTTTTTCCCAAGGCTAGCACTCTACCACTTTGGGCCACAGTGCTATGTCTGGCTTTTTTGGTGCTTAACTGGAGATAATATTCTCACAGACTTTCCTGCCCAGGCTGGCTTTGAACCATGATTCTCAGATCTCAGCCTCCTGAGTAGCTAAAATTATAGAATGAGCCACCAACACCCAACTTGTACTTTTTGGGTGGAGGTGGTAATATGTTTGCTCTCAGGGCCTCCCTTGCTCAGCTGGTACGCCCTGCCTGCCACTGGAGCCACATCTCCACCTCAGTTTTTTTGCTGATAAATAATGGAGTATAGCAAACTTTTCTGGACAGGCTTTGAATGGAGATCCTCAGATCTCAGCCTCCTGAGTAGCTAGAATTACAGGTATGAGCTGCCATTCACCTGTCACTGAGGTGAAATTGGGGCCTCATGTTTGTTAAGCAGGCACTCTATTAAAGAGCCATACGTCCAGCCATTAACTTTTTTGCCCAAGCTGGATCAGAGCTAAACTTAGCCAATTGTCTCAGCATGAAGCTGGGATGATAGGTTTGTACACCAGCTTCCAGGTTATAGTTGAGTTGGGGGTCTTGTGAACATTTTGCTTGGGCTTGCCTCAAAACATCATCATCTTTATCTCAGCTTCCAAGCAGCTAGCTGAGCCAACATGCCTGGCTTAGGGCAGCATTTTAAAATCTTTCCTGGATATGTGTCTCTTGTTCTATTTTTTTTCCTGGAACATCACAGTATAAGTAAGGCTAAGGAGGTATTACTATGGTTATCTAATATTTGGTTTTGCAAATCTAAAATACTTAGCAGTTAACATCTTTTTTTTTTTTCAGTCTTGGAGCTTGAACTCTGGGCCTGGGCACTTTCTCTGCGCTTTTCAGCTCAAGGCGAGCACTCTATCACTTGGGCCACAGCACCACTTCTGGTTTTCTAGAGGTTTATTGGTGATAAGAGTCACATAGAGTTTCCTGTCTGGTCTGGCTTTGAACTATGATCCTCAGATCTCAGCCTCTTGAGTAGCTAGGATTACAGGCGTGAGCCACCAGCGCCCGGCAATATCTTTTTTTTTGTGCCAGTCCTGGGACTGGCACAAAGGGCCAGAACTAAGTTGCTTTTTGGTTGTTTATTTTTTTCTCAAGGCTAGCACTCTACCACTTGAGCCACAGTTCCATTTCTGGCTCCAGGCCTAGAGTTCAGGCCCCACGACCACCACCACCAACAAAATAGTTAAGTACTGAGCACTAGTGGCCTGTAATAGCTACTGAGGAGTTTGAGATCTTAGGATCAAAGTTCAACACCAAATAGGGTAGGAAAATCTGTGAAACTCTTATCTCCAATAAAACACCAAAAAGCCAGAAATAGCCGGGAGCTGATGGCTCATGCCTGCTAGCTACTCAGGTAGCTGAGATCTGAGGAAGCCAGCTCAAGCAGGAAAGCCCATGAGACTCTTTATCTCCAATTAACCTGCAAAAAGCCAGAAGCAGAGTTATGGCTCAAGTGGTAGAGTGCCAGCCTTGAACACACAGAAAAGCTAAGGAACAAATTAAGGCCCTGAGGTCAAGTCCCAATATTGGCACGCATTATAATAAATTTTTTTTTGGTCATGGGGCTTGAACTCGGGCACTGCCTCTGAGCGAGCTCTTCAGCTCAAGGTGAGCACTCTACAGCACCACTTCAGGTTTTCTGGTGGATAATTAGAGATAAGAGTCTCAAGGACTTTCCTGCCTGGGCTGGCTTTGAACCACAATCCTCAGATCTCAGCCTCCTGAGTAGCTAGAATTACAGGCGTGAGCCGGTGGGTGCCCAGCTATCATAATTTTTAAATCCCCCAAATTTATTCTGTCATTGTTATAGAATCTAGATTTTTTTAAAATTTTTATTTATTTATTGTGAAAATACTGTACATTGGGGTTACAATTACATGGGCAAGATAATGAGTACATTTCTTATCAAGCATTGTAGCCTCCTCCTTTGTTTCCCCTTCCCATCCTTTCCCATCCTCCCACTGGCCCCCCACCCAATCCTCTCCACCCCCCCACCCCCAAAGTTGTAAAGTTCATTTTCGACTTAACAACTTGTACTTCTCATTGTTGCAACAGGTCCACCTGTATCCTTTTTTAAACGACTTGTTTTCCCCCTTCCCCTCCACAAATTATACGGACATCAAATACAGTGAAAGCAAGGGTTATACTGTGGGGGAGGGACATACAAAGCAACAAAGAAATAATCTTATAAATGCGTTAGAAACAATCGCATGAAAGAAAAAAGCATTTGAATACATATCTTGGGGTTCATTAGAATCTAGATGTTTTAAATCAAAGCATCAGCAGGGAATAGCTTCTTTTTGGAGGCTATAAGAGATAGTCTGTTCTATACATCTTTCTAGCTTCTGGAACACCTACAATCCTTGGAGCATTTTTGGGCTTATATATACTTCTGCCTGCTCCCATTTTCTTATGGCATTCTCTTTGTTTCTGTGTCCTAGTCTGCCTCTTTTAAGTACACAATTTATGTTGGATTACCTCTTCCCATTTAGTATGACCTCATCTTAATTTGATTACAACTGAAAATGAGATTTTCCAAATAAGGGCACATCCATAGATTCTAGTCCAAATGCAATTCTAGGGAACATGATTCAACCTAAAGGCTGCTGGAGTAAACACATCAGGTTGGAAGGGCACTGACAACACAACAATATTGGAAACACCAACATTTTATATGGGGACAGGTGGAAGGAGATGAATTCAAGATGCAGATTGAGAAGGAATGATTGGAGAGGTAGGAAAAATCCAGGAGAGAGTGGTGTGTGCCACTTACTAAGCCCAAGGACAAGGGGGTGGTAAGTAATTTTAAATAGGGCAGAAACCAGGTAGGATAGTGCATGCTTGGAATCATAGGACTCAGGAGGCTAAAGTAGGAAGATGGCAAGTTTGAAGCCAGCAGGGATTATATAACAATACCATGAATGAATGAATGAATGAACGATGCAGAAAGGCCAAGGAATGAAAAAGCCCAAGAAATAGTCATTGAGTTTGGCAATATGGTGACTGTTGGTGCCCCTGGTGAGAACAGTTGCTTAAGAGTGCTAGCTAAGAAGCCAAATTCCAGAATGAATGCCAGTTTTGTGTGACTTAAACTGAGAGGCAGATATCTATGGGCAAAGCAGGTGGGGTTCTTTTGTTTGCTTATTTTTTTTTGCTGTATTGGGTTTAAACTCGGGGCCTTATACTTCCCAATCAGGTGTTCTACCACTTGATCCTTGCCATCAGCTCTTTTTGCTTGTGTTATTTTTTGAACAATGTCTCATGTTTATGACTAGACTACTCCAATTGTCCTGTTTGTAATTCCCCTCTATCTAGGATGACAGGAGAGAGCCACTGCACCTGGCTGCCTCTACTCTTTCACGCCTACCTTCTTTTTGCTCAGCATGTTTTTTGAGATTCATACAAGTATATATTCTTGTATGTATTCATACATATAGTAATTTTTGTATAATAGTAGTCTATTGTATGAATACACCAGAAACAATTAACCCAGGCTGGGCTCTTGATTTATTTTCACTTTTAAGCTGTTAGAAATAAAGTATGTTTTGAACAAAATGGCCAGTTGAACATCAGTGGCTCAACCTATAATCCTAGCTCTTCAGGAGGCTGAGATCTGAGGATCACTGTTCAAAGCCAACCTAGGCTAGAAAGTATGTGAGTCTTTTATCTCCAATTAACAACCTTAAAAGCTGGAAGTGGAGCTGTGGCTCAAGTGACAGAACACTAGTCTTGAGCACAAAAGCTCAGAGATAGCACCCAGGCACTGAATTCAAGCCCCAGGACTGGCACCAAAACAAAATATTAAAGAAAACACCAAATGGGCCAAGAGGGGAAATGGTAATTATTAAATAATAATATCTGCTGATTGAAATGTAAATCATGTTTAACTTATTCCAGAAATCACTATTATTTAATAATAAATTTGTAATTATAAATGATTATGATAAAATATGTGTATTTTTTTTAATTAGTCCTGGAGCTTGAACTCTAGGCCTAGGCACTTTCCCTGAGCTTTTGTGCTCAAGGCTAGCACTCTACCACTTGAGCCACACCTCCATTTCTAGCTTTTTGTGGTTAAATTGGAGAAGAGTCTCATGGACTTTTCTGCCTGGGCTGGCTTTAAGCCTCAATCCTCAGATTTTAATTTCCTGAGTAGCTAGGATTACAGGCATGAGCCATCCACACCTGATGATAAAATATTTTCTCTTTTTTTTTTTTTGTCAGTTGTGGGGCTTGAACTCTGGGCCTGGGCACTGTCCCTGAGCTCTTCAGCTCAAGGCTAGCACTCTACCACTTGAGCCACAGCGCCACTTCTGACTTTTTCTGCATGCAAGGCAAGCACTCTACCACTGAGCTACCTTCCCAGCTCCTGATAAAATATTTTCTATTCCTGGAAATGAGGCCCCCTAAATCCTCCTAGCCCTGATTGGGGCTATGAATGGATCTATTCCCAATCATGTCCTTTAGTCCAACTGCAGGTTTTATGTTGATCTTATGATTGATTTTAGTTTTAATTGAGAATCACATAACTTAGTTATGTCAATTTTATTTACAGGTGTGTTCACAAGGGAACTTGACAAAGATTTATCTAGGAACTAGGTCAGGGTATGGGAACTGACTATCCCCACTCATGTTCACTGAGATGAGCATGGTCAGGCCTTTCTAGCACTGTATAGGCCCAGTGCCTGGTGACCAGATTGGACAGTAAAGAGCAGCTGACTGCTTTGCATATGACAAATAAAATTTTATTGGGTCAAAGTCCTGGCATCTAGTTCTCTATCCAATTACATTTGAGAAGAACATTGTGGGGAATGTTCCAAAGGATCCTCCATCAAGCATCAAGGAAAATCTAGCACTAGTCTGCAGTTTAAGCTGGCGTGAAATTGCAAGCACTGTGTTTAGTGAGGCTTAGCTGTTTGAGGCTTAGGTATGGGAATACTTATTGAATGCTTTCTCATATAGAAAATCTTCTTATCATTTAACTTGGCAGTTCCTCTGGAGGAAAAAGGTTTCTCCAAGTGTCTGCCAGCTACAAAGGGTGGTAGGTGAGATGGGATTATTGAGAGGTTAATAGGCTGTGATTGAGGAAGATTTTTGTTTTGTTGATGGGGGTTTTGCTACATAACCCAGGCTGGCTTGGAACTTCCAACTCTTCTTCTGCCTCCTAAATGTTGGGATTACAGGTGTGTGTCTCACTCCCAGCTCTAAAATGTTAATATTGGGGAAATAAAGCTTTGGGGCAGTGATGATTTGTTTTGAGGGGAAGTCTAGGGCTCCTAATACATGCTAGCTAGATAAGTGCTCTGCAAGTGAGGCACATAACCAGTCACAGGAGGGAGCTTGTGTGTGTATGTACGTACGTACATTGGTACTGAGGTTTGAACTCATGACTTCATGCACTTGCTTAGCTTTTTCCTACTAACGGTCAATGCCCTAACACTTGAGCCACATCTCCACTTCTGGTTCTTAGGTGGTTAATTGGAGATAAGAGTCTCATGGACTTTCCTGCCTAGACTGGCTTTGAACCTTGATCCTCAGACCTCAGCCTCCTGAGTAGCTAGGATTTCAGGTGTGAACCACCAGCACCTGGTCAGAGATGATTTTTAATGAACTTTAGGTAGGGTTAATACCTAGAGAGTTGGTAACTGTACACTTGTTAATAATTGTGTTCCTTTCAGGAGTTGTATATCTTTTTGTGTGGTTGTACCAGTACTGTGGTTTTAACTGAAGACCTCAAGGTCTCCTGATTTGCTTGCTATGTTGGCACTCTACCACTTCAGCCACACTACCCTGCTTGCTTTTGGGTGGTTATTATGGAGCTAGCATCTCAGAGACTTTTCTTCCCTGACTGGGTTTAAACCACAATTCTTCATATCTCAGCCTATGGAGTAGGTAGTATTACATGTATAAGTCACTGATACCCAGCCTGTATATGATCTTTTTCTATGTCCTTTAACACTATCCTTTGTGTGCCAATAATGGGACTTAAACTCAGGGCCTGAGCACTGTCCCTTAGCTTTTTCACTCAAGGATGGTGTTCTCCCACTATTTGAGCTACAGCTCCACTTCCAGCTTTTTGCTGATTAATTGGGAGAAAGTAGTCTCACAGATTATTCTACCTGGGGTACTTTCAAACCCGGATCTTCAGATCTCAGTCTCCCAAATAGCTAGGATTACAAGCCTGAGTCACTGATATGTGGCAAAAACTATTCTTAAAAAGAACCATGCCCTAGGCATCCAATTTCAGGTTCAGTCATTAAAACATTTTTTAAAATGTGGAGAATGGGGTTCAGAGCCTGGCACTTACAGGACTCCAGTGGTCACATAACAGAGAATGTAACATAATTCTACAGTCTTCGGCATAGAATAACACATTTAGAGCTAGCGGTCTTTTCTTTCTGTCTCCTTGTGCTAGGATGGAACCCAGAGCCTTATACCCATGCTTAGCAAGTGCTATAGCTCCAAATTATATCCCAACTCATTCTTTGTTTCCTTTATCTGTTCATTCAGTTTACTTCTACCAAGTATCTGTTAGAATACCTGATCCTTAGAGCCATTTTGAAGGTTTACATCTATATAGACAAACCCTCAGTATACCATAATATATTTTTTCTGGCACTGGGACTTGAACTAAGGGCCTACACACTATCCCTGCATATGGTTATGGTGTTTTGTTTGTTTTGTTTATTTTTTTGGGTCAAAGCTGGCACTCTAACACTTGAGCAACAACTCCACTTTGGCTTTTTGGTAGTTAATTGGAGATACAAGTCTGTTCCTACCTGGGCTGGCTTTGAACAATGATCCTCAGATCTCAGCCTCCTGAGTAGCTAGGATTATAGGCATGAGCCACTGGAGCCTGGCTCAACAGATGGTTTTAAAAATTAAGCTACTTTATTTGATTTTCTTAATTTTTTTGTGCTGGTCCTGGAGTTTGAATTCAGGGCCTAGGTGCTGTCCCTGAGCTTCTTTTGCTCAGAGCTAGTGTTCTAGTTGAGCCACAACACCATTTCTAGTTTTTTGGAAGTTTATTGGAAATAAGAGTCTCATGGACTTTCCTGCCCGTGCTGGCTTTGAACTGCATTTCTCAGATCTCAGCCTCCTGTGTAGCTATGATTACAGGAATGAGCCCCCAGTCCCCAGCTGAATCTTCTTAGTTTTTTAAAAAATCAGTGTGGGGCTTGACCTCAGGGCCTGGGTGCTGTCTCTGAGCTCTTTTTTGTTGTTGTTGTTGGTTGTGGGGCTTGAACTCTGGGCCTGAGCTCTGTCCCTCAGCTCTTCAGCTCAAGGCTAGTACTATACCACTTGAGCTACAGTACCACTTGCAGTTTTCTGGTGGTTTATTGAAGATAAGAGTTTCACGGACTTTCCTGCTCGGGCTGGCTTTGATCCGGATCTCAGCCTCCTAGTAGCTAGGATTACAGGCATGAGCAACCGATGCCTGGCTTCTTCTTAGTTTTTAATCTAATGTCTCTTCTTTTCCACCATCCTATCTAGGACACTGCATTGTATTTCATCATTATCTCTTGGCTATCCTTGCTTATGACAGTTTCTTAGACTTCCATTGTATTTTGATGACCTTGATTGTTATGAAGAGCTAGTCAGGTATTTGCAAGGATATCCCTCAATTGGAATTTTCGAGGTGTTCTTCTCAGGATTATACTGGAGACTTGAGTTTTGGGGAAAAACACATCACATGATAACAAGAGTAGGGTACTGTTATGGTTCAAATAGGAATTGTCTCCTTGAAAGATTTAGGCCCTCTTGGCCATGATGGACCAAAAGAATTCTTTCATTAACTTGTTTCTCAGCAACAATGCTAGCAAAGAAAAGTAGCTAGGCAGGTGTTCTACCACTTCAGCCATGCCCCACAACCCTTTTTACTTTTAGTTATTTTTTTGTGTTGGTCATAGGTCTTGAACTCTGGGCCTGTGCGCTGACCCTGAGCTCTTGAACTCAAGGCGAGTGCTCTACCACTTGAGCCACAGTGCCACTTCCACTTTTCAGGTGGTTATTTGGAGATAAGAGTCTCATGGACGTTCCTGCCGGGCTGGCTTTGAACCACGATCCTCAGATCTCAGCCTCCTAAGTAGCTAGGATTACAGGGTGAGCCACTGGTGCTCGGCCACTTTTAGTTATTTTCTTTTTTTTTTATTGTGAAAATACTATACAGAGGGGTTACAATTACATGGGCAAGATAATGAGTACATTTCTTATCAAGCATTGTAGCCTCCTCCTTTGTTTCCCCTTCCCATCCTCCCTCTGTGCCCCCACCCAATCTTCCCCGCTCCCCCCCCCCCCAAAGTTGTAAAGTTCGTTTTCGACATAACGACTTGTACATCTTATTGTTGCAATGGGTCCACCTGTATCCCTATTTAAGCGACTTGTTTTCCCCCTTCCTCTCCACAAATTATACGGACATCAAATACAGTGAAAGCAGGGGTTATACTGTGGGGGAGGGACATACAAAGCAACAAAGAAATAATCTTATAAATGTGTTAGAAACAATCGCATGAAAGAAAAAGAAACATTTGAATACGTATCTTAGGGTTCATTTCTCTAACATCACCGTATCTGACCTTTTCTGCTTGACTCAGACATATACTAGATATTGCAAATAAGGGAAACTATGGGACCTATGTTTCTTTGGGCCTGGCTTACTTCACTTAATATAATTTTTTCCAAGTCTTTCCATTTCCTAACAAATGGGGCAATGCCATTCTTTCTGATGGAGGCATAGAATTCCATTGTGTATATATACCACATTTTCTCGATCCATTCATCTACTGCGGGGCATCTGGGTTGGTTCCATATCTTAGCTATGGTAAATAATGCTGCAATAAACATAGTTGTGCTGTTAGCTTTAGTATGGTCTTGTTTGTGATCATTTGAGTAAATGCCCAAAAGTGGGATTGCTGGGTCATAGGGGAGCTCTATGTGGAGTCTTTTGAGGAACCTCCATACTACTTTCCAAAGTGGTTGAACAAGTTTACACTCCCACCAATAATGCAGTAAGGTTCCCTTCTGTCCATATCCCCTCCAGCATCTGTTGTTATTAGAGTTCTTTGTTAGGAAATGGAAAGACTTGGAAAAAATTATATTAAGTGAAGTAAGCCAGGCCCAAAGAAACATAGGTCCCAATGGTTTCCCTTATTTGCAATAACTAGTATATGTCTGAGACAAGCAGAAACAGTCAGATAAGTGGATGTTAGGCGAAATGAACTCCAAGATAAGGACTCAAATGTGTTTTCTTTCTTGTTATTGTTTCTAACATTTATAAGATGATTTCTTTGTTGCTTTGTATGTCCCTCCTCCACGGTATAACCTCTGCTTTCACTGTATTTGATGTTGGTATAATTTGTGGAGGGGAAGGGAAAAAACAAATTGTTTAAATAGGGATACAGGTGGACCCATTGCAACAATGAGATGTACAAGTCATTATGTTGAAAAACGAGCTTTACAACTTTGGCGCGGGGGAGGAGAAGGGGGGCCGGGAGAGGGGGATAGGAAGGGATGGGAAGGGGAAACAAAGGAGGAGGCAACAATGCTTGATAAGTAATGTACTCATGACCTTGCTCATGTAATTGTAACCCCTCTGTATGGTATTTTCACAATTTAAAAAAAATTGGGAATCACTTTTTTCCAACCTTTGCCTTTCCCATGTTGAAGATGGGACAGAGAACCTCATGCATGCTACACAAGCACTCTACAGAGCTACATCACCAGCCTGAGAATCACTGTTAAAGAATGAGGTTAGCTTGGTGGAGGGAGGGGAGCACATTCCAGGAAGACAGTGATAGTGTGAGCCTAGGCTTAAAGGACACTGAGAAACTTGAAACTGTAGAAACTTAACAGGAGGCAGGCAGCAATAAGAATTTGGGGCAACCACAAAAAATAAAATACCTAGGAATTAACTAAAGAAGTGAAGGACCTCTATGATGAAAACTTTAAAATCTTGAAAAAGGAAATCAACACAGAACTTAAAAAATGGCAAAACCTCCCATGCTCCTGGATTGGAAAGATTAACATCGTGAAAATGGCAATACTTCCCAAGGCTATCTACAAATTCAACGCAATACCTATCAAAATTCCAACCTCATTCTTCAAGGAAATAGAAGAGGCAATCCAAAAATTCATATGGAACAATAAAAGACCCCGAATAGCAAAAACGCTCCTCAACAGAAAGAACACTGCTGGAGGAATATCAATACCAAATTTCAAACTCTACTATAAAGCCATAGTAATCAAAACAGCTTGGTATTGGCATTAAAAACAGACCTCAGGACCAATGGAATAGAATTGAAAACCCAGAAATGAACCTACAGACCTATAGCCATCTAATCTTCGATAAGGGAGCTAAAACAATAGAATGGAAGACAGACAGCCTCTTCAGTAAATGGTGCTGGCAAAACTGGTTAACTACATGTAGAAAACTAAAGCTAGATCCTTATATATCACCCTGCGCCAGAATCAACTCCAAATGGATCAAAGACCTTGAACTCAAAGCAGACACTGAAAACATTACAGGATGGAATAGGAGAAACCCTAGGTCTCCTTGGCTCAGGCCGAAATTTTCTGAATAGAGACCCGGAAACACAACAAATCAAAGAAAGGTTGGACAAATGGGATTGCATAAAGTTGCAGAGCTTCTGCAGGGCAAATGACATAGCTAGCAAGATCAATAGAAAGCCCACGGATTAGGAGAAGATCTTTACTAGCCATACAACGGACAAGGGTCTCATATCTAAAATATACTTGGAACTCAAAAAATTAAACCACCCAACAACAAATCCTCAAAGAAACAACTGCCCAATAAGTAAGTGGGCGAAAGACTTAAAGAGAAGCTTCTCTGGAGAAGAAAGAAGGATGGCCAATAGACACATGAAGAAATGTTCAACATCCCTAGCCATAAAAGAAATGCAAATCAAAACAACATTGAGATATCACCTCACTCCAGTTAGAACGGCAAAAATCAAGAACTCTAACAACAACAGATGCTGGAGGGGATGTGGACAGAAAGGAACCTTACTTCATTGTTGGTGGGAATGTAAACTTGTTCAACCACTTTGGAAAGTAGTATGGAGGTTCCTCAAAAGACTTCACATAGAGCTCCCCTATGACCCAGCAATCCCACTTTTGGGCATTTACCCTAATGTTTACAAAAAAGACCACCACTAAAGCTACCAGCACAACTATGTTTATTGCAGCATTATCTACCATAGCTAAGATATGGAACCAACCCAGATGCCCCTCAGTAGATGAATGGATCAAGAAAATGTGGTATATATACACAATGGAATTCTATGCCTCCATCAGAAAGAATGACATTTCCCCATTTGTTAGGAAATGGAAAGGTTTGGAAAAAATTATATTAAGTGAAGTAAGCCAGGCCCAAAGAAACATAGGTCCCATGGTTTCCCTTATTTGCAATATCTAGTATAGGTATGAGTCAAGCGGAAAAAGTCAGATAATGTGATGTTAGGAAAACGAACCCTCAAATATGTATTTTAATGTTTTTGTTTCTTTCATGCATGTGTTTCTAACGCATTTATAAGATTATTTCTTTATTGCTTTGTATGTCCCTCCCCCACAGTGTAACCCCCGCTTTCACTATATTTGATGTCAGTATAACATGTGGAGGAGATGGGGACAAACAAGTCGTTTAAGGATTCAGGTGGACCTGTTGCAACAATGAGAAGTACAAAATGTCATGTCAAAACCAGCTTTACAATGTCGGTGGGGGGGGGGGGGAGGGGGGTATGATTGGGTGGGGGGGAGGGGGGAGGCTGGGAAGGGAGGTGAAGGGTAAACAAAGGAGGAGGCTGCAATGCTTGGTAAGAAATGTATGCATTATCCTGCCCATGTAATTGTAACCCCTCTGTACAGTATGTTCTCAAAGAAAATAAAAGAAAATTAAAAAAAAAAAAAAAAGAATTTGGGGCAAATATGTCAGAAGTAGCTAGGGACATTTCTACCAACATTTCCAGCCCCTCAATGCTCATGAGACTTCTTCAGACTTTATTTAAGGACGCACGCCACCAAGAGACAGCAGCTGCTCACTGCCTTCTCTGGGAGGGGACCAAATTCCAGCCTTTTACCCCTATTGTCGACGCCCCTTGTCAGCAGGAAGTAGCCAGAGAGAATCCCAGCGCTATTTCATGATTATTAAAAGGCTGGAATGTAAAGTCAGCTCCTGGATGGCGAGCAGACTCCACCCTCCTCGCAGCAGAGTCTCCACCCAGTACCTGTGTTACCTAGGCAACTGGGACACCTGGAAGAGGTCACATCTGAATTTGATGTATCCACACCTTTCTCCACACATACCCTAGATAAGGCCTAGCCCAGGCCCAGATGCCCTCTCTAGCTCTTTCTCAGCTCTTTCCTTCTCTTCTCTTTCCCAGCTCTCTCTTCCCTACCTTTCCCAGAGGCTCTCTTTTCTAGCTCTTTTCCAGCTCTTTTCTCTCTCTTTTCCATCTCTCTTTCTTTCCCAGCTCTCCCAGCTCTCTTTCCCAGGCCTTTCTCCACTGCGTGGAGGACCAGGATGGCCTGGTGCCAGCCGAACTATGAATAAACCTACCCCTTACCTGGAAAAAAAAAAAAAAAAAGAATTTGGGGCAAAGGTGTTAGCAGTTGCTGGCTACATTAGAGAGGGCAGCCTGGGATGCCAGGCTCAGCAGCTTAAGCATTACAGGCCATGTATTTGCCAGCAGACTTGTTTTTGGTTAGCAGCTTTATTGAATCTACATACTATATATTTTGCCCATTTATAGTGTACAAGTACAAATTCAGTGATTTGTGGTATATTCCAAATTGTGCATATTTCACCACAGTTAATTTTACATTACCTGAAAAGGAATTCCTTGCCATGTACATAACCCCTCCAGCCCTTGGTAACTACCAGTTTATCTTCTGTCTCCATGAATTTGCTTGTTTTAGAAATTTCATTTAGATAGACTCATACATAAAATATATGGTCTTTTATGACTGGCTTGTTTCTTTTGGCATAATGTTTTGTATTTTATTTAATTTTTTGTTGGTTATGGGGCTTGAACTCTGGTGGCGTAATGTTTTAAAGGTTCATCCAGTTGTAATGGGAATTAGGGTTTCATGATATTCCGTTATATGGACACAGCACGTTTCTTATTACCTCATCAGCTGAAAGACATTTGCATTGTTTCCCAAGTACTGCTATGAATATTTCTGTACCAGAGTTACTGTGCACAAATTATTTATCTGTGTATGATTTTGGGAAGAACTGCCAGACTTTACCAAAGAAGCTGTACTGTTTTACATTCCAACCAATTGTTGAAAATTTTTCTATGCCCTTACGAACAATAATTATTCACCTTTTCGGTGGTACTAGGAATTGATGACATGCTGGGCAAGCACTCTACCACTGAGGTATATTCCTAACCCCATTTTTTTTCACTTTTTGATATAGTCTTCCTGGGTTGGCCATGGTGGCACAAGCTATTTGAGAATCAAGTTAGGATTTTGGTTGGAGGCCAGCCTGGGGAAAAAGTTAGCAATACTTCATCTCAACAAAAACTGGATATGGAGGCATGAACTTGTTATGTCAGCTATGCAGGAGGTGTAAGTGGGATTGTGGTCCAGACTAGCCCAAGCAAAAAATACGTTGAGGGCTGGGACTGTGGTTTTGTGGTAGAGTGCTTATATAGCATGCATGAAGCCCTGGGTTATATTCCTCAGTACCACATAAACAGAAAAACCTGGAAGTAGCACTGTGGCTCAAATGGTAGACTGCTAGCCTTGAGCAAAAGCAGCTCAGGGACAGTGCCCAGGCCCAGAGTTCAAGCCTCAGGACTGGCAAAAAAATATATGTTGAGATTCTACCCCCCAAATAACTCAGGTGTAGAGTATCTGCCTAACAGGAGGAGGCCCTGAATTCAATCCCCAGTACATGTTTGTGTATATGTATGTGGGTACCCTAGTGGGTATGAAAGGCAGATATCGTGTGGTTTTGGTTTGCATTCATTCCCCTGATGACTTATGATATGGAATATCTTTTCATGTTCTTATATTAGCCTTTTTAAATGTGGTAATTATTGCTAGGCACCAGTGGCTCACACCTGTAATCTCGTGAGGCTGAGATATCAGGTTCAAAGTCATCAAAGGTAGAAAAGTCCAAGAGAATCTTTTCTCCAAATAACTAACAAAAAATAGAACTGGATTGGAGGTGTAGCACAAGTAGTAGAGTGTCAGTTGCAAGTAGAAAAAGCCAAATGAGAGCAAAAAGCCATGATTTCAAGCTCTGGCACTGGCACAAGAAATTGTAGTTAATATATATTGTAATGATCATTGGGATTCACCAATATTTTGATAATGTATATATCATGTAAGGGTCATGTTCACTCCTGATTCTTCTACCCTGTCCCCCACATTGTCCCTCTAGCCCCTTCCCAGTCCCTAATAGCCTTTTTTTCATATCATTTTTCTTCTTGATTGGTTTCTACACATGAGAGAAACATGCACTACTTATCTTTCTGTTTCTGACTTTGTTGAATGTTAGAGGATTTCATGCTCCATTATTCGTGTGTGTGTGTGTGCTTGTGTGCGTGCCAGCCCTGAGGTTTGAACTCAGAGCCTAGGTGCTGTCCTTGAGCTTTTTTTTCTCTCAAGAGTAGAGCTCTACCACTTGACTCACAGCTCGACGTTGGGCTTTTTGATGGTTATTTGGAGATGAGTCTCACAGACTTTCTTTCCTGCTTGGGTTAACTTCGAACTGTGATCCTCAGATTGCAATCCGCCTCCAAAATTACAGCCATGAGCCAGTAACACCCAGCATTATTCATCTGTGGATGAGCACTAGGCTGATTAACTTAGCTATTACAAGTAGTGCCTTGGTAATCAGGGGTGTGCCTATGGTAAACTGACTTTGTACATACCCAGAAATGATACTGCTAGATCATAGGATGTTTCTATTTTTTAATTTTTTTTTTTGCCATAACTGAGGTTTGATCTCTGGATTTTGCACGTGCCAGGCAAGAATTCTTCTCTCCAGCCATATCTTCAGTCCTTTTTTTGTGCTGTGTGTGTGTGTGTGTGTGTGTGTGTGTGTGTGTGTGTGTGTGTGTGTGTGTGTGTGTGTGTGTGTGTGTGTGTGTGTGTGTGTGTGTGTGTGTGTGTGTGTGTGTGTGTGTGTGTGTGTTGGTTGTGGGGCTTGAACTCTGGGCCTGGGCACTGTCCCTCAGCTCTTCAGCTCAAGGCTAGTACTCTACCACTTGAGCCACAGCGCCACTTCCAGTTTTCTGGTGGTTTATTGGAGACAAGAGTCTCAAGGTCTTTCCTGCCCAGGCTGGCTTTGAACTGCAGTCCTCAGATCTCAGCCTCCTGAGTAGTTAGGATTACAGGTGTGAGCCACTGGCGCCTGGCTCTTTTTTTCTTTTTTGAGAAAAGGTCTTATTTCCTGCCCAGGTGGGTGCTTGAACCACTATCTGCCTATTTTTTTGCTTCCCACTGCTATAGCTCAGATGACAGGTGTGCATCACATTGTCCAGCTTCTTCCATTGAGATGAAGTCTCACAGACTTTTCTGCCTGGGATGGCCTGGAACCACAAGCCTCTCAAATGGCTAGGATTATAGGTGTGTCACCATGCCTGACCTAACTTTGGTTATTTTTGAAATAGTTTACTCAGGTGTATCTAGGCCAGCCAGCCTGGACTGCAAATTACCCATTTAAGCATCTTGCACAGCTGGGATACATGGTTAAGATAAGGTCTCACAAACTTTTTCCTGGACTAACCAGGAACCAGCCTTCAAATGTGATCTTTTAAAAAAAATTTTTTTTGTAACAATGGTGTACAGAGGGGTTACAGTTACTTGAATAAGGTAATCAGTACATTCCTATCAATCATTGTTACCTCCTCCTCTGTTTTTCCTACCATCCTCCCTACCTCCCCAACTCTTCCTTCCCTCCCCAAGTTGTAAAGTTCGTTTTCAACATAGTGTCTTGTATATCTCATTGTTACAATGGGTAAACCTGTATCCTTATTTTAGCATTTTGTTATTTCCCTTCCCCTCCCCAAATTAGAAAAATGTGTATCCAAGCTGCAGGGCACCAACATCAAATACAGTGAAAACAGGGGTTATACCGTGGGGAAAGCACATAAAAAGAAGCAAAACGTCTGTCTCCCAAGCAGCTAGGATTACAGGTGTGAACCACCATACCTGTCTATTTATATTTTTTTTCTTCTTCTTCTTCTTCTTTTTTTTTTTTTTTTTTGGTAGGTCGTGGGGCTTGAACTCTGGGCCTGGGCGCTGTCCCTTAGCTCTTCAGCTCAAGGCGAGTACTCTACTGCTTGAGCCACAGCGCCACTTCCTATTTATAATTTTTTGAGGAACATCTATACTGCATTTTAAAGGTTCCTTTTTCTTCACATTCTCACAAGTATTTGTTACTTTTCATTTTTTTTGATAATTATACCTGGAGTGAGATGCAATCTCATTGTAGTTTTTAATTGCATTTCCCTAGTGACTAATGATATTGAACATATTTTCATATGTTTGTTGGCCATTTGTATAGTTTTACTTTTGATGTTGTTTTTCTTTGGAGACAAGGTCTTGCTATGCTTACCCAGGCTGGCCTGGAAGCCTTAATTATTTTCCCAAGTGTTAGGATTACAGATGTGGACCATCTTCTGTGCTAACCTTTCTCATCCTGAATTGAGGATGTTAAAAGCCCAACTATAGTTTGGATTCAAAAATGCCCTAAAGCTTTACTAAATTGAATGTTAACCTGTTACCCTTCTTTCTAATTCTCTAATTGTGTGTGTGGTCTTTTTGAAAAAGTGTATGATGTTTTCTTTCTCTCTCTTTTTAACAATGCTGAGGATTATGCATGCTAGGCAAGTACTCTACACTTGGCTCCATATAATTCTTTTTTAAAATTTTTTGTAGATATGTGAAAGAGGCCAAAGAAGCAGCTAAGAATGGAGATTTGGAAGAAGCGCTTAAACTTTTCAATTTGGCAAAGGACATTTTTCCCAATGAAAAAGTGATGAGTAGAATCCAAAAACTACAGGAGGCCTTGGAGGAATTGGCAGAAGAAGAAAATGATGAATTTACAGATGTATGCAACTCTGGCCTGCTGCTTTACCGAGAACTATACAACCAGCTCTTTGAGTATCAGAAGGAAGGCGTTGCTTTCCTCTACAGCCTCTATAGGGATGGGAAAAAAGGGGGCATTTTGGCAGATGATATGGGATTAGGGAAAACTGTTCAAATCATTGCTTTCCTTTCTGGTATGTTTGATGCTTCTTTTGTGAAGCATGTGCTGTTGATCATGCCAACCAGTCTCATCAACACATGGATCAAAGAGTTTGCCAGGTGGACTCCAGGAATGAGAGTGAAGACTTTTCACGGCCCTAGCAAGGATGAACGTACCAGAAACCTCAGGCGGATTCAACAAAGGAATGGCATCGTTATCACGACATACCAAATGTTAATCAATAACTGGCAGCACCTTGCAAGCTTTAATGGTGGAGAGTTTGTGTGGGACTATGTGATCCTTGATGAAGCTCATAAAATAAAAAGCTCATCTACCAAGACAGCAATCTGTGCTCGTATTGTCCCTGCAAAGTATCGCCTTCTCCTTACAGGAACTCCAATCCAGAATAATTTGCAAGAACTATGGTCTCTGTTTGACTTTGCTTGCCAAGGGTCCTTGTTAGGAACATTAAAAACTTTTAAAATAGAGTATGAAAATCCTATTGTGCGTGCAAGAGAGAAGGATGCCACCCCAGGGGAAAAAGCCTTGGGATTTAAGATCTCTGAAAACTTAATGGCAATCATAAAACCCTATTTTCTCAGGAGAACTAAAGAAGAAGTACAGAAGAAAAAGCCAAGTGGCCCAGAGGTGAGACCCAATGAAAATACTCCAGGTGTCGATCCCATTTGTGAAATGCCTTCCCTTTCCAGGAAAAATGATTTAATCGTTTGGATACGTCTGGTACCTCTACAAGAAGAAATTTATAGGAAATTCACATCTCTAGATCATATCAAGGAGTTATTAATGGAGACTCGCTCACCTTTGGCTGAACTAGGTGTCTTAAAGAAGTTGTGTGATCATCCTCGGCTGCTGTCTGCACGGGTTTGTGGTTTGCTGAATCTGGAGAATATCAGACTCTCTGCTCAAGATGTAAATGAAGAAGATCCCTCAGAAGTGCACAACATTGATCACATAACTGATGAAACACTGATGAATGAATCTGGAAAAATGATATTCTTGATGGACCTGCTAAACAGACTTCGAGATGAGGGGCATCAGACTCTGGTGTTTTCCCAGTCGAGACAAATTCTAAACATCATTGAACGCCTTTTAAAGAGTAAGTACTTTAAGGTGTTACGAATTGATGGCACAGTTACTCATCTCTGGGAACGAGAAAAACGAATTCAGTTATTCCAGCAAAATAAAGAGTACTCTGTTTTCCTGCTTACCACTCTCGTAGGTGGTGTTGGCCTGACATTAACCGCAGCCACTAGAGTGGTCATTTTTGACCCTAGCTGGAACCCTGCAACTGATGCTCAAGCTGTAGATAGAGTATACCGAATTGGACAGAAAGAAAACGTAGTGATTTATAGGCTAATCACTTGTGGGACTGTAGAAGAAAAAATATATAGACGACAGGTTTTCAAGGACTCATTAATCAGGCAGACAACTGGTGATAAGAAGAATCCATTCCGCTATTTTACCAAACAAGAATTAAGAGAGCTCTTTACAATTGAGGATCTTCAAAACTCTGCAACCCAGCTGCAGCTTCAGTCTTTGCATGCTGCTCAGAGGAGATCTGATGAGAAACTAGACGAACACATTGCCTACCTGCACTCTCTGGGCATTGCTGGAATCTCAGACCATGACTTGATGTACACACGTGATCTATCTGTTAAAGAAGAGCTTGATGTGATAGAAGACTCTCAGTATATTCAACAGAGAGTTCAGAAAGCTCAATTCCTTGTTGAATTTGAGTCTCAAAATACCATGGGAAAACAAAGAACTGAAAATGAGGAAGCCTGGCAGAGAGCATCTATATTAGCTTCTCAAACAAAGAAGAGAGGCCCTGGATTGAACAAACCACAGCATCAGCCTTCACCTTTTAGAACTACTCATTATACTCAGGAAGATGACATTAGTTCTCAGATGGCAAACATAAGCCTTGATGATCAGTCCCAAGAGAGTGAGCCACAAGATCTTTCCAATGTTGCAGTGAACGTTACCATGATGCAAGATGGCAGTCACCCATATGAAAATAAATTTGATGCTGACTCTGCATCTACTTTACCCACGGGGGTTGGAAGTGCAGAAAGAATGTGGACTGAATCTTCACTTGGAACAGCAGAAGTCTGTGCCATTGAAGATGAGGCTGTGCGGAAGGAGGCATTACAAGAGAGGCCCAGGCAACCAGCACTGCAAGAGAGCCCCCTGGGAAGTTTACTTAGTCAATCAGTCAGAGCAGAAGCCGAGCCTGGGCCAATTCTAGATCTACAGGATAGTGAGGTTTTACATAGCTGCAGTTCGTGGCCAATTAATCCCATGACAAAGGAAAATAAAAGTCAAGAATCAAATACATCCATTATTAAAATATCTGATGACAGCTTGTCAGCATCTCATAGCACACTGCAGGTTGCTCAAGTAAATGGGGCCAACACAAAAGAAAAATCTTTATCATCTTCACCACAATATGCATGTGATTTCAATCTCTTCCTGGAAGACTCTGCAGACAATAGACAAAATCTCTCCAATCAGTCTTTGGAGCATGTTGGGAAAGAAGAGGGCCCATGTGGTTCTGCAGTTAATTCCAGAGCAGAGTCAGTGCATCATTCCAGTTTAAGTTCTGGGAAAGATGAAGCAGAAGAAGTAGTTATTAATGTTAAAACCAGAAGCAAAGCTAGAAGGATCATTTCAGATGATGAAGATGAAGATGATCCCTTTAAAAGTACTTCAAGCACAAGTCCATTCAGCACATCTCCCTTTGAATTCACATCTGTGAAACAATTTGATGCTTCAACTCCCAAACATGATACCAGTCAATCTGGAAGGCTCTTTTCACCTAAAATGCCTGACAGTGGAAATAAATCCACAACCTCTAGAAGATCTTTGGCTTCTAGGAGGTCTCTGATTAATGTAGTTTTAGACCATGTAGAGGATATGGAAGAAGAACTTGGCAACCACCATGAAGCAGAGGATGCTGCTGATGATCCCCAAGGAGAAACTAGCAGTGATGAGTGCACAGAAGAGGACCTTCCTAGTGAAACACTGCCTTCCAAAGACAAGTCCAGCGAGCTAAAGATGTCTGAGCCTAGTTCTCCTGTTCTGCAGACCTCTTCTGGTGCTACTCCTGAGCCTCTGTCTGGTGAACCTTTAGTTGCTTCACCCCAGGAGAAGTCAGTGGAGGCTACTGATGACTATGAGACTCTTGTGGCTCGTGGAAAAGAACTGAAAGAATGCGGAAAAATACAGGAGGCTCTAAACTGCTTTGTTAAGGCGCTTGACATAAAAAGTGCCGATCCTGAAGTCATGCTTATGACTTTAAGTTTGTATAAGCAACTTAGCAACAGTTGAGAAATTTATAACTTGTTCACTTCATTTTAAGATGAAACTGAATATAAAGTGTTTTGTTTTCTTTTCTTTCCACAATTAAATTCATTGAGTGCTTGAAGCATTGATGCTTAAAGCAAGAAAGTTCAAAAAGCAACTTCATTTCTATCCTATGGTTCCTCTCCCCCAGTTACATTCTGGTTTCTATGCTGTAGATTAAATATTTCTTCACTTCAGTATTCTATTTTTCTTTTTTTGGGTCCAGTCGTGGGGCCTGAACTCTGGGCCTGGGCGCTGTCCCTCAGTTCTTTAGCTCAAGGCTATCGCTCTACCACTTGAGCCACAGCGCCACTTCTGGCTTTTTTCTTTTTGCTTATGTGGTGCTGAGGAATCGAACCCAGGGTCTCAGGCATGCAAGGCAAGTGCTCTACCACTGACCCACCTTCCCAGCCCCCTTCAGTATTCTATTTTTCTTGTGGGTATACTCCATAAACATCAGAACCAAGGTGTCTTATTCAAATTTTATTTTTAATGGATACTTAAGGTTTTTGTAAAATTATTCTGGCAACTAATTTTACTCTGAAAAGGATCATCACTTGGTTATCCATTCAGAAAAAAATTAAAGTTACTTTTCTCAAGTTTTTATCTTTTCATTTGCTTCCTTTCACTGAGATGGTTTTGCAGGTGCATATAGAAGCTATAGTGAAATTCAAGTAGGAGCTTGTCATTAGCATTCCAGATCTAAGGCATCCATGTTAACATGTTTTTTGCTTTTTTTTTTAATGCTTTCAGTTTAACAGCACAGAAGGTACTGGTGCTCTCATTCTCTGCTGCTGGCAGCCTTCCCTAGAGTCACTTGACTGACCAGTTAGCTATTCTCCACTCACATCACCTTTTCTTCAGTGCAGCTCTGCTTGTGTTTGGACAACACATTATCACAGTCTCGCTGATTGTAAACCAGAAAGGATTTTGATTCCCTCTCAGAAACATCAAGAGGACCATAGCACTCTGCACTCTGCCACCACATATATACCACCTATGGTATATTGAGTACTCTATACTTGCCTCTCATTTAATTCTTACTGTAATACTTTAAAAAAAATAATAGGTGTCTGCCAGTCCTGGGGCCTGAACTCAGGAGACTGGGTGTTGTCCCTGAGCTTTTTTGCACAAGGCTAGCACTCCACCACTTGAGCCACAGCTCCATTTCTAGCTTTGTGGTGGTTAATTGGACCTAAGAATCTCATGGACTTTCCTGTTGGGTCTGTCTTCAAACCATGATCTTCAGAGCTTAGTCTCTTGAGTAAGTAGGATAAAAGGCATAAGTCACTGGTGCCTGGCTACTTACCATAATCCTTTGAAGTAGAAGGAGGATGACATTTCTAGTTTTTCAGTTGAGCAAACTCCTATGAGGGCTACTCTGTCACCTGCCCATGGTGATAAAGTATGAAAGGTTTTTAAGCTTTTATCTTGTATTACCTAATGAAAACTCACTATAATACACAGAACCATTATTTCTTCCAGTACTGACAACAGTTGTGTGCCCAAGTCTTCCATGCCCACTGGGGCACATCATTCTCATAAGCTGACCCTCTCCAAACTCAAATTATTTGAGTGTTTTTTTTTGCAGACCAGAGAATGAACAATTTAGGGACTCTAGGATAGTTTCATTGGTCTAGACATAATTCAAAGTAATTGACTCTTGGTGACTAATTCAGTCTTCAGCCCTGAGGTTCAGTAATGCCACCTCTCTAGTTGAACCTTGGTCTTTTTGCTACCAGCCTGGGTCCTCAAGCTCTTCCCAGGCCTCTAGCCATTAGCTATCACTGCAGCATACTGAAAAGAGCTATTAGTCATCACCATTATCCCATGCCTATCATCCTTGCTACTCTGGAGACTCAGATTTGAGGACTGGTATACAAAACCAGCCTGGGCAGGAAAGTCCATCTGACTCATCTCCAATTACCTAGCCAAGAAAAGAAAAGCCAGAAGTGGGGATGTGGTTCAAGTGGTTGTGTGCCAGCCTTGCCTTGAGCCAAGAAAGCTGAGTGAGAATAGCCAAGTTTAAACTCTAGTACAGGTGCATGTACACACACACACACACACACACAAAGCTATGTGCCAGGAACCAAGGACAAAGACCATTTTTTTTAACACCCCTCCCCACCCTGTATAAAACTTCCAACTCTATGCCCCTAAAAACTCCAACTTGTTCTGGGCACCAGTAGCTCACACCTTTAATTCTAGCTACTCAGGAGTCTGAGATCTGAAGATTGAGGTTCAAAGCCAGCCCAGGCAGGAAAGTCCACGAGACTCATCTCCAGTTAACCACCAGAAAATTGGAAGTGGTACTGTGGCTCAAGAGGTAGAGTGCTCACCTTGAGCTGAAGAGCTGAGGGACAGCGCCCAGGCCCAGAGTTCAAGCCCCATGACTAACAACAACAACAAAAATCCCAACTCCAACTTGCCAACTGTATTTCCATGATGGCAAGGATTCATGTTTTGTTCACTGCTGTAACTTCAAAGTGTAGAACAACATGTTAGGGGACAGGTGTTGAATAACAGGATAAGTCATTCACTCAAAGGTTTTCTTGAGTACCTCTTTCCACCTAATTTGTAAGGACGAAATGCTGTTTTCAATGTACTAGCTGATACGTGTGCTTGAGTACAGGACTGTGTCTACAAGCAGCTCAAGAATCTGCTGAACGAAGCTGGGCGCTGGTGGCTCACACCTGTAATCCTAGCTACTCAGGAGGCTGAGATCTGAGGATCATGGTTCTAAGTCAGCCCGGGCAAGGAAAGTCCGTGAGACTCCTATCTCCAATAAACCACTAGAAAACCGGAAGTGGCTCTGTGGCTGAAGCGGTAGAGCTTGCCTTGAGCTGAAGAGCTGAGGGATAGAGTCCAAGCCCAGAGTTCAAGTCCCACGACCGACCAAAAAAAAAAAAAAAAAAAAAGAACCTGCTGAAAGTTCAGAGGAAAGGGCCCTAGGCTTGACCTGTCTAGGGAACAATGCAGCTAGCCACTATCTTGCAATTCAATATGAACTATTCTAAGAGGGTTTCACCTAGGTCCTGAGACCCATTTTTTTAATGGATCCACCAGCAACTCCAGGCCTAATAAGCCCCTTGTCCGGAGAGAATTTTCCTGCTTTGTTCATGATGGGCATGAGAATTAAAGGGGACAAACCAAAGCATCTGCTCTCTGGCCTCAACATAAGAGAAACAGGGTATCAGTAGGTTCCCTAGGCTGGCCTTGAACTCCTAGGCTCGAGTCTCCAGAGCCTCCTGAGTAACTGGGAATATAAGATGCACTGTACTGCACTTAGCTAGTATTTCCTATCATATCATAAGAAAGTGGCTTGTAAATTGAACTAAACTACCCACTATTCTCACATATTAGTAAAAGATGTTTGAAGATCAGGCGCTGGTGACTTGCCTGTAATCCTAGCTACTCAGAAGACTGAGATCTGAGGATTGCAGTTCAATGCTAGCCCAGGCAGCAAAGTCCATGAGACTTAGTTAAGCACCAAAAAAAAAGCCAGAATTGGAGCTTGTGGCTCAAGTGGTAGACTGTTAGCCTTGAGGGCAAAAGCTCAGGGATAGTGCCTCGACCCTGAGTTCAAGCCCCAGGACAGGCACATACACACGAAAAGCTGAAATTTAAAGAAGTTGATGATACAAAACTTTAATAAAAGCAACTGCAGGGGCTGGGAAGGTGGCTCAGTGGTAGAGTGGCTTTGCCTGCATGAGGCCTTGGGTTTGATTCCTCAGCACCACATAAGCAGAAAAAGCTGGAAGTGGTGCTGTGGCTCAGTAGTAGAGTGGTAGCCTTGAGCTGAAGAGCTGAGGGACAGCGCCCAGGTCCAGAGTTCAAGCCCACAACCAAAATAATAAAAAATATATAAACTGACTTGTATTTTAGTGTAATGTGACTGCATATATCATTATTTTTTAGAATGCTGATGTAACAGAGTCATTAATTCAGTCTGAATCTGACTCTATCCCAGCATGACCTGTGGGTTCACACAGTGATGCAGGCAAAAAGTTGTACCTGACATCTTTTTCAGTCCTTTCCATTAGGCATACAATTATTTGTGGAAATTCAGGCTCTGCTTTATCTTTTTTTCCAGGGGATCACACCCATGGCTGTGCATTTTAGATAAGCTCTTAGCACTGAGCTACATCCCATACCATCAGAATGCACTTTCTTTTCCAAGTGTACTATGACAAGGTTTTAGGGAAAACATCCATATGATAAAATATTCAAACTATCCAAAGCAGATTTTTTTTCTGTGCTGGTATTGGGGCTTGAACACAGGCCTGTGTGCTGTCCCTTATCTTCAACCACTTGCATCTATGCCTCCACTATGGCTTTTTGCTGATTAATTAAGAGTCTCAAGGCTTTGATAAAGACAGTTTGCCTTGTGAAGGTTAAACTGTGTTTGTGACTTTAATCTCAATTTAAAAAAAAAAGAGAAGGGATGGGTTAGGAGAGATGGGTGACAATGTTGTCAGATACCTTGTATTCATATACTGTTGTAGAATGGGAACTTCTTTGTACAACTACTTAAATATAATAATAATAATGTTTAAAAAATAAAGGATTTCCAGGCTCTACCACAGAAGAAACAAAAAAAAAAGCCTCATGGATTTTACTGCTTGGGCTGGCTTTGAACTGTAATCCTCAAATCTCAGCCTCCTGAGTAGCTAGGATTACAGTAGTGTGTCTCTGGGTGCCTAGTTTCAAAGTAATGATTTTAAAACCTGGGGCTTCTGAATAGAACCTGGGTGTCAAATTTGGATGGGAAAATGTTAACATCTTAGCCATGTAATGGTGTGTGGCTCTCGCCTGTAATTGGAGCTGTGGCTCAAGTGGTAGAGTGTTAGCTTTGAACAAAAGAGGTTCACGCCCCATGACCACACCCCCCCCCAAAAAAAGTTAACACCTTTTCATCCACTACCTGAATCTGGAGTTCAGAATTTTTCACTATGGATATAGGCACCAAAGTGCAGAAGTACTGGCCATGATTATTTATGACTTCTCTGCCAACAGAAATTGTGCTTGATTTGTGCAGGTGTCTCAACCACTGACTACATGCTTAGCATGTATGAGGTCCTAGGTTTATCCTCAGCACCAAAAACTTAAATCACAATTTTTGTGTGTAGGTGTGTGTTTGCCAGTCGTGGGGCTTGAACTCAGGGCTAAGGCACTGTCCCTCAGCTCCTTTTTGCTCAAGGTTAGCACTCTATCACTCTGGGCCACAGCACCACTTCCAGCCTTTTCTGTTTATGTGGTACTGAGGAATCGAAACCAGGGCTTCATGAATGCTAGGCAAGCACTCTACCACTAAACCACATTCTCAGCCCTGTCACAATGGTTCTTAGATCTACTAGTAGATATTACCTAATGAAGAGTACACATATTTGCATATTAAAAGCTTAATTACTGCTGGGCACCGGTGGCTCACGCCTGTAATCCTAACTACTCAGGAGGCTGAGATCTGAGAATCGTGGTTCAAAGCCAGCCCAGGCAGGAAAAGTCCGTGAGACTCATCACCAATAAACCATGAGAAAAGCAGAAGTGGCGCTGTGACTCAAGTGGTAGAGCACTCGCCTTCGCTGAAGAGCTGAGGGACAGCGCCCAGGCCCAGAATTCAAGCCCCACAACTGACAAAACAAAAAGCTTAATTACTATATTTCAGTATAGTCGGTGGCTTTTGTAGTCCCTATATAGGTGTATGAACATTATGAGAAAGGATCTGGAAATTTAGTCGCAGTGCCAAAGGGATCCGTGAATAAAATGTTAAGACTTTTGATCCAAGGGCCTGAGGTCAAAAGTTTCCTTTCAGTCTTCCCCCATTCTGGATGCCATTCCCAGAGTTGTCTTGTCTGCCTTTCACATCATTTTTTGTAGCACTAAGGATGAAATTAGGACCTTGTGTGTGCTAGGCAAGTGTTCTATCACTGGACTACACCCCAAACCCAGTGTACATATTTTTCTATCCAAATGATAGCCAGAGATGTGATGAACTGTAATTTATCGTCGTCTATTGAACATTTAGTTTGCTTCTAAATAATGATGGCATGAATATCCTTATACCTTTTATATGTGATTATACCCATGATGATAAGTTCTTAGAAATAGAGTTGCTGAGCCGAGTCTAGAAATTTGATAGGTTTTGCTAAATTGTTCTCGAGGTTCTAATTATATTCCTATCACTAGTGAATACATATTCACTAGTGTGAATATGCTCACCAGCAATACATTACATGTCTGGAATTGTACCAATCAGGTAAGAAATAGGATATTAATTGGGCTTTAATTTACAATTATTTTTCTACAATTAATGTTTGTTATCTAAACAGTGAACCTACTGAGATGAAGCCATAGTTAAATGCATTTGTTATAATGTGTTTAAATCTGTAGAAATCCTTATTTTTTTTTCCTCTACCAACTCCCGCAGATTATCAGTTGCCAGCTAGAACCTAACTTCCCAAAGGAAAACTTGGTATCATTCTCAGGTACCTGTTACTGCCCTCTCCCTAGTTCACAGGACTTAGGCTGTTTCTCTGGCTTGCCTTCCAGCTCCTTCCTTTTTGGTGACATCCATGCAACAAACATTCACATGTAATCTTGATTATGCCAATGTCTTGAGCAAAACTTTCTATCTCAATAGCATCTTTGCTTATAAAGCCTCAAGATTTTGAGAATATATTAGTTTACACAGATACTAAATTTTTCAAAAATTGTGTGTGCATGTGCTGGTACTGAGGCTTGAACTCAGGGCCTGAATGCTGTCACTTAGCTTTTTTTCTCTCAAGGCTGGTGCTCTACCACTTGAGCCATGGCTCCATTGTACCCCCTTTTTTGGTGGTTAATTGGAGAGAAGTCTCACAGACTTTTCTGCCCAGGCTGGCTTTGAACTGTGATGTGTATTTCTCAGCTTCCCAAGTAGCTAAGTTTACAGACATGAGTCACTAGTATTCAGCCTAATTGTTTACTTTGCCATGCTAGAGTCTGAACCCCTACCTACCACTATACCCCCCAGATTTTTGAGTGTACTTAACTAGCTTATTTGAAGCTAAGTGAATGTAGTTTCTTCATTTACTTTTTGTTTGTTTGTTTGGTGCCACTCCTGGGGTTTGAACTTTGAGTGTTGTCCCTAATAGTTTGTGCTCAAGACTTGCACTCTATCATTTAAGCAAGAGCTCCACTTCTGGGTTTATGCTGGTTAATTAGACACAAGAGTTTTATGGACTTTCTTGTCTTGGCTGGCTTTGAACTGTGACTCTCAGATCTCAGCCTCATGAATAGCTAGATTTATAGGCATGAGCCTCTAGCATCATATTTCACTTACTATTTAGCATCTTTTTTCCTCCTTTTTTGGGGGGTGTATTTTGACAGGGTCTCGTTGAAGCCCAGACTGCTGTTGGACTCATGATCCTCCTGCTCCAGTACCTCCACACACAAAGTATTAGGATTATAGGTGTATACCAAGAACACCCAGCTTATTTTGAACTTTTTCTGTCATACTAGCACACCTGCTAGGTGGGGAAAATCTCACAGAGGCCTAAAGTTCCTGAGGTGCTCAGAAATGTCCAAAATGGGAATTTCAGGTCTCTAGGCAAAATTAGCCTCATATGTAAGTTGGAATAATATATGTGTAATGTAGCTGAGAAACAGTCCAATGGATTACAAGAATCACATACATGTATCAGAGCTGGAGGCTCAAGTGGCAATGTTTTATTTTTGAAGGAGTATATTATCCTTAATATATCATAATTAAACATTTTAAAATATACATTCAGAATGTTAGCCATGGGAGAATTATAATAAATATAACCCACATACTGAGGATGAAGGAGTCATGTTTTCATGTCCTTGTCCCTTTTCTTGTCCCTTTACTCAGCACTTGGTGAATGGTTGCTTAGTTTTGTACATACCACATATGGAAGAATTGTGTTTTTTCTACCAAAAGATATTTTTTATCTAGTCAGTCATGGGGCTTGAACTCAGGGCTATCTAGGTGCTCTCCCTGAACTTTTTTGCTCAAGGCTAGTGCTCTACCACTTTGAGCCACATCACCACTTCAGTTTTCTGATGGTTAACTGGAGATAAGGGTCTCATAGACATTCCTGCCTAGGTTGGCTTTGAACCATGTTCCTCAGATCTCAGTCTCCAGAGTAACTAGGATTACAAGTGTGAGCACTGGCACCTGGCTCGAAAGATGTTTATTTAAAGGAAAAGGAGTTAATGTCAAATGGCTCCTAGGTGTCATGTACTCTGTTACACAAGGGAGCTACTACTACCCATCTGGTTAATTGGACATAAGAGTCCAAAAGAGTTGTACGGGAATTTATCCTATGATTTTCATATACTAATTAATCTTTCTGATACCCAATATTTTCAGTTGGCATAAACAATCTGAGCTAAGATCTTTCCCCCCCCCCACCGAAGATGGTTTCTGAATTAACTTTTGAGTTGTTCTTGGGAGGAAGAGCAACACAGATTAAAAAGTATGTGACTGTGAGAACTGATTGAAAACTATTATAGCATGTACTGCCCTATACCCATCCTGTTTTCTACCTATAAACCCATACCAACAGTTCACAAAGCACAAGTATTATATGACATCTTTGAAAATAAACAAAATGTGCAACTTATTCAGTTGTATGATTTTATTTTCTCCCTTCAACCATAATAATATGGTATCCAAATTTTGTCTTAACTGGTGGGTCCGTAAATATAGGCTTATCCATCCCACTCACAGGCAAGGCAAACGCTGCTTCTTGAAAGGGTCCCACCATGGACCCTCTGCTCATCCAGCCCAAGTCGCCCTGCAAAACCCAAAGATAACATCATATAGCAAATGGTCCTGAAATGGGATAAGTTGTCCTGTAGCTTGAGGGAATTTCCCAACATGAAGCTTATTCAATTGGGCTATGTAGGAGCCCAACAAGGACAAACCAGAAGTCATCTAACCCTTGGCTGAACACAACACCTGCAAGACAGTGGAGTATGAAGTTAGCTGCAAAGGTTTGGGTATGCCTACATTATATGTAGGTAATTCTTATTATAATGTGGACATTTTTTTCTTTTCTGTGGTGATTGGAATAGAACCCAGGACTTCATATGTGCCAGGCAAGTGTCCTACTACTGGACTTACATTCCCAGCCCCACAAGTCAGACATTTCTGCTTTTAAGATTTGTACATTGAGATATGGCTAAAATTAATAGCAGAACAATTAAGCCCTGCTTTTGTGTTTTCTTTGCAATGCTAAGAATCAAATGTAGGAGTTTATATGCATGACCTACCCTGAGCTCTACCTGGAGCTTAAGGACAGAAAATTTTAAATGCTAAGAGCAACATACCCCTTGCCTGGCTTTATCTTCACTGTACTGTGTGGCTACTTCATTGAATCTCATTCCAGACTTCAACTTTTCCATGGCTTCCATGATTTTGCCATGCTTTTCACACAAAATGTGTCTGACCTACAAGGGAAAAATAAAGCATGTTCATGTTAATACTTGGAGACCCAAATGTTTTCTCTCTATACAGCAGTGACATTTGGATTATCCCTGCCAGTAAAAATAAACCAAACACATCATTAACTAATAATAATTGAAAATCATGCAAATCTGCCCAGTTGGGTGATCACTATAAACCTGTTTTGCATCTGAAGACATCTCAGAAACCTCATTTAGATGGAAAATGGGCACCAGGCTGAGGGCTTCTCCCATCTTTTACCATGTACCTCAATATAACAGGGAGGGGAAAGTAACAGCTGAGAGGGCTGGGAATGGGGCTTAGTGGTAGTGTTTGCCTGGCATGCATGAAACCCTGGGTTCGATTCCTCAGGACCACATAAAAAGAAAAAGCAAGAAATAGTGCTGTGGCTCAAGTGGTAGAGCCTTGAGCACAGAGGGGCTCAGGGACAGTGCTCAGGCCCTGAGTTCAAGCCCCAGGCCTAGCAAAAAAATAATATTAGCTGAGAGTCTTGGTCCTGAATTCAATTCTAACTCTGATAAACAGTTGTTGTTTTGGCAGTACTGAGTACTAAACCCAGAACCTCTCTTTCTAGACAAGCAAGTGTTTTACCATTTGAGTAATGCACCCAGGTTTTTAGACCTTCAAGTATCTTACCATATACACTGAGATAATTGTACCTGATGCTCACCTAGGACTGCAAAGAGAGAGTGCAACTAGCATTCAATAACTGTTGCCTATGATTTCATCAGCATGGGGGATGATATGAAAAAAATCTACTAGGAAATATTTTAATCAAAGATGCTTTCTGTATAAAGCTATCTCACAATTTAACAGTGAAAAGTTATTGCACATTGAATTATCTCTTTCTTGAGAGTCTTTCTACATAGCCTTTGTTGGCTTGGAAGTTATTATGTGGCCCAGGTTGGCCTTGAACTGGCAATCCTCCTGCTTTAGCCATCCAAGTGCTGGTATTATAGGTGTATAACACACCTGGCTTCAAATATTAGAATACTCATAATTACAGCAGTATCCCATTCAACCCATGTTTATATAAAGTAGTGGTTTAAAAATAAAACCAGTATCTTGCTGGGCACTGGTGGCGTGTACCTAGAATCCTAGCAACCCAAGGGACAGAAATCTGAGGATCACAGTTCAAAGCTAGCCCAGGCAGACTCTCAACTCCAATTAACCAGCAGAATCCTGGAAACAGAGCTGACTCCAATGTTAGAACGCTAGGCTAGAGCAAAAAAAATTCCCAGAGATAGCATCCAGGCCCTGAGAGGACTGGCATCAAACAAAACAAAACCTCTATCTTTAATTTTTTCTTGTCTTCTTTTTTTTTGGGTCAATGTGGACTTTGAATTCAGGGACTTATGCTTGCTCAGCAAGTACTTTGCTAGTGAACAGTGAGCCATGTGATTTTTATTATATTATGTTTTGCAGGATTTCCCATTTTTCATTTAGAAAAAAATCAGTTATTTGTTTCACACTGTTATTTGTTTCACACTGTAGATGATATACTAGGATAGAAACTAAGAGTCTCTGCCTTATAACTTATAGATAAGAAGCCAGGCACCAGTGGCTCATACCTCTAATCCTACCTATTCAGGAGGCTGAAATCTGAGGATCATGGTTCAAAGCCAGCCCAGGCAGGAAAGTCCATGAGACTTTTATCTCCAATTAACCACCAGAAAACTGGAAGTGGCACTGTGCTTGTGCTCTTGAAGAGCTCAGGGACAGTGCCCAGGACCAGAGTTTAAGCCCCACAACTGACCAAAAAAATATCTCACAAGACTTTCCTGCCTGGGCTGACTTTGAACCTCAATCCTCAGATCTCATCCTCCTGAGTAGTTAGGATTACAGATGTGAGCCATCGGCACCCAGCTAAACACTCCTTTTAAGTGTTATTTTGGAGACCAACAAGTCAGCTCTCATTAAGCCCCAAATAGCCAGACTCCCCCCTTCCCCACCAATCCTCGGTTATGACAATGACTACTTCTTTGGAAAAACATGAGATAAAGTAACTAGGTTATACTTAGGGGTCATGTTTAATGAAAATTTTTTCTTTGGACACCAAAATTCACTTGATACAGTTAAATGCCCATACAGAAAGAGAGAACAAGAACAGAAAAGCAGATTCATGCATCCTATCTTCCTCCCTCTGGAAGCAGGTTCCCTGAACAGAAAGATAGATAAAACAGCTCCTGTCATTGTTTCATATTCTCTCTGTCTGTCTTACTCTTGCTATCAAAGCCTAGTACACTGTTTGGCCTGGGGCAGATGTCACTAAATCCTTGCTGAATGAATGAATCAAACTATATGTTCCCATATCCTGACTAACACATGGAAATTATCTTGTTCCATAACATAAGCCACATAGTTGTGTTCAGACTGAATTTTCTCATAGCAAACACCCTTCCAGAACTATATTACAAACTTCTTGTAATTATTTCCTAATTGTTTCCCACCCCCATTTTTTTCACTATCGATTTATTTTTAATAACAATAAAAGCAGTAATTTCAGTAGGCAATACTTGTTTTATAATTACTATGTACTAGGTAACAGATTGATTCATATGCCACAGCATCTTAGAGAATAGGAATTTTTATTACTATTATAAGTGCTTTCTATTTTTATTGTTTTTCTTTTATTGCATCTTTTTTTATTGTGAAAATACCGTACAGAGGGGTTACAATTACATGAGCAAGGTAATGAGTACATTTCTTATCAAGCATTGTTGCCTCTTCCTTTGTTTGCCCTTCCCATCCCTTCCCATTCCCCCTCCCCCCCTCCCGCCAAAGCATGGTCAGGTTTCTGGTTTGTAGCTCACCAGTAGGAAGCCTTCTAATGAGACTTGGTTATTCAACAGAGGTGCTTTGAACATACACCTAAGCTCTTGGTTTCATAAAACAGTACCCTTTTCTGAGAAATCATTCACTAAGATCATCTAAGTCAATATATTTTATGGAGTATTACTCAAAGTATGAAGGAATTTTGTATGCCTGAGAGATAGCACTTGAGAAAACATTTAAAATAATTTACTATTCATAAGAAAAACTGGGCTTTGTTTTCCAATGGTGTCCTCTTGGTTTTATGTATTAGGTTAGTCTCTAAAATAAAAGTTAAGCATAAACTGGGAGAGAGTGAAGGGATGCCATTGCTCAAAAAAAAAGTTACTCACGGGGCTGGGAAGGTGGCTCAGTGGTAGAGCGCTTGCCTTGCATGCATGAGGCCCTGGGTTCAATCCCTCAGCACCACATAAGCAAAAAAAGAAAAAAGCTGGAAGTGGTGCTGTGGCTCAAGTGGTTAGAGCGCTAGCCTTGAGCTGAAGAGCTGAGGGGACAGTGCCTAGGCCCAGAGTTCAGGCCCCACGACCGGACCCCCCCCCCCAAAAAAAATAGTTACTCATTACCTGACTTATGTACATCACTGTTGCAACAACAATTAAAAGAATTAAGCATACTGTCGTTTTGTGTGTGTGTGCATGCTGGTATTGAGACTTGAAATCAGAGTCTGGGCACTGTCTCTTAGCCTTTCACTCAAGGTTAGTTCTCTACTACTTAAGCCACAGCTTCACTTCCAACTTCCTGATAGTTTATTGGAGATAAGAGTTTCACAGATTTTCCTGCCCAGGCTGCCTCAGATCTCAAACTCCTGAGTAGTTAAGATTATAGGTGTAAGCCATCAGCACCCAGCTCATACTGCTTTTTGTATGTACCAACACACACCCATGCACACACAAATGAGAGTATATACAACACATGTATACACACAAAACATATGTGCCCACACACATATACGTAATATAGAAAATATACGTAATATAGAAAAAAAAGGAACAAGTGAATTAACTCACCTTTACTGCATTGCCACCACCTTTGGGGCCCTGAGCTTTCTTATCAGCACTGTCACTTCCAGAAGCTGCACCCCCTTTGGAGAAGAGATGACAAGTTATCATTTAAGCTGCACTTTGATCTTTATAGAAAGCCTAAACTCCCTGCCCCCATATGCTGATAACTTCAACCACAGCACCAGGCTTCAGAAG
Source organism: Dipodomys spectabilis (assembly GCF_019054845.1). Taxonomy (NCBI): domain Eukaryota; kingdom Metazoa; phylum Chordata; class Mammalia; order Rodentia; family Heteromyidae; genus Dipodomys; species Dipodomys spectabilis. Next base: position 1,266,961 of record NW_024870853.1, read on the forward strand.
GAGTCTGCCATACTGTACCACATCAAGCCAAACAAAGCCACGCTATCACTTAAACTCAGGGCCTGGATGCTGTCCCTGAGCTTTTTTTTTTTTTTGGTGGTGGTGGTGGGGGCCTGGGCACTGTCCCCTCAGCTCTCCAGCTCAAGGCGAGCACTCTGCCACTTGAACTACAGTGCCACTTCTGGCTTTTTGTGCTTTTGTGGTGCTGAGGAATTGAACCCAGGGCCTCATGCATGCAAGGCAAGCACTCTACCACTGAGCCACCTTCCTAACTCCCTGAGCTTTTTATTGGGGGGAGGGGACTACTTGGAGATAAAAGAGTCTCACAGACTTTCTGCCTGGGTTCAAATGGTGATCCTCTGATCTTTGCCTCCTGAATAGCTATGATTACAGGAATGAGACAGTGGTACGTGGCCCTCACTTGCCTCTCTTGAAATAGGAAATGTGTGCCCTACACAAACCTTTCCAGGAAAATGAATACATAAAAGAGTGTTTCCCACAATCAAATTCTCTGAATCCAGTTTCAAATCCTGCCTTCTAAGGGTAAAACCTCAACCTTGTACAAATTTCCTAATACACACTGCAACTTTGTGGGTTTTTTTTTTTGCCAGTCCCAGGGCTTGAACTCAGGGCTAGGGCACTGTCCCTGAGCTTCTTTGTCCTCAAGGCTACTACCCAACCACTTGAGCCACAGCACCACTTCCTCCTTTTTCCGTTTATGTGGTATGTAAGGAATCAAACCCAGGGCTTCATGAATGCTAGGCAAGTACTCTACCACTAAGCTACATTCCCAGCCCTCAACTTTGTTTTTGAGTGCTTATAATTCCAATAAATAAAATCCCCAAGAATGTATTTAGAATATGCTTGGCTAAGGAATATATTCATTAGGCTGGGAAGGTGGCTTAGTGGTAGAGTGCTTTTCTAGCATGTATGAAGCGCTGGATTTGATTCCTCAGTATCTCATAAACAGAAAAAGCCAGAAGTGGTGCTGTGGCTCAAGTGGTAGAGTGCTAGCCTTGAGCAAAAGAAGGTCTGGGACAGTGCCCAGGCCCTGAGTTCAAGTCTCAGAACTGGCAAATATAAACATAAATATATATATTAATATATATATTCATTCATTGAATTCCACTAAGTTGAAACCTGTTTTGGGGGAAGGGGAAAGGGGAAAGGAAAGCAGACAAATGGAGAAAGGAATGGTGAGCAAATGCAGTCATAATATCCAATGTACATATGTAGAAACAGAATTATTTAACTTGAAGGTACAGATGATATTGGGAAAGATGGGGAGGACAATGGAAGGGGTGACACTGATCAAGATGCAGTGTACTCACAGTCTGACATGGACTCAAAACCCCTTGTATAATTACTTTAAATATGTTTTTTGGTAGGTCTTGGGGCTTGAACTCTGGGCCTGGGCACTGTCCCTCAGCTCTTCAGCTGAAGGCTAGTGCTCTACCACTTGGTCCACAGCACCACTTCTGGTTTTCTGATAGTTCATTGGAGATAATAGTCTCATGGACCTTCCTGATTGGGTTGGCTTTGAACTGTGATCCTCAGATCTCAGCCTCCTGAATAGCTAGGATTAGAGGTGTGAGCCACCAACACCTGGCTTAAAATAATTTTTTACAAAGAACATAATAGTTGGGTGCTGGTGGCTCATGCCTGTAATCCTAACTACTCAGGAAGCTGAGATCTGATGATGGTGGTTTGAAGCCAGCCCAGGCAAGAAACTCCATGACACTCTTATCTCCAATAAACTACTCAAAAGTGCCAGAAGTGGCTCTGTGGCTAATGTGGTAGAGCACTCACCTTGAGCAAAATAACCTCAGGCCGAGTTCAAGCTCAGGACCAACAAAAAAAAATATTCCCGTCCAAATTCCAGGAGTCTACTAACATCACCTATTGATGTCCTCCTAAGAAAAGTCAATGACATTCAGATTAACAAGCACAGACAATTTACTGCTGATTTCTGCATCACAGGCAGTATCCATACTGTTAGAGGTTGGTGTTCCTTAGAATTATAGCAGGGCCAGGTGCCAGTGGCTCCTGCCTATAGTTATAGTTAGTCAGGAGGCTGAGATCTGAGGATCACAGTTCAAAGCCAGTCTGGGTAGAAAAGTAGTCCATTAGACTTTTTTTGGGGGGGGGGGGATCCGGTCGTGGGGCCTGAACTCTGGGCCTGGGCGCTGTCCCTCAGCTCTTCAGCGCAAGGCTAGCCCTCTACCACTTGAGCCACAGTGCCACTTCCAGCTTTTTTCTTTTTGCTTATGTGGTGCTGAGGAATCGAACCCAGGGCCTCAGGCATGCAAGGCAAGTGCTCTACCACTGAGCCACCTTCCCAGCCCTCCATTAGACTCTTATCCCCAATTAACCACCAGAAAACCGGAATTGGCGCTGTGGCTCAAGTGGCAGAACCCTCATCTTGAGCTGAAGAGCTCAGAGACAGCATCCAGGCCCACGACCAACAACAAAAAACAAACTATAGGTGGACAAAAAATGAACTACAGCTGGACTGAGCACTCGGTTTAGTAAACATTTTCTAAATAACTTACATTACAGGCACTGAAGGTAGAAAGCCAAGCAAACTATGTCTTTATTCAGGGAACTAAGACCCAGTGAGCATAGGGAATGTAATGCAACATCTGCAGTTATGGTCTGAGAGCTGTGGAAACCCATGGGGCTTTTTAAACCAGCTCAAGAAAGGACAAAACCAAACCACATTCAGTATAAGAAATTGTTGGGATGAAGCCCAATATAAGGTGGGAGGCATGGAATTGGCCTGCAGGGGGTGAGGTGCTAAGGATCAGGGCATGAGAGCCTTCAGGCCCCAATGAGGAAAGTTTTTTTTCCTTTGCAGTCCTGGGGAGGGAACCCAGGACTTTACAATTGTAAGAAAGGCTGGCACTCTACTACCAAGCTACATCCCCAGTCTGGATCTTGAAATTTACCCTAGAATAGATTATGGAAAAGTTTTAGGGAAGAGGCTCCCTCTCATTTGTCTTAGCACAAATCAGAAAATCCAAAATGCTTCTATTGAAACTTCTCAGCATTTTAGATTTCAGATTTTTCAGATTAAGGATGCTCAACTGGTTGTTTCTGCAAGTATTTCAAAATCCATAAAACTCTGAAATCTAAAACAGTTCTGGTGACAAGCTTTTTGATTAAGGGATATGCAGCCTCTATCTCCAACTTCTAGAGCAGTGCCTGGCACAGAACAGGTGCAAAATAAATGTGCAATGAAACTTAAAACCCCATTAATGACCAGCAAAAGCCTAGGAAAATATTAGTGCCCAGAGTTTTATTAAACCAAAATCTTAAATGGGCTTGCTGAATATTCACTTTTTTTTGCAGGGCGGGAAGGGGGGTGGGGAAGAAGGGAGGGTGATGCTGGTCCTGTGGCTTGAATGCAGGGCCTCGGCACTGTCCCTGATCTTCTTTTGCTCAAGGCTACTGCTCTACCACTCAAGCCATAGTTCCACTTCTGGATTTTTTTTGTAATTTATTGGAGATAAGAGTCTTATGGGGGCTGGGAAGGTGGCTCAGTGGTAGAGCGCTTGCCTTGCATGCCTGAGGCCCTGGGTTCGATTCCTCAGCACCACATAAGCAAAAAGAAAAAAGCCAGAAGTGGTGCTGTGGCTCAAGTGGTAGAGCTCTAGCCTTGAGCTGAAGAGCTGAGGGACAGCACCCAGGCCCAGAGTTCAGGCCCCATGATCGGACCCAAAAAAAAAAAAAAAAGAGTCTTATGTACTTTCCTGCCAAGGCTGCCCTCAAACTGTGATCTCAGCCTCCAGAGTAGCTGAGGTCTTAGTCACAGACATCCAGGTTTTTCTTGCTTTGATTTTTACAAAGCCACCGCGTCTCTTTCTTCATGACTTCAAGCATACAGTGCCCTTCTCCTGTTTGAAGGTCAATTGTTGCAAATCAGTCCTGCACTCCATTTTCTCAGAAATCTCCCTCTTTTGTACTTTCTCTTTCATCTACTGGATCTTTCATTTCAGTCTCACTCTCAAGTTTGTCACATTCTGAAGAAACAAAATGTTCTAATGCTTCAACCTCCTCTATCATTCTAGTTCTGTTTCTTCTATTTAAAATTTCCAAAGAAGCCTGGTGTTGGGGAGTTCACACCAATAAACCTAGCTACTCAGGAGGATAAGATCTGAGGATTGAGGTTTGAAGCCAGCCTGGGGAAGACAAATCAGAAGACACTTGATTACAACTAACAAGCAAAAAACTGGAAGTAGAGGTGTGGCTCATGGTAGAGCACTAGTAGTGAGCAGAAAATGCTGAGGGAGAGTGTGAGGACCTAAGTTCAAGCCCCAGAAGCAGCACAAAAAAATAAAAATCTCCAATAAGTGCACATTGTCTCCAACTTAACACTTTTGTCACGGCAATGTGGCTTCTGCCTTTCTCACTCCACTTGTGCCTAAAGCCAGCTCTAAATCTAAGCAGCCTGTTTCCAGTCTTCATCTTATTTGGTCATTTTGCCATGGTTCATAATGCCATACCCTCCCTGCCCCCTAGTTTGGAGATAGGGCTCACTTTGTATTCCAGGCTGCCCTCATACTTTCCATCCTCTTGCCTTAGGTGTGTGCCACCTCACCTGGCCTCATACTCTTTTTCTTTAAAACAGTAATTCCTTAGGTCTCTGGGCCATCTTTCTTCTGCACTCCCTTTTTCTCTCCTCCTCTCTCCCATAATCACTACCTTAGTTCAGGCCCCCACCATCTCTCACCAAAATTACCTCAACAATCTCAAAGTTCTACTTGGCTTTAACTAACCTTCTTAGTATCATGCATGGCACTCTCCAGGATTTAGTTTGTTTTGGCATTAATGCTTACCACTAGGTCTTGAGGTTTTTCTCCAGTCACACTATACCACACAAACTGTGATGTTTCTCATCTCAATGCTTTGGCTGCTGGCCCCTCTGTCTGGTATGCTTTACCTTCTGTCCACCACCCATCCTGAACTGAACAACTCATCACCAGAGAAGCTTCCCTTTCTGCTCTCTGGCTAGATGAAGCACTTCTTCAGCTTCTGTAATATCCCATACATGTCTCTTAGCACTGATTTTAATACAGTACTTTGGTTATTAGAAATCTTCCCCATTACTTTGGGAGTTCATTAGGAGTATAATCAGTTGTTCATTCACGCGGTAGTGGGGACTTAACTTGTGGCTTGCTAGGCAAGCACTCTACCACTTGAGTCATGCTGCCAGTCCCTTTTGCTTTCCTTTATTTTTCACATAGGTCTCCATCTTTTTGTCTAGGTCAGGTCTCAAACCTCAATTCCCTATACTTCCAGCAATGCTCGGATTACAGGTGTGCACTACCACACCTGACTACATCATTTCTCAGAGCATAGCACTGTGTCCAACACATTTGTGTTCAATGGAAGGTATGGGTCCTTCCTTAATAGAGGGCATGTCGTTCTGTAAGCATTAAAGGAAACCTTAAGGGCAATAATTAATAACGCCTTCTGGTGATGGAACCAAGGACCTTGTACATGCTAGCCAGGTGCTCTCAGCTCAGACTACTTTTTTAAATAGTGTTGGGCTGGTAGTGTGACTTAGTGCTAGAATGCTTGCCTAGCACACATGATGCCTTTGGTTCGATTCCTCAGTACCACATAAACAGAAAAAGCCAGAGATGGAGCTATGGCTCAAGTAGTAGAGTGCTAGCCTTGAGCACAGGTAGGCTCAGGGACAGAAGCCAGGCCCTTAGTTCAAGCCTCAGGACCGACAAAAAAAAAAAAAAAGTTTGTGTGTGCACCCGAGCACATGTTCTCCCTTAGCCTTTTTCCTTAAATTTGACACTCTACAGTAGAGCCTCAGGCCCACTTCCAGTATTTTGGTAGTCAATTGGAGATAAGAGTCTCTGATCTGTCTGACCGACATCTTTTTTTTTTGGTCGGTCGTGAGGCTTGAACTCTGGGCCTGGGCACTGTCCCTCAGGTCAAGGCGAGCGCTCTACCAGTTGAGCCACAGCGCCACTTCCGGTTTCCTGGTGGTGTGCCGGACATTTTTGCCTGGACTGGCTTTGAACCGCGATCCTCAGATCTCAACCTCCTGAATAGCTAGGATTACAGGCTTGAGCCACCGGCGCCCGGCTTACAAACCGACATCTTTAGCTCTCATCCTCCTATAAGTAGTTAGGGTTAAGGCAGGCGTGAGACACCAAGCTCCCAGTTGACAAAATTAAGTTTGACATCTGTAATATCCTCCTTGAAACAGCAGTCTCAAGTTATCGCCTCCGAAAAAGTACACCTACCAGTTTCTACTACCCACCCGAAAGGCTCCTGCATCGTATTCAAGTTTATGTACTACCCCCTCCCTCCTGAGCTTCACCTAAGTAACTGCTGACTTCGGTAGCAGCTTTGAGAGACCACAGGCCATCTGCTGCCTCCGTTCCAGATCCCGAGAGTTGCCTATTCCCTCCCCTGTCCTCCACCGCCCCCACTCCTTGATTGATTTTTGTCGGCTCTACCTTTCCCCCCTTTTCCAGAGCCACTTTTTCCTTTAGGCGGCATCTTCTAAACTCGCTGTTGAACTCCCAACTGCTCCGGAAGCCGTAAAAACCTCTCGAAGCCCCAGTAGAATGTCCTAAACAATGCCTGAAAAAAAGTATAGCACTCAAGGATTTCTGCCTTCTCTCCGGAAACAGGCATTGCCTAGGACAGACCCAGTCCTTTGACTCCTGGACCAATGGGCTTCGACCATCTGTGGAAGAAATAACTGTATTGCAAAGCTCATAGAACTCATAAATGTTATAGACCACTATAGACAATTTGTTCCATGAAAGTTAGAATGTGTTTGTGACTTTAACTAAGCTTCACTATCCCACAATACTGTGAAATTTGGGAAATTATGTAATCAATCACAATAAAGAATTTGGAGAGAAAAAAAAAAGATGTTTAACCAGTAAGAACCTGGAGTCGGGGTGGAAGGGCGGAGACAAAAGTAGTGTCCGGACAGGAAAGACCACCTCTGCGTTTTTGTTTTCACACGCCCTTTTTTGCCCCAGCATCCTCGCTCCTTCTGCTCCCCTCCCCCAGCCCACTTCCTCCACGCGTGCGTAGTAGGAGGGAAAGCAGGGAGAGCGGTGGTAGCCCACATTCCACTCGTCTCCTCCCACACAAGCCTGCTCTCCCTGGTGTTTTTTTTTTTCCTTAAAAAATTGTTTTGCAGCTGTAGTTGATTAAGTTAAAAAAAAAAGGTTTTCTGTTTTTGTTTTTTTTTAAGTTTATCACTGCTCTTCCCCTTGGATTCTACAGACACTTGGAGGCAGACTTCTCAGTAGACTACTGCTGAAATAAATGTTTTACCCACAGAAAAAGGTGCTATTTAAAACAATGATGTTGCCGGTGCTGATGGCTCATGCCTGTAATCCTAACTATTCAGAAGACAGATTTGAGGATCATGGTTCAAAGCCAGATTGGGCAGGAAAGTCCGTGTGACTCTTTATCTCCAATTAACCACCAACATCTAGAAGCAGAGCTGTGGCTCAAGTGGTAGAGTGTCACTCTTGAGTTGAAATAAAGCTCAGAGACAGGGCCCAGGCCCTAAGTTCAAGCCCAGGTCAGGCACACACACACACACACACACACACACACACACACAAATGGTAACGCCTTGTGTACAGGAAAATATCCTTAAGGAGGATTACAGACCAAGATACGAAGGATTCCTTTTTCTAATAGTATCATGTGCTGCAGAATCTACACATATGAAAGACAGGCAGGCTACACAGTAGGGCAAAATATTACTGATGCTGTCAGTCCTAACATTGTTGAGTATGCTTCTGTGTATTTTCCAAAACTCCTATGATGGTGCAGCATCTGAAAGTCATTAGTAGCATGGATTCTGGAGCCACTTGGCCTGATACAAATTTCAAAGTCACTATCTATTAATTAGCTCTCTGTGGCACACTTTCATCATCTGTATAATGGAGTCAATATGTGTTTACAGGGTATTAAAAATTTTTAAATTAAAGTTTAAAAAATTTAAAAGTTCATGTTTGTGAAACACACAAAACATGATTCAAAAATTGTCTGAGGATGCTTCTGTCTCCTTATCCACAAGCCCTCCCTCATCCATTGATAATTACTATGTGATATGACTGCAAGCCAGAATACATAGTTCCTCCAGTTCAGAGTTTCATGTTTTTGATTTTGCAGAGTTGTTGACCAAACCCAGGACCTCAATCAGGTACCAGTGACTGATGTCTGTAATCTTAGCTACTTAAGAGACGAAGATCTGAGGATCACAGACCTAAGGCAGCCTGGGCAGAAAAGTTGGTGAAACTCCTATCTCTAATAATCAAAAAAGCTGTAAGTGGAGCTGTGGCTCAAGTGGTAGAGCACTATCATTGATGGAAAAAGCTTGACAGAAATCAGGCCCTGATATTAAGCTCCAGGACACACACACACACACACACACACACAACCGGGGCCTCATGAATGCCAGGTGAGTGCTCTAACACTGAACTACATCCTAAGCCAGACCTTAGTTGGTTTTTTTCCCTCTTGAGACAAGGTCTCACTATCTAGCTATTCAGGGTGGCCTAAACCAGCCTCTTGCCTACCAATGGCACAAGTTCAGCTGGAGTTTAGGCTTCTTTTATCAGTACTGCCATTTGAACTTGCTGACTTACATTTACCTTTGATCTTTTTACTCAAGACTGACACTCTACGACTTGATCCACAGCTCCACTTTTGACTTATTGCTCGTTAGTTGGAGATAGAGTCTGGGTTTTTTGCCTCAACTATTTTTTTTTAATTTTTATTATTATACAGGTGATGTAAAGAAGGGGTACGTAATGTCTTAGCAAAATTAAGATTAATAGACTTTGCCAGAGAACCACGCAGACATTGAGGTACAGAGAACAAAGAAAGGTTTATTGCTGGGGAAAGGGGGCCCGCAAGACTCCTTCTCACAAGGGAGGAATGAGAAACACCAGCTATTGTCTGGGGTGACCTATATAACCTAGGAGGTTTAGGAGGGGCTAGAAGGGGCTAGGAGGCGGAGACCCTGGTGTGGACGTGTGGGCCAGGGGCTTCATCATGGCAGACTAGGATTTATGGCTGCTGTCTAAATAGTAGATAAGGGTCCTGCAACTGTTCAGACCTGAAGGTCACTCTAAGGGGCTCTTGATGCTTTATATGGTGGTAGCTGCCCCAGAGAAGTGCCATCCCAAGGTACAGGAGGCTGGAAGTTGATTATTTACTGCCTTTACTATGTGGGCCTAGTGCTGCCTAGGAAAGGAACATGCTAAGCTGTGGAGAAGAGAAAGAGTGGACTAAGCTATGGGAAGGGACTCATTTCGCTAACATAATGAGTACATTTTCTTTTGGACAATGTCATCCCTTGCCCCAGCTATTTTTGAACCTCAATTTTCAAATATCAGCCATTTGAGTAGTGTTAGAAATAGCTCAGGGGCTAGGAATGTGACTCAGTGGTAGAGTGTTTGCCTAGCATACATGAAGCCCTAGGTTCAATTCCTCAGTACCACATAAACAGAAAAGGCTGGAGTTGGCACTGTGGCTCAAGTGGTATGGTGTTAGCTTTGAGCAAAAGGTCAGGGACAGTGCTCAGGCCTTGAATTCAAGCCCAAGGACTAACAAAAAAGAAGTAAATAGCTCCGGATGTTGGGGAGCTGCATAAGAATAAGGATACCAAGTCAAAAGGAACTGGGCAATGCAAAGTTTATTTATGCAGAAGGGTGAGCCATCAGCCAAAAATCTGGCAAGCAAACACACAGGGCAGGATCTAGCCGGGTCTGCCCCTCTGCTCACATTGGCTGAGTTCAGGTTCACAATCTGCAAAGGATATGCCTTAATTAACAGGATGCAACTAAAATTCAAGGAGCTTGTAACAGGATGTCATAATTAAAGCACACAGGCAAAAAAATGTATGTAACTAGCCGGGCGCCCGTGGCTCACAACTGTAATCCTAGCTACTCAGGAGGCTGAGATCAGGAGGCTGAGGATCATGCTTCAAAGCCAGCCTGGGCAAGGAAAGTCTGTGAGACTCTTCAGAAAACTGAAAGTGGTGCTGTGGCTCAAGTGGTAGAGTGCTCACCTTGAGCTGAAGAGCTGAGGGACAGCGCCGAGGCCCAGAATTGAAGTCCCATACTGACAAAAAAAAAAAAAAAAGATGTATGTAACTTAAATGTAGTTAACAAGGGCCAAGCCACCTCCCCAAAGTAGAACCTTTCAGAAAACAATTCTATCAAGATAAACAGGAAGGAAATGACTTCGAAAGATTCTTTTTTCATAGTAGCTAGGATCACAGGCACGAACATGGATATCAAGCAGGACTGAGTTTTTGAATATAGTCTTTCCTGGACTCGAGGGTGTCTCATGCTGAAACAAATAGGTCAAGTACTTCAGGTACAGATTCCCAAATCGGTAAATAATACTACTATGACTTCTGGACACATCTTGTTTCATATTGGAAATAACCAACTGTGGTGCAAGAATCCCTGCTCCTGCCAGACACCAGTGGCTCACACCTGTAATCTTAGCTACTCAGGAGGCTGTGATCTGAGGATCATGCTTCAAAGCCAGCTGGGGCAGGAGTCCATGAGACCCTTATCTTCAATTAACCATAAGAAAACTGAAAGTGACATTGTGGTTCAAGAGATAGAGCGCTTGCCTTGAGCTGAAGAGCTGAGGGACAGTGCCCAGGCCCAGAGTTTAAGCCCCACGACCGACAAAAAAAGAAAAAAGAAAAAATAGGAAAAGAAGAAAGAAAGAAAGAAAGGAAGGAAGGAAGAAAGAATCACTGCTCCCTGACATCTGAGCTGGCTCCAAGCCCTCTACTGACTTTCAAAGTCCAGTTGGGAGACAGAGGGTTAAAATATCAGCGTTGCCTCATGTTCATGGCCAAGAGGTCCAGAAAGCCCCTTTAAGTCTTTTTTTTTAAACTTGTGACCAGTGGCTCTAGCCATTGTAGAGTAGAAATGAAGCAAATCAGAGTTCAGATCCTAATGAAGAGTCAACAAGAAAGCTGTGTGTGCGGCTGCATACCTGTAAGTCTACAACTTGGAAGGTGGAAGCAGGAGAATCAAAATTTCAATGTCAGCTTGTTGACCTAGGCTACTTGAGAAGACCTGTCAAAGAAAGAGAAAGAAAGAAAGGAAGGAAGGAAGGAAGGAAGGAAGGGAGAGAAGGAAGGGAGAGAAGGAAAGAAAGAAAAGAAAGGAAGGAAAGAAGGAAGGAAGGGAGGGAGGGAGAGGGAGGGAGAGAGGGAGGGAAGGAAGGAAGGAAAGAGAGAGAGAGAAAATGAAAGTAAGAAAGGAAGGAAGGAGGGAAAAAGGAAAGTAAAGAAAGAAAAAGGGAGGAAGAAAGAGAGAAAGGGGAATAAAAAAGAAATGAAGGGAGGGAAGGAGGGAGGGAGGTGGGGTCAGATAAGTTGATGTTTGGTGAAATGAACCCCAAGATAAGTATTCAAATGTTTTTTCTTTCTTGTGATTGTTTCTAACATATTTATAAGATGATTTCTTTGTTGCTTTTTATGTCCCTCCCCCACGGTATAACCCCTGCTTTCACTGTATTTGATGTTGGTATAATTAGTGGAGGGGAAGGGAAAAAAAACAAACCGTTTAAATAGGGATACAGGTGGACCAATTGCAACAGTGATATGTACGATTCGTTATGTTGAAAAATGAACTTCACAACTTTGGCTGGGCGGGGGCGGGGAGGGGGGGATGGGAAGGGATGATAAAGGGAAACAAAGGAGGAGACAACAATGCTTGATAAGAAATGTACTCATTACATTGCCCATGTAACTGTAACCCCTCTGTACGGTATTTTCACAATAAAAAAAAAAATAAAAAAAGAAAGACAAAGGAAAGAATCAAAAGAAAAGGAAACAAAGAAAAACGAGTCACTCATTTCTGACTTTTCCCCCCTAGTTTCAGTTTTGAAAGCAACATTTCTCTATCCTTCTCCTCAGTCTGGGCTCCAGTGTTCTCTATATATTGACCACTTATTGATTTGATCAACTAGATCTCTGTGTCTGGTTGCTTCAGGCTTTCCTGTGCAGAATATCTTAAATAGGAAAGACAGTGTAGCAAGTGGGATGGGGAAGGGGGTCTGGGCTAAAGTATGTGAACCTCTGTCCTGGGAAGGGGGCTGCCAGAGACCTTCCCTGATTTTGTAGGTTTAAGTAATGTATAGCAGCCTGAGTCTGAGGAGATAATTAGTAGAAAACATAAGTGGAGCCATTACTGGCTGAGTTATCGCACACTCGAGCAGATGTTACCATGGTTTCAAGGCTGAATCTTCCTCCTCTCTGCTCCCTCTTCAGTTAATTTGTCACTCTGCTTAGCAGCCTCCTCCACAGTAAGCCTCCACTGACTGGTGCAAACTTAACCCTCTATAGAAATTGCCTTTTTTGTTGTTTATTTTACAAATAATATTTCTTGCCTCTGTGTATGTGCACGCACACGTGTGTGTGTGTGTGTGTGTTGTGTGTGTGTGTGTGTGTGTGTGCACGCGCGCGCTCTCGAATACCAGTCCTGGAGCTTGAATTCAGGACTTAGGCACTCTCCTTGAGCTTTTTCGCTCAAGGCTGGTGCTCTAGTTCTTAAGCCACAGCCCTACTTCTGGCTTTTGGTTGGTTAGCTGGAGATAAGAGTCTCAAAGACTTCTCTGTCCTAGCTGCTTTGGAACCTCTATTCTCAAATCTCAGCCTCCTGAGTAGCTAGGATTACAGCCTGAGCCACCAGTGTCTGGCATTGGTTTTCTTCAACCCTTGAATATAAAAATTATACATTTCAAGAGCTGTATGAGAATATAATACAAACAAAAAAGTGAAAATTACTCAGAAACTTGCATTTCAAAATATTGAAAATTTTCGATTTCCTGCCCCATTTGTTTCTAGTGCATCTATGCATAGCTGAGATCCTGTATGATTTTGCATCTGAGTGTCTAAAAGTGTTTTTGACCTTGAACTCCCAGCAGACTTATGTCCATCTATTTCTCCTTGGAGCAATTGGCTTTGAAGCAACACTTTGGACACATGTAGTCAGGTTCACGGTTTCATTATCATTGTTGCTGTCATCTGCTGGAACACACAGAACGTTCTTGTGTTCCCAGCACATTAGCCACATTCAGTGGCTTTTTGTTTTTTAGTTTGTTTCCTTTTCTTTTGTTCCCTTCCTCCCCAACCCTCCCTCTCTTTCTTTCCCTCCCTTCCTCCCTCCCTCCCTCCCTCCCTTCTTCCTTCCTTCCTTTTTCTCTTTCTCTTTCTCTCTTTTTTTCTTTCCTTTTTCTTTCTCCTTTTTCTTTCATGTTGGTTCCAGGGCTTAAAATCTAGGCTTCAAGTTCTTGTTCAGCGTTTTCACTCATGTGTGATAATCTGCAACTTGAGTCATGCTGCCAGTCCAACTTTTTGATGCCAGACTTGGGGCTTGAACTCAGGGCCTGGACACTGTCCCTGGGCTTTTGTGTTCAAAGCTAGCACTCTACCACTTGAGCCACAGCTCTACTTCTGGCTTTTGTCTGGTTAATTGGAGACAAGGGTCTCATGACTTTCTTTCCTGGGGTGGCTTTGAATCATGATCCTCAGCTCTCAGTCTCCTGTGTTGCTAGGATTACAGGTATGAGGCACCAGCATCCAGCTTCACTAGACTTTTTGCTGGTTAATTGGAGATGAGGTCTCTAATATTTTCCCCAACTGATTTTGAACTGTGAACTTCAGATCTTAGTCTTATGAGTAGCTAGGATTACTGGCTTGAACTACCAGCACCAGGCAAATGACTAGTTTTTCAACATAAGATTCAGAGAAGACTCTACAGGCATTGTCTATGCAAAAGTAGTACAATTTCTGGTGAGTTTATTTCAGAGGCAGTTTTCTTTTGAGACACTAGAAAACAATGAACACAAACAGCATATGTACTATCAGTCAGGATTTCTTTCCAGTTTTTAATTATGCTGTGTGTGTGTGTGTGTGTGTGTGTGTGTGTGTGTGTGTGTGTGTGTGTGTGTGTGTGTGTGTGTGTGTGTGTGTTTAGTGCTGGTAATTAAACCCATGGCTTTATGCATGATAAACAGCTACTCTACCATTGAGCTACACCCCAAGCCAATCTTATAATTCCCACAACAGACTTATTTGCAAAAATAACACTGTTCCAACTTTAGAACCAAGGAAATAGACTTGTAGAAGTTAAGAAAAATACCCCAAATTTCAGTTAGCTAGGATCTGTGGTAGGCTCGGTCTCTAAAGTCAGGTCTAATACAGTCTCTAGGATGCCATGCCATCAGGTTTTGCCATTCCTGAAAAGAAATTCAAGAACCCCAAAGCTCTTCTGTTTACTATGCATGTTAAATAAGGCAGTTATCCCAGAACCATGAGGTGTACTTGAATCATTCTATGTAGGCAAATATGCCCCAGTGTGGGACATAGATAAGTTATCTTTGGCTTATACATCAGGGTGTTGGTTGAGGAGCCTGGAATATCTCCACTTCTGCTGAACTTCCTGGACCAGAAGCATAGATTGGGAGAAGGGATCTAGCATAGACCTGGGCTGGAGAACAGTAGGGAAGTAGAGGTGAGTAGATCCAGATCTAAGGCTGGCCCAGGCAAAAGACTAGCTGAAAAGCTGACACCACAAGGGCTGTGAGTATACTTAAGTGCTTAGAGCACTGCTTAGTGAACATTAGGTCCTGAGTTCAATACTCTAATAACCAATAATATTATAAACAAAAAGAAATGAGACTTTCAAGAGGTGATCAGACAGTGAACAGTTATTCATTGGATTGATGCTGTTATTACAGGAGTGATTAAGCTAGTATGTTCCTTTCAAAAGGATAATTTTAGTCTCTCATTCTCCTACAGCGTCCCTCCTTCTTTCATTCCCCACCACATTTTCTCTACCCTTGCACATGAGCTGAAACAGCCAGAAGGTCCTCAGCAGGTGCTCAGGCCTTGATCTTGGACATCTCACCTGCCAGAACTGTTTTTCTAGTCAGTTTCAGGTATTTTGTTATAGCAGCACAAAAATGGACTAAGACTCTCCATTTTGTTCTTATTTTTAATACCAGGGTTTCTGAACCTGGCTGCCTTCCTCCCCCCCCTCCCGCCCTTCCCCCTTCCCTTTGTGCTGGCACTGGTGCTTGAACTCAGAGCCTCACGTTCTTGTTTGGCTTTTTCTCTCACAGCTAGAGTTCTACCATTTGATCTATGTCTCCACTTTTGCTGGAGATAGGAGTCTAGAATTTGTCTGTATGGGCTGTCTTTGAACCTCAATCCTCAGGTTTTCACTATATGAGTATTTTCTTCCCTCCCTCCCTCCCTCCCTCCCTCCCTCCCTCCCTTCCTTCCTTCCTTCCTTCCTTCCTTCCATCCTTCTTTCCTTCCTCCATGCCCCCCCCTCCATACCCTCTATTTTTTTCTGTCTCGATGCTGGATATTGAACCAGGGCCTCCTGTATTCTTTTTGTTGTTGTTGTTGTTGTTTGGTTGGTAGTGGAGCTTGAACTCTGGGCCTGGGCGCTGTCACTCAGCTCTTCACCTCAAAGCTAGCACTCTACCACTTGAGCCACAGTGCCACTTCCGGTTTTCTAGTGGTTAATTGGAGATAAGAGTCTCATGGACTTTCCTGCCCAGGCTGGCTTTGAAACGTGATCCTCAGATCTCAGCCTCCTGAGTAGCTAGGATTACAGGGTGAGCCACCAGCTCCCAGCTAACCTCCTGTATTCTAAGGAAGTTCTAACTACTCTTTTTTATTTCTTATATTTGATTGTTTTCAAGACAGAAACCCATTGGGTAGCCAAAGATGACCTTGAACTCACTATTTAACAAAATGGCCTCAAAATTATGCCCCTACTACCTCAGCTTTCAGAGCACTTGGATTCCAGGCATGTGCCACTATTCTTGGGTGTCTAATCTCTTGTTATGACAAACATTGCTGCAATTAACATCTTAACCTCACAGGCACAAGATATCTTAGGATCTATTCCTATGTAGGGATAAAGGACAAGTGTTTTGGAGTTTACTAGTAGTTGTGAAAGTTGCCTTCAGAGACAGAGCACTGACAAGTGCTCCCACTGACCAGGCATATAGTGCCTATTTGCCACAGACCTTTTACCCTTTTTTCCATGCTGAAGATGTAACTCAGAGCCTTGGGCATGCTGGAGAGATGTTCTACCACTAAACTACATTTCCAGCCACTAAAGGAGCTATGTTAGTCACTTAATTAGCTAAAAGTGTAACAAAATCTTCCTACAAAGTTTTCCTCTGTTGGTAGGCACCCAGCCTGGTAGTCTTTTTTTTAATATAACTTTATTGTTATTATTATGGTTATATACAGATGGGTTACTGTTTATTTATTTACTTTTTTGTCGGTGGTGGGGCCTGAAATTTGGGTCTGGGTGCTGTCCCTCAGCACTTCAACTCAAGGTTAGTGCTCTACCACTTGAGCCACAATGCCACTTCTGGCTTTTTTTTCCTGCTTATGTGGTGCTGAGGAATTGAACCTAGGGCTTCATGCATGGAAGGCAAGCACTCTACCACTGAGCCACCTTCCCAGCCTTGGGTTACTGTTTAATAAGTCAGGTAATGAGTACATTTCTTTCTTTCTTTCTTTTTTTTTTGGTCTGATTGTGGGGCCTGAACTCTGGGCCTGGGCGCTGCCCCTCAGCTCTTCAGCTCAAGGCTAGAGCTCTACCACTTGAGCCACAGCGCCACTTCTGGCTTTTTTCTTTTTGCTTATGTGGTGCTGAGGAATCAAACCCAGGGCCTCAGGCATGCAAGGCAAGCGCTCTACCACTGAGCCACCTTCACAGCCCCGAGTACATTTCTTTTTTGTAAGCCCTGGGACTTGAACTCAGGGCCTGGGCACTGTCCCTGAGCTTCTTTTGCTCAAGGCTAGCACTCTACCACTTGAGTCACAGTGCTACTTCTAACCTTTTCTGTTTATTTGGTACTAAATCAAACTCAGGATTTCATGCATCCTAGGCAAGCACTCTACCACTAAGCCACATTCCCAGCCCTGGGAGAAATATTTTTAATATGATTTTATTGTTATTATGAAGGCGATATACCTAGGGGTTACCATTTTATGTCAGGTAATTAGTACATTTCTTTTTGGACAATGTCGCCCTTCCTTTGCTTTCCCCCAAATGTAGTAATCTTTACTCCACAGAAATGGCATTGTGAAGTGAAGTGAATTAATTCTAGACCTTGGGGAGGTTTATACTATATTAGCTATCTGCAAACATTCCCAATCTCTTTTGGACTAGGATTAGATCTACAATATTTCAAGATCCTTTCTCCCTCTCCATCTTCCTCTCCCCCTCCTTTTCCCTCTCCCTCTCCCTCTCTCCTTCCTTCTTTCCTTTCCTTCCTTCCTTCCCTTCCTTCCCTTCCCTCCTTCCCTCCCTCCCTCCCTCCCTCCCTCCCTCCCTCCCTCCCTCCCTTCTTTCTTCCTTCCTTCCTTCCTTTCCTTCCTTCCTTCCTTCCTTCCTTCCTTCCTTCTTTCTTTCTTTCTTTCTTTTTTCTTTCTTTCTTTCTTTCTTTCTTTTTTTTCTTTCTTTCTTTCTTTCTTTTTTCTTTCTCTCTCTCTCTCTCCCTCCCCCCCCCTCTCTTTCTCTTTTTTGTCATTCATGGGGCTTGAATTCTAGGCCTGAACACTGCTCCTCAGCTCTTCAACTCAAGGCTAGTGCTCTACCATTTGAGGCACAGCGCCACTTCTGGTTTTCTGGTGGTTTATTGGAGAGAAGAGTTTCACAGCCTTTCCTGCCCGTGTTGGTTTTGAACCATGATCCTCAGATCTCAGCCTCCTGAGTCCCTAGGATTATAGGCATGAGCCACTGGTGCCTGGCAAGATCCTTTTTCTTTTAAGCAATGTTAGACATGCTGTTTTTTGTAATCTCAGTAAAATACTCTCTTTAAAACTGAATATGATAGCCAAGCACTGTCTACCTGGGCAGGAAAGGTCATGAGACTCTTATTTCCATGTAACCACCAGAAAACCAGAAGTGGTGCTGTGGCTCAAAGTAATAGAGTGCTAGCCTTGAGCAAAAGACCTCAGGGACAGTGCCCTGAGTTCAATCCCCACGACTGACCAAAAAAAAAAAAAGAATAATATGAAGGTTTACTTGGTCTGATGGGTCATTTTGGTGTTTCAAAGCTTTTTTTTCTGGGGGGGGGGGGTCCGGTCGTGGGGCCTGAACTCTGGGCCTGGGTGCTGTCCTTCAGCTCTTCAGCTCAAGGCTAGTGCTCTACCACTTGAGCCACAGCACCACTTCTGGCTTTTTTCTTTTTGCTTATGTGGTGCTGGGGAATCAAACCCAGGGCCTTATGCATGCAAGGCAAGTGCTCTACCACTGAGCCACCTTCCCAGCTCCTCAAAGCTTTTTTTCCCCTAATTTACTTGTATGAAAGTACAATAAACCTGCCTGAAGAGGTTATATGAAGCCGGGCAAGGTGGTACATATCTGTACATCCAGCTAGTCTGGAGGTAGAGATCAAGAGGATTATGGTTTAGGCCATCCAGGCAAAAAGTTAGTGAGAACTCATCTCAACTAATGAGCCAAGCATGATAGCCCCCAGCTACAAAGAAGACAGGTAGTACGCTCAAAGTCTGAGGTCAGCTCCCAGCAAAAATTGTAAACCCACCGAGTGCTGGTGGCTCATGTCTGTAATCCTAGCTACTCAAGAGGCTGAGATGTGAGGATCACAGTTCAAAGCCAGCAGAGGCCGGAAAGTCTTTGAGATTCTCCAGTTAACCGCCAAAAAAAGCTGGAAGTGTAGCTCAAATGTTATAGCACTAGCCTTGAGCATGAAAGCTCAAGAGCAGTATTCAGGCTCTGAGCTCAAGCCACAGGACTGGCACTAAAACAAACAAGCAATCAAAAAACCCTAAACCTTACATGAAAAATAGCTAAAGCAGACAAAGGTCTGGGGATGTGGCTCAAATGGTAGAGTGCCTGCTTAGCAAGCACAAGGCCCTGAGTTCAGTCTCCAGTAACAGAAAGTAATAGGTCATATGATCCAGATTGTAATCAACATTCCCTCAGAGAACACAATACAAAAAGAAGTAGACAGCTTCTGTGTTTCAAGGGTCTTGTGTGTGAAGATGGCACTGGAACCCAGCTGTCTGGATTGAATCCTACCTAATTTTAGCTGTAGCAGTCCTGGGTCAGTTGACATTTCTGGGCTTGTCTGTGATCAGAGGTCATATGTGTGTCTTCCTCACAGGATGTTGGGAGGGTAAATGAATTTGTGTGATTAGAGAGCTAGAGCAATGCTTGGCACATGGTGCTGTCAGCAAACATAAATGACAACTTGGTTTGCATAAGTCAGCCTGCTTTTCCATTTTTGACAGAGTGTGTTGACCACCATAATGAAAGCCCTCTAAGCTGATGTCATGTTGGATGGCAGTGTGATAGTGTACCGTGTTCCCTTCTAGCAAAACCCCTAAGACTTAATCCAAGCCAGAGAAGCAATGAGCACACTTATTCAACTATGAATAAAGTTCATAAAGATGGTCTAAGACAAGTCACCTTCATGATGGAGTGTCCCCTGCTACCTGTCCCAGGTGTCTGCAGGCAGGATTCTTTTCATTAACCATATATCTGCATGGGCTGTTGGGAGGTGTGGGTTAGGGTCACAAGCTGGCAGCTGGGGATGTGTGAATGAAAGCACGAGGGGAGGGGGGTGGAATTTGGTGTCCTGTGGACCCACCTGTCTCCTCTACAACTGGGAGCAATCTGAGCAGGGCCCCTGCAGGCTGGGATGACTATAAATATTTTTGTATTAAATTGAGTTGAATGAAGATAAAGCAAGTCAGGAATGTTGCAAGGACTCCCACACTATGTGAGGGACATTATACCTTGAAAGTCACACAGACAGACAGAGTAGGGAAACTTCAGGAGAAAAAGACAGCCCAACATTGCAGAGAATGTGGACAAACTATTTTTTGGGTCAGTCCTGGGGCCTAGGCAATGTACCCTGAGCTCTTTCACTCAAGGCTAGTGCTCTACCACTTTGAGCCAAGCTCCATTTCCCATTTTCTGGTGGTTAATCGGACACAAAAGCCTCACAAATTTTCCTGCCTAGGCTGGCTTTGAACCATAATCCTTAGATCTCAGCCTCCTGAGTAGTTACTATTACAGTCGTGAGCCACCAGTGCCAGGCTCTAATAAACTATTTTGTCCTGTTTCCACATTTAATTTTTATTAAAAAGAAATTATATACAAAAATAATCTACAGTAAAATTTCTTGTGCTGCTATGATGTTGATAATAAAAGATTTAAAAATTTATCACATCTATTTCTAAACAACACCATTAATAAATAATGCACACAAAACTACAGTTTGAGGTATGGGAAGG
This sequence comes from Dipodomys spectabilis, assembly GCF_019054845.1. Classification (NCBI taxonomy): domain Eukaryota; kingdom Metazoa; phylum Chordata; class Mammalia; order Rodentia; family Heteromyidae; genus Dipodomys; species Dipodomys spectabilis. The sequence continues at coordinate 1,287,299 of NW_024870853.1, forward strand.
TGGCTCAGTAATAGAGTGCTTGCCTTGTATTCATGAGGCCCTGGATTCGATTCCTCAGCACCACATAAGAAAAAGCCAGAAGTGATGCTGTGGCTCAAGTGGTAGAGTGCTAGCCTTGAGCTGAAGGGCTGAAGGACAGCGTCCAGGCCCAGAGTTCAGGCCCCACAACTGGAAAAACAAACAAACAACAACAACAAAAGAACAGTTTGAAAATTTTTGGGTCAAGCCCATCTAGAAACATAGCTACCATACAACCATTATTTGTGATAGAGGCAGTACTGAAATTGAATTTAGGGCCTTTTGCTTGCTAAGCAGGCACTTTACCTTGAGCCACACTCAAGCCCTTCTTCTTGTCAGTCATGGGCCTGAACTCTGGGCCTGGGCACTGTCCCTCAGCTCTTCAGCTCAAGGCTAGCACTCTACCACTTGAGCCACAGCGCCACTTCCGGCTTTTTCTGCTTATGTGGTGCTGAGGAATCGAACCCAGGGCCTCATGCATGCAAGGCAAGTGCTCTACCACTGAGCCACCTTCCCAGCCCCGGACAAACTATTTTTAATCATACCTTCTGACTACCATTGCTGTTATGTTTGTTTAATCCAATGGAGTGGTCGTCCACTATAAATTACTTTGCAGTCATTCCTTTACTTATTCATTCATTCATGTCTTCAGCATGTTTACTGAGCACTTGAACCAGGAATGTTTTGGGCATGGATAAACACAATGGCAGTCCTCATTTGCATCTTGTTTTTGTAGCCTGCCTGTCCACTTAGTAGAGCAGAAGCCACATTGCTCCCACAGTGTCCTCTTGGCTTTTCCTGTGCAGTACACAGCAAAGGTGCGTGTCATGTTGTCTCTTTCTCTACCCAATATATAAAACATACCCTGCCCTAGGCTCATTCTGGACTCTTTTTTTCTCTGTTTACATTCATCGCCCATGTAAAGCCACTTACCCTGCATCACCATTACCAAGGGATACTTTGCAATATGTCTTCTAGTACAGGTTGTGTACATAATCTGCTTTCAAAGAACTACCTGAAGTCTTTTATTGTTACTTCCAGTTATGTAGCGAGAAATCAAAGTTTAGAGAAGCAAATTCACTTGCCAAGGATCACACAGCTGGGTAGTCAAGGATAAAATCAAGATATATATATATATATATGAAGACCTGCAAGATTAGGTATGGTGGCTCAAGCCTATAATCTTAGTTACTCAAGAAATGGAGATTAAGAGGATCTTCCTTGAAGTCAGGCCAGGGAAAAAGTAAGACCTCATCTTAATCAATAGGTTGGTCATGGTGACATGTACCTGTCATCCAAGCTACATAAGAGGCCATAGGTCCAAAGTTGGCCCTATTTGAAAAATAACTGAGGCATAGCTCAAGTGGTAAAGCATTTAGGCAAGCATGAGGCTCTGAGTTCAAATCTCAGTACTAGCAAAAATAACTAAATAAACATAACATTTCACTTGGAAAAAACTATATTAAGTGAAGTAAGCCAGGCCCACAGAAATATAGGTCCCATAGTTTCCCTTATTTGCAATAACTAGTATATGTCTGAGACAAGCAGAAACGGTCAGATAAGTTGATGTTAGGTGAAATGAACCCCGAGATAAGGACTCAAATGCGTTTTCTTTCTTCTATTGTTTCTAACATATTTATAAGATGATTTCTTTGTTGCTTTGTATGTCCCTCCCCTATGGTATAACCCCTGCTTTCACTGTATTTGATGTTGGTATAATTTGTGGAGGGGAAGGGAAAAAACAAATCGTTTAAATAGGGATACAGGTGGACCCATTGCAACAATGAGTTGTACAATGCGTTACGTCCAAAAATAAACTTTACAACTTTGGCGCGGAGTGGGGAGGTCGGGGAGGAGTGAGGGGTGGGGGGAGAGGGCGAAGATAGGAAGGGAGGGGTAAGGAGAAACAAAGAAGGAGGCAACAATGCTTGATAAGAAATGTACTCATTACCTTGCTCATGTAATTGTAACCCCTTTGTACAGTATTTTCACAATAAAAAAAACTATTATTTTTACTTCACTCTACTGTGACACTAAAATACTTTGGCTATCATTTTCTGAATTATTTTTCCCCAAATTGAGGATTATGAATAGATTTTGAAAGTTGTGTTAGACTAAAAGGGTTTCTTCACTGCTAACCTTGTCAGAAACTTTGCTATGTCTACCTTCATTCATTCCATACATTTAGAGTGTGGATGACCTTTAGGTGCTATGGATGCAGTAGTGAGCCAGAGACACAAGTTTCTGCTCTCAGCCGGGCACTGGTGGCTCACACTTGTAATTCTAGCTACTCAGGAGGCTGAGATCTGAGGATCGAGGTTTAAGCCAGCCCAGGAAGGAAAGTCCATGAGACTCATCTCCAATAAACCATTCATAAAACCAGAAGTAGTGCTGTGGCTCAAGTGGTAGAGTGCTAGCCTTGACCTGAAGAGCTGAAGGACAGCGCCCAGACCCAGAATTCAAGCCCCACAAGTGACAAAAAAAAAAAAAAATTTACTCTCCCAAAGCTATGCTGTAGTTGTGATGGGGGAAAACAAGGTCCTATGTAAATAATGACCTCAACTGATTTAAAGACTTCTGGTGGGAGCAAGATTGACCAGAGCTGGGAGAGGGAGGCTTCTTTACATGGGTGGCTCACAGAAGCTTCCCTGGTGTGACTTTGGGGCTGAAACCTAAAGAAGCATGAAGGATGAATGTGGGGGAGGAGCCAACAGGAAGCAGCAAGTGCAGAGGCCCTGATGAGGGGGTTTGCTGCAATAAAAGGAAGCCCAGCCTAGAGTGAAGCTGGGATGGGGTGGGCGGGAATTTCGATTTTACATGGGCTGCTGATATGATGTGATTCCTGGTTTTTTTTTGTTTTTTTTTTGACACGTTTTATTATATATCCCAATCCCAAATTGGCTATGTAGCCCAGATTGGCTTAGAATTTGCCATCCTGCTGCTTCAGCCTCCCGACTTCTGGGATTATAGGCATGAACCATCATATTTGATTTTTTTTTTTAGTTTGTAGTTTTTGATGATTCTGTCTTGTTTACCTTAAATATGGTGTATTCACGTGTATATATTTGGCTTTAAAACAATTCTGTTTGGATGCTGGTGACTCATGCCTGTAATCACAGCTACTCAGGAGACTGAGATCTGAGGATCACGGTTGAATGCCATCACAGGCAGGAAAGTCCATGAGACTCTTATCTCTAATTAACACCAAAAAGCCAGAAATGGAACTATGGCCCAAGTAGTAGAGCACTATCTTTGAGCACAAAAGCTTAGGGCCAGTGCCCAAGCCCTGAGTTCAAAGCCCCAGGACTGTTACACATACATACATACATACATATATACAGACAGACAGACACACTCCTCCCCCCCCCCCCCCCACTGCTTTTGGCAGCTGTGGCTCATGCCTGTAATCTCAGCTACTCAGTAAGCCATTTATTGGGAAGGAGGAGCCCCAAAGAAATTCAGGTTTGCTAGGCTTTCGTGGCTATTCTTTTTTTTTTTTTGGGTCCGGTCGTGGGGCCTGAACTCTGGGCCTGGGCTCTTTTCCCTCAGTTCTTCAGCCCAAGGCTAGTGCTCTACCACTTGAGCCACAGCGCCCCTTTCGGCTTTTTTCTTTTTGTTTATGTTTTGCTGAGGAATCAAACCCAGGGCCTCGGGCATGCAAGGCAAGCGCTCTACCACTGAGCCACCTTTCTTAGAGCCCTGCGGCCTGCCAGCCATCAAAGGTGCTTGTCAGGTGGGTGCTGGGTTTGCTACTGGTTATGGCTGTGGGCGGGGCTTAGAGAGTTGGGAATCCCTTCTGCACTCCTTCCTGCTGCCCTTTGTCCAGTTTGCCTAGAACAGATTGCCAGCAGTAGGTTCCTCTGTTGATGGAGCGAGCGTGGGAACTGCGAGCGTGGGAACCCTACTCTCGTTGCCACATTAGATTTCCAAGGGCTGCTATGTATTTACTGTTAGCAGCCAGCACCCAAGCATCAACTGGGTATTCTTTCCAGCCTGACATATTGCAATTTCTTAATTTTTGCTTCTATAATTAGCGGAAAAAATGGCCATTCAGGTTTTGAAATTAAATATATCTTTTCTCATTAGGAAGAGAAGACATTTTCCCATATGTGTGCCTCCTGATAGTATTTCTCTTCGTCTGTTCGTACTGTTGTTCTTTTTTTGTGTGTGTGCAAGAGTATTTTTGTCACAGCTGCCAAGTCTGGTGAGAGGCCTGCTCTGATGTGCTCTGCCAACAAGGATGGATAAGGGTTGACATTGCTGCCCACTCACTTCTTGGAAAATTAGAAGCTTCTCTAAGCTTATTTTTTATCTTTAAAAAAGAATCAAGGCAACAGCGATACTCACAAGACAATATGTTGGAAATGAACTTTACAACTTGGGGGGATTGGGGGAAGGGACAGTGGGAGAAAAACAAGGGAGGGATAACAATGTTCTACAAGAAATACACTCATTACCTTATGTATGTAACCCCTCTGTACACCACCTTGACAATAAAAATAGATTTAAAAAAAGAATCAAGGCTTGACTTTGGGACCTGTCACTCTCAATTGTTTCCCCCCCCCCCCCCCCCCCCACAACTTAAGCTTTACCACTTGAGTCATGCCTCCACTTCCTGCTTTTTTCTGGTTAATTGCAGATAAGAGTCTTTTGGATTTTTCTGTTCAGGTTGGCTTTGAACCTCAATCTTCAGATCTCAGCCTCCAGAGTAGCTAGGATTACAGGAGTGAGACACCAGCATCTCGTTTATGGTTTCATATTTTCCCCCTGGAGCTAATGTGAACTGTAATCCTTGTATTTATGCTTTCTGTGCAGCTAGGATGACAGGTTTTCCTCACAATGTCCAGTTATTGGTTGAAATGAGGGCTCTATGACTTTTCTTGGGTTGGCTTGGAACTTTGAGCCTCCTTATTTTAGCCTCCCCAGTAGCTGAGATTATAGATATGAGCCAGCATGCCTGGCTGAGATTAAGCACTTCTTCAGTTGTGTGTGCGTGTGTGTGTATGTGCGTGTGTGTGCATGTGCGTGTGTGTGCATGTGCACGCACCAGTCTTGGGGCTTGAACTCTGGGACTAGAAACTGTATAGATTTCTTTTTGGTGATTAATTGGAGATAAGAGTCTCACAGACTTTCCTGCCCAGACTGACTTTGAACCAAGATCCTCAGATCTCAGCCTCCTGAGTAGCTAGGATTACAGGCATGAGTCACTGGCACTTGGTCCTTTTCATGTTTATTGGACATTTGAATTTTTTCTTTGATGGTGAACTATGTAAGTTGAAGAGTTGTAATGAAGTAATTTTAGAGGAGGAGTAAAAAGATCTGAGAGCACAAGGGAAATTGAAGAGGTTACCTTTTAGTGGTCCATTGGTTATAGACCATAAAAATATCTACTTGGGCCAGGCCCTGGAGGCTCATGCCTGTAATCCTAGCTACTAATGAGGCTAGGATATGAGGATCACGGTTCAAAGCCAGCCCAGGCAGGAAAGGCCATGAGACTCTTATCTCCAATAAACAACCAGGAAACTACAAGTGCTGGTGTGGCTCAAGTAGTAGAGCACTAGCCTTGAGCTGAACACCTGAGGGACAGTGCCCAGGCCCAGAGTTCAAGCCCCATGACCAAGAACAACAACAACAAAATCTACTTGGGCACAAATGGAGGTGATTGGAGGAAAGAGAAACCAAGAATGTGGAATCGATCCTCTAAATGAACGCTGCTAAGATCTGCTTTTGGGTATGATGGGGACGTGGGGAGACCCCAGATGAAAGGTGGCACCTGACAGGTGTAGCAGCCTTGGTCTGGAAACTGCAATGGGGAGGGAGCAAGGTGCTTGTGCTATCTCCATGTGCAGAAGTGCTGAGGAAAGACCTACGGAAAAGTAAGGTCCTTCCTTCTTTCTTCTTTCTTTCCTTTCTTTCTTCCTTCCTTCCTTCCTTCTTTCCTCCCTTCCTTCTTTCCTTTCTGTCTGTCTTCTCTTTCTTCATTTCATTTTTTCCTTTCTTTGTACTGGTACTGGCCTTGAACTTAGGGCCTGTACCCTGTCACTTAGTTGTTTTTTTTTTTTTTTTTGGGCCACAGCTCCACTTTAGCCTTTTTGGTGTGGTTAAGTGGAGATAAGAGTCTCTTGAATTTGTCTGGCTAGGCTGGATTTGAACCTCACTCCTCAGATCTCAGCCTCCTTAGTAGCTAGGATACAGGAGTGAACGGATGACACCTGGCTCGAGAGGGGCTTTCTGTTTGAGCCACTGGAGTATTTATCAGTCCTGAGACATGGGGCTCTGTGGGCACCAATGAAGAAGATAGGGATGAGGAGAACCATAGATCAGAGTGGAGTAGGTATGACTAGGTTGCAGCCAAGGTGGTGACTCCTAGCAGCAATGTCAGGACCTTTGGGCCTGGTCTCAAGAGAGAATGCCTGGATCTGCATTGGCCAGTGCTTTACACCTGCACCTGGGACTCTGCCTAGTTTACAGTGGGAGCTCATCGCATACCTGTGTATAGAAGAAATAAAGAAGTAGATGGATTGACACACAGAGCATTGTCTTTGGTAGGTGCTTGATAGTGAATAATACCATTTTAATCAAAGTATTTTATGATGGGTCTATTTATCCATTTGCATATGACACATGATGAGATGCACTGGAAAGACTTTCCTAATGGGGCCTAATGGAGAAACACAAAAATTTAATTGAAATGGCCAGCCTGTGTCCCAGGGTGGAGATGATAATTTAAAAAAGCTGTCAACCTCATCAAATAAACTGCAATTGGTCTAGAGAATGGAATGGATGAGTTTTATAGAAAGGGACATTAGAAAATAAGAAGTGGGGACCATGTGCCAATAGCTCATGTTTGTAATCCTAGCTACTCAGGAGGTTGACATAAGTAGGATCACAGTTTGAAGCCAGCCAGGTAGAAAAGTTTGTGAGACTTTATCTCCAATTAACCAGCAAAAAGTCAGATTGGAGATGTGGCTCAAGGGGTAGAGTACTACCTGAGCAAGCAAGCTGAGCAAGCATAAAGCTTCAAGTTCAAACCTCAGACCCTATAAAGTATCAAGAAAATAATTATTTGGGCTTAGCACACACCTGTCACCTCAGGTAGCTTCTCAGATAGCTACTCAGGTAGCAGAGGTTAGAAGATTGTGGTCCAAGACCATTCTGGGCAAAAGTGAGACACCCAGTGTGAAAAAATGAACTAAGCACTGAGATGTGGGTCGTACCTGTAATCCCAGCTACTTGAGTAGTGGATTATCTGGAGGATCTTTGTTTCAGGCCAGCTCAGGCAAAAAGTTAGCAAAACCCTGTCTGAGCACAGTGGTTTACACAATAATCCCAGCTTCTCAGGAGGCATAGGTAAGATTGTGGTATGAGGCCAGCTACAGGGTAAACAAAACAAAAAGCTAGACCTTATCCCAAAAAATAACTGAAAGCAAGGTCTGGTGGTATGGCTCACATAGTAGAATACCTGCTTAGCAATCAAGAGTTCCTGAGTTGAAACCCCAGCACCACTACCACAAAAAAAGTATCAGCAAGTGTTTAGCACGTGCTGTTTATGGGAGAGAGAGCCTGTGATGAACACAGACCTTTGTCACTGAGAGCTCCCATCAAGGAAGAACTTGTTGCTCACATACTGGGAGCCCTGCCAACATAGAATCTTCTTCAGCTGTCCACTCCTTCAAGAATGTCTGAGCAATATAGAAATGCCTCACTCAAGATCATGCTCTTGAAAGGTGGTCCAGGGCCAATAACTCATTGGAAGCAGAGGTGTGGAAGCCTGTCCTGCCATCTAGCACAAGACACCTATTGCATTCTTTCTTTCTTTCTTTTTCTTTTTGTTGATCGTGGGGCTTGAACTCTGGCATGGGCGCTGTCCCTCAGCTCTTCAGCTCAAGGCGAGTGCTCTACCAGTTGAGCCACAGTGCCACTTTCGGTTTTATGAATGGTTTATTGGAGATAAGAGTCTCATAGACTTTCCTGCCCAGGCTGTATTTGAACTGTGATCCTCAGGTCTCAGCCTCCTGAGTAGCTAGGATTACAGGCGTGAGCCACCCACTGGTGCCTGACATATTGCATTCCTTCCTCTCTCTCTCTCTCTCTCGATGTGTGTGTTGCTGGTGATGGAACATGGAACCCAGGCCCTCTCATGCCAGCCAGATGCCCCACCACTGAGCCATACCATAACCCCTGAGTCATTTAAACTGTAGAACTTGCCATGAGTGTGCTTTTTTGCTGCTCTTTCCTGCCCAGACCAACTTCGCTCTCTTCTCTTCTGTTCTCTTCTACACACATCGTACCCTGTCCAGGACATCTCCTAGAACATTCTGCCCAGTAATTGCATCTCAGTCCATTTCTGGGGGAAACCAGATCAAGACTGCACCCCCAGGGAAGGGCCATCCACCTAATGCTTTCAGGGAATGGAGCTAGTTGTATTTATTGGCTAAGAAGAAGGAAGCCTAGGGAAGTTGGGGAGATCCTGTCCATCAAAAACGTTTTGTTTTGGTATTGGTCCTGGGGCTTGAACTCAGAGGCTGGGTGTTATCCCTGAGTTTTTCTTGCTCAAGGCTAGTACTCTACCACTTGAGCTCCAATTCTGGATCAAAAAAGACACATGTTTAATCCAGAATTGGAGCTGGCATTGAACCATGATTCCCAGATCTCAGCCTCCTGAGTAGCTAGGATTAGAGGCATGACACACTGGCACCTGGCTCAATTTTTATAAATGGCTGACAACATGGTACTCCTGATGATGCAAGTGAGTTCCTCAGCCTTCCATTTGTACCTTTGCTCAAAGGCAAACTCATTCCTTGCTTAATTAGTACACCAGAACCTGTCTTCTAAACTCATTTGATGAATTTGATCAGTGTGGGTTGTCCCTAGAAGAATCACTAACTCACATTTCAGTGGCCAAAAGAGGTTCTGAGACAGCCAGACATCCAACTGCAGGGTCTCACGAAGGGACCACCTGCCATCAAGTCCACTTGCATCCAGTTAGGCCCCTTCTCTGACTTTCCCTTCCTTTAAACAAATGCTATATTGATAGAGCCATGACTCCTCTCCTTTCTAGTGTTTGCCTTGGTGTCTGTTTCCAGTTTTGATGACTTTTTTTCTTTTGAGGACTGGGATTTGAACTTGGATTGACACTTGCAAGAGCTCTACCATTTGAACCCTAACCTGTTTTGGTCATTTTTGCCCAGGCTAGCCTTGATAGAGATCCTCTAATTTAAGCTTATGAGCATGGCACTATGCCCAACTTTATTGATTGAAGTGGGATTTCATGGACTTTTGTGTCCACAATGGCCTCAAAACATGATCCTCCCAATCTCAGCCCTCTGAGTAGCTAGGATTATAGACATGAACCACGATTCCCGGATTTGGTTTTATCTATTTATTTGTGTCCATTTAGGGACATCAGCTAGTACTGAGGCCTGTTAGGTCTGCCAGGGAGAACAGCCCCTCCCCCTTCCTCTTCACCTGCCTGAAACCAGTAATCATCTGCCAGTCACCTGACCGAGTCAGCAAAGGACCACAGACGCGGAGGTCACTTCTTCATCTGCTGAGGCCACTTCCTGAGCTGCCCTGGTCTAGGCTCCCTTGGACAGTAAGAGGTTCCCCAAGCTCTAAGATCACTTCTGCATCCACTGTGATCCAACTTCTTGCCTTTCCCTATATAATCCCACTCAACACAAGTCCCTCTTTTCCCTACCCTTCTCTCTCCACACACTTCCATCTGTGGGGGCAGGCAGTTTGCTCTCCCCCCAATAAACTCCTTTTTTTGCCAGTCCTGGGGCTTAAACTCAGGGCCTGGGAGATGTCTCTGAGCTTCTTTTGCTCAAGGCTAGGACTCCACCACTTGAGCCACAGCACCACTTCAGGCTTTTTGTGTTTATATGGAACCCAGGGCTTCATGCATGATAGGCAAGAACTCTACCACTATGCCACATTCCCAGCCCCCCAATAAACTCTCTTCTATCTGAACTATGTGGCAGTTTTCTTTCTGGGAACCTTACAAGGCCTAGAGAGACATGGATGTGAGCTGCAAGGTCCTCAATCTTAGAAACTAGAGAGCAAGGCTCCTATTTGATAGGAGTTGACCTTCTTGTAGGTAGAGCTGTCACCATCTGCATGGTGGGCTCATACCTTTTTTTGTGGGGTGGAAGTGATCAGGAACACACTGGGTCATGGTGGGTTGATTCTGGCCGAACTCAATATGGTGTCCTTTTCTGAGTGGCTTTCTGAGCTAGGGAAAAAAGTAAGACAGTGCCAAAGCCATCTCCTGTCAGGATTTGCTTTATGAGCGGCAGAACTTGAATGGTTGAAGTCTGGGAGCACACATTACCTGCCCATGTGACCAAGGTAGGTGTGCTGGGTTTCTGCATGATATTGTGGACCATGAGTTTGTTCAGGGTCTTCAGGGCTTTGTGAACATTACACACAATGTATGTGAGTTGCATTGGAGGCCAAGGGAAGACCTGGAAAGACTGTAGCTTCATTTGCTTTTAGGTACCTGCTTTTAGTTAACATTAAAAATGACAAATCTGCAGCTCGAACTGGAGGGCAGTGGTAGAGCACTAGCCTAACATGTACAAGACCCTGGGTCCCATCCCCAGAAATGCAAAAGAAAAAAATCACTAATTTTGGAGACCAGGCATCTAAATGGAATGCTAGTCTACCCCTAGCTTTGCTGTAGGCCACACCTGTGACATATGGGTCATAACAACAATGGATGCTTACTTAACTTTTCAGAGACTGGAAGATTCCTTCTGTTGCAAACACTGCCTCTTCACCTGTCCTCAGGCGTCCAATGGGTGACCTGTCTCCTTTTAGTGAGCACACCGTCTGTTGTGAAACTTATCTGAGTGAGTGGCAGGCTGTACAGGGGACTGGGTCTGGTTGGGGACATGCACACACACACACACACACACACACACACACACACACACACACACACACACAGAGTGATAAAATGCTATCACAAACAATGTTGAAGGTCTGAATTTAGCCATTAGCCCTACAATGAAACTCAGGCAGTGAAACAAAGTGCTTTTGACAGAAAAAGGTTTATTTTAAGAAGACACAAACAGCTCTAGCTATACAAAGAATATAGTTCAATTGCTGGTAGCAAGCCAGTAAGGAATGCTTTAAAAAGAAAAAAAGAAAAAAGAGAGAAAGAATAGACAAGAAAACCCTTTGCAATAACACCCCACAGAGGGTTCCCTTCATTTTGTGCTGGAACCCTACAAAGACTGGGATCATGGTCTCTCCTAGTTGCTGCTTCTTCTAGAAATTTGACTCACAGTCCCATCACTGGGGGAGTGGCCTGAACTCTGCTTCAGCTGAGAACACTGGTCTGTTGGCTCCTGGCTCTTTGCTTGTGTTTAAACACGGGTTGAAGTTCAGCGAGCACCTAATGCTCCACTGATTGGCAGCTACCACCTGATAATCTTCAGCTCTCATTTGGCCTTTAGCAAAGGTGGTCTTTGGGCTCCTTTAGGGTCTGTGGGTAACCCTAATTTCCCCTCCTAATTCTGGCAGAAAGAAACCATTTCCTGGGTGCTTTGAAAGAGGAAAAATCTTTCAAGTTACTTGTGTCTCTGATTTTTAAAAATTTGGATTTTAGAAAGTGTTTAGATCCCTGGGCTCAAATGATAGAAATCAAGCTAAAAGTCCTAAAAAGCAAATATGCTGGGCTAAAAACGTTACGCTTTAAGGGCTTGTGTTCAAGTGATGGGTCCTTGTGGAATTAAGAGTTCTGGCTCAAGGTGTATCCATCTACCTGTCAGTGTCACAGAGGAGATTTTTTTTTTTTTCAAATTACTTCATGGACAGGTCTCAAAAGACAAGAGAGAGAAGATCAGGAATTCTAAGTCCCTTCTGGCCTAGCCCTGTGCCAGAGCGCTGAGAATGCTGGCTGGTGTTCACAAGCATGTGTGTAAGTGTGTGGTTTGTTAGGCAAAATGACCCTCACAGTCCAAGTGGAGAAACCTCACTTCACACAAGCATACAGCTTCTCATCCCTCCTACAGTATGGCAGGTGGAGTTGAAAGCTGGGAAGAGAGAGAAGTAAAGGTTTTAAGACTCACATTAGAGGTTTAGAAAACAGGACAATGTGGTTTGCTAATGTCTCCTAGCTGTGGTGCTGCATGGGCACCCCTAGGTGCCTATCATGAAGGTTTAGCAGCCCAGGGGGCAGGTACCTCATAAGTTTTCTTGTGAGTACTGAGTGTGCTGTCTAGCACTAGGTACAAACGACATGCAGAAACAGACACACACAGCCAGGTGCTGGAGGCTCAAGTCTGTAATTCTAGAAACTCAGGAGGCTAAGATCTGAGGATCATGGTTTGAAGCTAGCTGGAGCAGGAAAGTTTGTGAGACTATCTGTAATAAACTACCAAAAAAGCCAGAAATGGAGCTGTGGTTCGAGTGGTAGAGTGCTAATCTTGAGCAAAAAGCTCAGGGACAAAGGTCAGGCCTTAAGTTCAAGCCCCAGGACCAGCATGTGCGCGCGCACACACACACACACACACACACACACACACACACACACACACACACACACACACATTCAGAGCCTTAGCTCAGGGACAATGACCAGGCCTTAAGTTCAAGCCCCAGGACCAACACGCACACACACACACACACACACACACACACACACACACACACACACGCACACACACACATTCAGAGCCTTAGCTCAGGGACAATGACCAGGCCTTAAGTTCAAGCCCCAGGACCAACACGCACACACACACACACACACACACACACACACACACACACACACACACGCACACACACACATTCAGAGCCTTAGCTCAGGGACAATGACCAGGCCTTAAGTTCAAGCCCCAGGACCAACACGCACACACACACACACACACACACACACACACACACACACACACACACACATTCAGAGCCTTAGCTCAGGGACAATGACCAGGCCTTAAGTTCAAGCCCCAGGACCAACACGCACACACACACACACACACACACACACACACACACACACACACACACACACACACACATTCAGAGCCTTAAAACCAGCTTTTCGAACCTGAAAAGCTGGTGATTTCTCTTGGAAATGATAGATTGGACTAGAATCTAATGGCGCAAAGCTACCAAGCTTTTCAAGGCCAGCTCTAAATTTGGGATGGCAGCATGGGAAAGGACAGGGTGGCCCAACACGTTGGCAGAGCAGACATTGAGGGGGAAGGAGAGCAGTCAGAGGACAAAAGAACTGAGAAAATTCAGACTCCCATTCTTTCCTGCCAGCTGACCCCAAACCTGGGGAAGCAGAGGCCATTGAAATGACAAGGACTGATCCAGAGAAGAGAATAAGAGAATGAAAATTTCTACACTGAGGTAGTCAGTAATGAAAGTGAGTGTGAGAACCAGCCCACAAAGGATACCTTACTGAAGAGTAGTACTTGTTATATGCAGCCCCTCTTCACCTGTCCATGTGCAGTCACACTGACCTTCCAGAGATGTAAGGCAGTAAACCCAGCATGTGGTAAACATGGGGCAGGTTGCAGAAATGCCTGTCCCCAAATAGTCTGGATTAAGGGGTCAGCAAACCCTGACAAGTGGGCCAAATTAAGCCTGAAGCTTTGCCTGGCCTACGGGCTAAGAATGGGCTTTCATGTTTTCCTGGGGTTATATAATAACACTAGCAACAAATAAAACTATGCTTTAGGGACTTCATGTGCTTCAAAAAATATAAAAAATGACTCTGGCCCTTTGCAGAAAACTGTGTCAATGCCTGGGATACATGACGGAGAAAATCCTCCCAATCTCTAGGGAGAATCCTCATAACATGAATGAAAAGGGAAAGTAGAGGAAGTTCAGGAAAAACGGGAATAGAAAGAACTAGAAATAAGGCTCATATGATTAGCATAGCACTCAAGTTGCCTTGTTTGTGTCCATGGAATAGCGAAGTACACATGAACTATGGAAGTAGCCCCAAGAGTAGGTAAGAGAGTCACATTAAGGAACACTAGGCAAAGAATGTTCTGGAAGAGAGATTCCATGTAGTGTTCCGCATTAATTAGGAAACTTTGTTACTGTCTAAGATGGAGAGGAAATTTGAGCCCAGGGATTGAGAAAATATCAATCCAAGTGAAATTTCTTGAAGATAGTTCATGAGTACTTAACCATATGAAAACTTCTCAAAAAGGATTAGGAAGGGAAGGTTATAGTAGATTCTAAAAATGTTAATATTGGTTTGCCCTACTTTAAATAAACATCAAATACAAAAGTTCTCATTTTAAAAATAAATAGAGACATTAAAGGACAATGATAGTAGGCATCTTGATTTTTTAAAAGAAGCTCTCAGAAGATTCTATTATATTGGGAAGCTTCCCAACTAAAAATAAAGTTTGATCTATAAAAATCCATTCTTTATACAATTTTTAGGGAAAAGATTCATTGTACAAAGTAGGGCACGGATACTGAATGTGGAGGGAAATTGAAGTTTTTAAACTGAAATAAAGTTTATCTTTGGATTCATGAACTAAAGAACTTAGCACATTTTGGTAAAGTGCATATGTGTGTGTGTGTGTGTGTGTGTGTGTGTGTGTGTATGTGTGTGTGTGTTTGTTGTTATACCTGGGAAATTCATGTCACAAAAATAGAAGCCAACTGTGGTGTTTTTAAATAACTGCAATACTTTAAATGACAAAACAGCCCAGAAGCAGGAGACCTGGAATTGGGGCTGGGTCCTGCCTCCAGACTTACTGACTTTAGGTAAAGCCACTAGACCTTTCTGGGCCTTAAGTTTCCTCATCGATGCAATGAGAGAAGTTGGTCCCTTTCACTTCTAACATTCTGTGGCTACAGATAAATACAGAAATAAGATAAATACAACAATATAGAAGTAGGAAATATTTCCCCCAAAGTAATCTTTGGAGTCAGTAGAAAAGGGTAGCAATGAAATATAATAAAAAGAATAAAATTTTAACTACTAGCCAGAGTAAATATATCTCATTTAAAAATGAATGGTAAGGATTAAAATTTACAGTTCATTAGGAGACATGGAAACACACATTTTGATACTTTTCACCATCTTACACACGTGGAGGAAGGAATGGATTTGAGGTGACAGTACGCCGAGCGCAGTGCCGCATTTGCATGCATAACATTTTATAAAATCAGACATTTAAAAAAAAGCTCAAGACCACATAGGAATAAATTTCTATAAAGCTTGGTATTACAAAGAGGATTGACTGGGTGTCCTGGTTTCATTTTCTCAAGGGTTCATTACTTCCAAATTATACCCTTTAATCTTAAAATCCAAGATAATGCTTTGAGAGCTCTTCTAGACACAGGCCATGATGGGCATTTATGGGTGGGCAATTCCAAGCAAGCCTAATACCTTTCCCTTTTCTCTACATCTGAGCTAAAAATATTAGGGGTTGGAGGTGTGGCTCAGGTGGTAGAGTGCCAGCCAATGAGCAAAGCCAAGTGTCAGCGAGCTTGAATCCCGGTGGTCTCGGACAAAAAATATTAGGGCAAATGTGCTAGTTAAGTCAAACCAAAGGTTTTTCAGCTTGAACAAGGATTTGATTTAATCCAATAATTTTTTGTGCCTGTCTTGGGGCTTGAACTCAGGGCCTTGGCATTGTCCCTGAGCTTTTTTGCTTAAGGGTAGAACTCTATCACTTGAGCCACAGCTCCACTTCAGGACTATTGGTGGCTAATTGGAGACAAGATTCTCACAGACTTTGAATTGTAAATCCTCAGATCTCAGCCTCCTGAATAGCTAAGATTACAAGAGTGAGCCAATGGCACCTGACTCCAATAATTTTTTAATACCAGAAAAATGGGTGCCTGACCAAAGTAATGGTCTCTTGGCCAGAGATTAACTAATTACCATAATGACAGACAAAACAATGGGAAAGATTCAGATGCTTAGCTTGTTGTGGCTATAGTGATTCAGGGGCTTGAAGAACTAACACCACTGGATCGTTCCTTCTCTCCCTTTTCTACTCCCTCTCTCCCCAGGGATGCTGCTGTTGCTGATCCTGACACACTTTAAGAACCCCTGATCTAGACTTTGGGTTTTACTGAAATATATAGACCTCCTTCCCCTAACCCACTACTCGTGTAAAATTCTTTTGGCTGTACTTATTAAAGTGCCTCAAATAGGAATCTGTAACTATAGACTATTTCAGACAGAAATCTGTTTCAAAGTATTCTAGGACTTTGCTTATTTCATATCATTGTTTAAGTCATTACACTCAGTTTTCCCTTTGACAAAGGCACTTCTTTGTACCTCATCTCCACTCTCTTGTCTTTTCAGATCCTTAATATCTTTGCCACTTCTAGCTGAAATACATGCAAAAGCTTTGGAGGAACTGGGGCTGTGGTGTAGACATGGTCTCGTTCTCTCACCAAGTTGCAGTGTTGAATGGAAAAAATGTGTGTGTGGGGGTGGGTGGGTAGGGACCAAGGCCTGTAGATTCCATAAGGTTGTTATGATAAGTTTAGTAATCACTGGACGACTGGTAACAATTGGACAGTTTCACCTCTCACAAACAGGATACATTTTTTTCACAAACTCTTTAAATCTTTGTGTTCTTTTACTCAAATGTTAATTAATTGTATTTATGGAACCATGTTAATGTACAATATGAAGGATCTAGGCTTTCTCAGTGGCTTTCCAGTAGCCTATCCTGAGAGTTCATTGGCAGTAACCATATTGACTAGCAATGAATATCTGGATAATCTGACCATCAGCTATGAACTACAATGATTTCCAGAAGACAAAGATATTTTCACCACTCTGCAGGGAGCTGTCAGAAAATCTGGCCTTTCCATGGTACAAAATGGACTTCTACAACTAGCTGATGCCTAACATTCTGCAAGCAGCACTTCATTCCTTTGGCTTAAGGCTTTCCCCCTGTTAAAATACAAGTGACCTGGGGCTGGGAAGGTGGCTCAGTGGTAGAGTGCTTGCCTCGCATGCATGAGGCCCTGGGTTTGATTCCTCAGCACCACATAAGCAGGAAAAAACCGGAAGTAGTGAGGTGGTTAAAGTGGTAGAGTGAGTACTAGCCTTGAGCTGAAGAGCTGAAGGACAGCACCCAGGCCCAGAGTTCAGGCCCCACGACCGACCAAAAAAAAAAAAAAAAACCCCAAAAAAAAACAAAAAACAAGCGACCCTCAAGAGAGGTAGCATTAAGCCTCATCATCTCAAACTAAATGAATTTATCCCTTTCCTGAGAGCATGTTTTTCTTAGGAGGAAAAGAAAGTAGGAGGCACTGAGGAGAGTTGGTGCTGGGACATAATGATTAGGGAGCATGGAGCAGAAAGAGACAGGATTGTATAATAGAATTCATTGCTTAGCTGCAGGCTATCCCTGGGGGTTGGGGTGGGGTAACACCACTAAAACAGGTTTTGGAGCAGGTTACCCCGAAATCTGCTGCTTTCTGATAATACTGAAAATTCTTTAATGCATAGGCATACAAAGGCTTCTTGCGATGAATGAAAAAATAGCAATAAAACATTTGGTGCGACAATAGATAGGGAGTTATCTCCCCCAAATCAGAACCACCACACTGGGAAGAAGAGAAACTTAGGCTATGCTACAGAGTGAAAAATCACAGGGTCGGGACGAGGCTAAGGCACTTGCAGGGCCCTGAGAGCAGGCGCCTCAAATTTTGTGCCCTTGTAGGCACCTAGGTAGCCTCACCTTAGTCCTGGCCCTGGCAAATCATATTAAAGTGAAAGCTCACCATTGGCAAACATGGAAGGCTGAACCAGTGAGGAACATGGCATTGAGCTTGAACTTGTCCTTTTCCTAATTCAGGGATGAGGAAGGGGGCAGGTGCATGGGCAGATATGTTCAGAGATAGGTACACAGAGATCAGATCTGTATCATTCAAGTGGGTGTCAGGCAAAATGCTTGTTGGAAGAGCCTTAGAGACTCAGTTATTGGTGACATGATCAGATTGGTTGATCAAAGTGTGATCATTGAGCTAATATAATCTAGCTGACTGCCTGTGACCTTGCCTCATTCACATGGTTGAGATATTGACCATAGATGTAGTTCATGTGGGAACAAGTCGGGGGGTCAGGTAAGAGGTCTAGGCAGGCCAAATAGTACAGGAAAAGGAGAAGAGAAACCAATCAAGCCAGCCTTACTACTTACACTATCTTGCTTAATACTACCAAGTACAATGCCTTTACTTCTGATTAGATTGAAGCCAATCTAGCTGCTATTGGTTGGAACTGGAGGACAACAAAGGGTTAGGAAAGTCTTAAAGTGGAAGCTGACTTCCTGGGGTCAAGTTCGTTCTCTCCAACCATATTCTACCTTTAAAGATTAGTCTCATAATTATTTGTACTAGTCATAGTGGTGGCAGGAGCTTCTTTGAAAGCTTTCCTAAGCAGGGCTTGTTGCTTTTCTTCTCCAGCCTCAATAGATACAGGTGGCCCAGAAGTGCCTGGGTAGGGGAAAGAGCTAGGTTTATGCTAATCCAGCGTAGAAAAGAGGTTGAGTGACAGGAGTAGGAAAGGTGCTTGCTAATCAATGCCTGGTAGTTTTTTAGTTTGGGGTTGCTTGGGGCTAGGTCCACTTGCTGCAAAATATTAATTTAATATTTCTAGTCTTAGCTGTTATGTCTGACTGTACAATCTGTTCCCCAAATCCTCTGCCAATGGGGACACCACCGGGCATTTGAGAGACAGTGATTTTACAGAAGATATTCTAAAATTTCCAGGCAAGAGAGAGTGAGGGAAGGAGTGACATTGTCCAAAAAGAAATGTACTCTTTGCCTGACTTATGTAACTGTAACCCCTCAGTACATCACCTTCATAATAACAATTAAAAATTAAAAAGAAGTTCTAAGCAAATAGGAGTTTTATAGAGGAAAGCAGGAATGCAGGTGATGGAAAAACATCAAGGTGTCTGGGCACTCAGCTTTAAAGCTTCCAGAAAAATCAGCAGAAGTACCAAGTCTTAGACTATATAAGTTCCATACTTGCATACTTGAAAGTTCAGCTGTTCATAATAGTTTTCAAGGAACAGGACCTGGCAGCCCTTCACTTTTGCGAGACAAAAGCACAAGCTCCTTCATTTCCCTACAGAGAACAATGTTTCATCCTTTGGAACTCCGAGTCCAGGGCAGATAAGTGAAACACTCATGTACAAATGAAGGCCTGGATATCTTATTTCACTTCTAGCAACACCCCCCCCTCAGAAACTTGGTTAAGACCTTCAAACCAAATAGTTCAAATAATTGTAAAAGCAGCTGGTATTTCCCTAGATGTTTATTAAGTGGCTTCTTTCTAAATGAAAGTGCTGATTGCCAGGCAGTTGGTAGGCTTGGCCTATTCCTTATTGGTCTAGAATTCAGAAGCAGACCAAGGACCTGGGCCTAAGGCTTCTACATGAGAGTCAAGTTTCAGTACTTAGTATGGTTTTTCAGCTGTTTCATTTAGCTAGAGCATGGGTAGTTGAACTAAGAGCTTGCTCCTCATTGGTGGGAATGTGATCTATCAAAAGAGAGAACTGCTTGTCATTGAAAGTCTGTGTCCTCTCTCCTTGCTGACTGCCCCCCCCCCCCGCCCATCCTCCCCCTTCCTTCCCCGCCCAGGAACTTGACCAATCTGTTGGGTCAAGGAACATTCTTTGTGAAGTAGGCTACAATTTTGTTTAATTTTCCTTTTGACCTCTTGGGACTCATATAATATATTCCCAACACTGATTAGCAGGTTTTCTTTGTTCAATACTTCATCTGTCTTTCCACAACTCTCCCCCATTGCAGAAATCAGGGTTATGGAAATCAGATGAACCATTGTTCTTGCTCTGCTTAAAAAACTGACAAGAGTAGTTAGCGCCTGTTAGAGTTGGAGGGGAAGGAATCACAATGATTATTTTTGGAACTCTTTCAGCATTCCATTTCCCCAAGTTCTTACGTTCTCCTCCAATATGGTTAACTGAAAGTTGGTCAACTAGCAGCACATAAATGGCAAAAAGTAGCCCTTTTTGTGTTATGGGCTATTGTAATTTGTAAGGCTGCCTTTTAGACTTGGGTAGATCTTTTTAGTTTATAAGCTCTTGATTTTTGGAACAGAGTCAGATGATTTCCTTTTATCTGAATTGAATATGTGGGGTAAGATGCACTTACTTTCTATCCTCCTTGAGCCTTTGTTGATGCTGATCGTTCACCTAAGTACCTCCTGTAATGAATCCTATATGCAAATGAAATGCGTTCTTGGAGTGCAGCATGAGCTGGGCACAGATCCTGGATGTCCACGATGTCAGACACTTGAAGGACCTCAAGGAGCATTTGTGAGTTATCTTGGTTAGATCAGAGTGAACAAATTCCTGGTCCATTTGTTGGCTAAGCTTGGTTCATCCAAAGCCACCCAGTCAGGCTCTTTCTTAGCTAATGGTGGGGTGGGGGAATTTAAAAGTTTATTGAGACTCATCACCCTGATCTCCGCATAGACAATCAAACTGAAAAAGGCATGAAGTTTCAGGACAGACTCACATTCATATTTTGCACCACAAAAGCCATCCAATCAACCTCATGCCAAAATAAGAGCACACTTGTGAAACTCTCACTAGCAGAGAGCCACACTGTGGTTGAGGAGGCTTAGGTGTCTTTCTATGACCCTACACAAGAAGTGGATAATTGGAAATGAGGCCTTCTCCCACCTGCCCCTGTTGGGCAGGCCCTAGTCTGCTCCCCCATCGTGCTTCTCAGGGATAGGACTCAAGGGACAGAGCAGCCAGGACATTGACTAAAAAGGGGCACACACCCCCTTACGTCAGGATTTCTTCTTAGTTCAAAGCACTGGGGGAGAATAAGGAACTCCCTAGTCAGTCATGACAAGGGTGTAAGAGTGGGAATGCAGAATGTCTGAAGACTTTTCAAGTGCTTGATGATCTCAGCTCTAGTTGAATTGGCCTCTCTGCCATCCAGAGTGTGAGTTAATGTAAAAGAAATGTAGGCTATTTTGTTATGCTTGTGGTTTCTTTCTAAACCCATTTCTCTTCCCCCTTCTGTACTCAAGCCTAGCAAGCCCTGCTCTTGAAGCTGAGGCTTATGTACTGGGGTTGTCGGTGGTTTCATAGTCTTTTGAAAACTGAGCAATGATTCGTCGAGCCAGTGGGTTAGTGGTCTTCAACAGCTCAGCAGCTGAGGGGCGGGACCTGGGAGTTGCTTTACTTCCCTTCTTCTGGAGCAAGGCCTTGAAATCATCATTTCTGCCAGCATCTAGGCTGGTGCTGCCACTTGGTCCTGAGGCAATGGAAGAAGACTCACTGATGGGAGAATCGGCCGTGTTTTTCACTGGTGAGTGGGAGCTTGGCCTGCTGCCTGCAAAACCCTCTCCAGGCTCCTTCCAGCCAAGCAGCTTTCTTTTGGACCTAAATAAGAGACGATCTGGTCTGAATAAATTCTGGGAACAAATATTTAGCAATGCTTTGCACAACTCCTTGCCTAAGGATGTGCTTGAATACATGCACACGATAGTCTTGCAAGCATACTATTGATCAGCTTTCTTTTACCATTAGGTCACCAGTTTCCTCATTGTACCCCTCTCCTGCCTTTCAATGCCCACAGCTGGAGTCATTTGACTAGTGCCTGCAAGGTGAGTCCTACCAAGCTTCTGGGACCAGGCCAAATGTATGGAGTTGAGGCTAAAGGCTTAGATTAGGGGTTAATCCTGTTCTGAACTGGTGTTCCAGCTCTAATAACTGGGCTCTTAGATCAAGGTTCCTTGTCATTGATCCCCTACCTTGTACCCCTGTGCCTCATCTGCTCCCCCTTTGCCTAAGTCCCTGCTTTGGCTTGCTGCCCAGTGCCCCACATTACTTCTTGAGATTTTTGTGCTACTAGGAATTCTGTAAAGGGTTAAATGTCTCTGACTGCAGACAGAACTGTGAGAGCAGATGGAGCCACAATAGGCCAAGCAGTTGCTAGGAGACAAGGGGCCTCTCTCAGCACCTGGTCCTCCCTCTTCTCCCCTCCTCCACTTTACCCAAAGACGTCAGTGAATTTGAGATGTGAGGCCCCAGACAGGGCTCACATACGTGGATATTTGGGCTCCAGTTGCAATTCTAATGGCTGCTTAGAGATAGCAGTTTTTCTTTAGGTAGAAACAGGAAACGCAATTGCAATTAGAACCAAGAACAAAAAATAGTCCAGACCTGTGTATCACAGTAAACAAATCTTCAGTTGTGCGTGAAGCCACAAACACGTCATCCTCTTCCTCCGCAATCCATTCAGCTGTTTTATCACTGATTAAACTTTTCTCTTCAATGTTTGGTTCCACAGTACTCCCTAGGCATAAAAACCAGAAAGCCTGACTTTGACCACAACAGATATGGCAAAGCACATCCATTTTCATGTTAGTTCATTTGCTGTTTAAAGCATCTCTGGAAGGGTAGCAGAGAGGGGATTTTTAATGTCTCCATTTTAAAAAGAGAAACATGAGGTTCTTTTTTTTATTTTTTTGGGTCTGGTTGTGGGGCCTGAACTCTGGGCTTGGGCCCTGTCCCTCAGCTCTTCAGCTCAAGGCTAGCGCTCTACCACTTGAGCCACAGCGCCACTTCTGGCTTTTTTCTTTTTGCTTATGTGGTGCTGAGGAATTGAACCCAGGACCTCAGGCATGCAAGGCAAGCGGTCTACCACTGAGCCACCTTCCCAGCCCCAGAAACATGAAGTTCTGAAGGTTAATGATTTGCCCTCAGTGGAGTGGGGGGAGGGGGGAGAAGGAGGGAGGAGAGACAGAGTCTCTCAGTCATTCTCTCCAACAGGTGACATGAGCATGTGCTGTTTTTTTATTTGTATATTTGTTTGCTTGATGCTGGAGACGGAATCCAGGGCCTTACCCATGCTAGAAAGCTCTCTCACTGAGCCACACCACAGTCCCTTATTTCATTGTAATATACCATCTTAAAAAAATTACAGGACCAAATGCTGGTGGCTCACATCTGTAATCCTAGCTACTTAAGAGGCTGAGGATTTTCATTCAAAGTCAGCCCAGGCAGGAAAGTGGGAGAGACTTTTAGCTCTAATTAAGCTCCAAAAAGCAAGAAATGAAGCTGTGGCTCAAGTGTAGGAACAGCAACAAGCTCTGAGTTCAAGCCCCAGGATGGGCACAAAAAAATCACAGAGCTGAGGGTGGGTATCAACAGAAGGTTAACAAGAATGAATATTGTCCAAGTCATTTATTTGCATATAATAACACAGAACAATGAAACATGTTGAAATTGTTTTAAGAAGGAGGAGAGAAGGGAGAATGATAGAGGTGGTGAAGTTGATGTATACCTGACTAGAAATGTCACAACTAAATTCCCTCTGTGCACCTAAATGCTGATACAAAACTTTAATTTAAAAAATGCCCAAGATAATAAAAAATATCACTGAGCTGAAAGCAATTTAAAGTAATGACTCTCCCATAGCAGGTGAGAGAGGAACTTTTCTGAATCTCAGAGGGAGCCCGTGGAGTCTTAGAAAGCATATTCTAAAATAACTTGTGGCTTTGATGTGGTTGCTTGTTTTAGTTACAGTGATTAACTTATACTCAGAGTCCAGATGAGCTTAAAGAAGGCCAGGAACCACCAGAAGATGCTCATGACTGTAATCCCTGCTACTCAGAAGCAAACAGAGATGGGAAGAACTGTGAGTCAAGATCACCCTGAGCAAAAAATTAATGAACTCTTATATCAATTAATAAACTGGGGGTTGTAGGTACACCTATGATCTAGCCTCACTATGCTTGAGGCCCTAGGTAGGAGAATGAATCACTGGTCTAAGTCTGGCCCCAGGCAAAAAAATGACTAAAACCTAAAGGGCTAGGGGTTTGACTCAAGTGGTTGAGAGCCTGCCTAGCATGTGCAAAACCCTAAGTTTCAAACCTCAGTATCACCAACCAACAAACCAACAAACAAAAGAAAAAATGTCATGGGATTTTGATGTTCAATGTAAAAATTTCAAAAAGGAAGAGAAACATGGATGGGTCTTGAGAACATTAAGTAAAATAAGCTAGTCACACCAAAGAAAGACTGAATCCACTTATCAGAGGTACACAGTTATCAAACTTACAGACTCCAAAGTAGCATAGTAGCTAGCATCCATTAGGAGGAGGAAAGGTATAACACAGGAGTATGGAATTTGAATTTTGCAACATGAAATGTGAGTGTATATAAACAGGAATGGACTGCATGCTTAAACTTGTTACAGGATTATAATTAAAACATCATCACAAAAAGAGAGGAGAACAGTGAGGCACCAGTGGCTCATGCCTTTAATCTTAGCTACTCAGGTGGCTAAGATCTGGGGATCAAGATTCCAAGCCAGTGTAGGCAGGAAAGTCTGTGAGACTCTTTATCTCCAATTAACCACTAAAAACCTGGAAACAGAGCCATGGCCCAAGTGGTAGATTGACAGCCTTGATCAGTAAAGCTAAGGGACAGTGTTTAGGTTCTGTGTTAAAGCCTCAGTACCAGTACAAAAAGGAGACTAGCCTAGTCTTATGGGTTCAGGAAGAATTAGCCTCACACCATCTAAAGAAGTGAGCTCCCTTTCCTCTGGAAGGCTCAAGGAAAGGATGGATGCCTTCCCATCTGCCATGACACCGGAATATGTTCTGGGAGGGTACTGAGTCAGGCATCAAACTGAATTTATTGCCCCTAATAAAAAAAAAAAACTATTGTGTGGTGAGGAGGTGTCCTAGGGCAGGGAATGCACACCAGTTTGAGTAGATGGGATCCTGAAGTTCTAGGATGCTAAGGCCTAGCTTGATTTAATCACCTAGCACTTGAACCAAGGCTTGGCATTGGACACCTGGGTGTCCCAGATAAGTCCTGATGCCAAGGGCAGTAAGGGTGACCTGTGGTTCCTGTTCAGAGTAATTCATATCCTCAAAAATACCCCTATTTTTTGGCCATGGATGAGGATGACTATTTGAAATAACTGCTACTGTTACTGGCATTCTACTCTCATGCTCATCCCTCCTGAGATTATAAGAAAAAGGTGGCAGCCAGTTTACTAACCTGAAGAGTGTGCCTCTTGCCCCCTGTCAGCCTGAAGAGTTGAAATCATCCTTTTACCAGGAGATGGAGGGTCATTGCGAGTGGGGAGATGCTTGCCTTCTTCCTCTAGGGTGATGATGGGGCTTAGAGGCAGCCTTGTTTCTACCACATAAGCCTCTAGCTGAGCTCCAGGATTGGTGAGAGGCAGATACAGCACACTGGGCTTTTTTGGTACTGGAGGTGGGATCTTGCTGGTCTTTTTCTCAGCTTCTTCCTGGCTCTGGAGGCTTATTCTTTGAGGCAATGCTCTCCCTTTGGGGCTATCATCCTCCATACTTGCCCTGGGAGGCTGTTGTGTTCCTGAGAAGAAAGCACCAGAGGAACTGGCAAAAGGCGTGAAAGCAAGAGAAGAGAGGACAGTTGACTCCCCTGGGCTTCGTCCATCGGGGAAGCTGGAGGACTTTGGTTTCCTCAACACTGTGTAGCTGTCTTGAGAGAGCGGTCTCACATGTTGAATAGAACTCTTAGGGGTCATAGCCAAAGTTGGTGAAGCTAGTGGGTGTTCCTCAGGGACTGATGGCGGCTTGTGGATCAAGCTTGGAGGCCTTCGGGCCAGAGGGGGCTTCTCAGCTACAGGAGGTTTCACTTTTCTCTCAGGCAACGTGAAGACTTCTTCGGCTCCAGGTTCCTCTGGATAGTCTGGGATCTCAGTGTCATCTTCTGGCTCAGATTTGCTGACTGACCTCAGGCGAATGGAACGAAGGTCAGACTGAGTAACCATGGGCATGATGGGCTGGTTGGGGCTAGTTTTCTGGGCCAATTTGGCTCCAAAGTTGGTATCAGAGTGATGACGGCTCACCTTGGTTTTACTGCGAATGGAGATACTCATCCCGGATAGATCCAGGCTGGTCGGAGAGGTCAGTGGTAGGTCAAATGACAGGCGTGACTTGGAAATTTTCTCCATTGGTGATGTTGGAGGCAGTGATGACTTCCTCTCGGGTACCACTGGACGTACTCGAACACTGCTGCTTGGAGGGGGTAAGTGGCCCAAAGTCAAGGACATGGAGACTGTGGGTGTAGGTGTCTCTGATTGACTGGAATAGCCACTGGAGGGTGACATCAGTCCTGTAGGCCTTCCTGGAGAGGATACCTCCCTAGCCTCCACCTCAATGGAGAGTTGGGAAGGTGTTGTGGCTCTGGAGGTGGAAGGTGAGGCAAGAGACTCAGAGCTGCCCTGAACTTGAGTGCACTCGATGACTGTGGTGCCAGTGGCAGTGCTAGAGCTAGACAAGGATTGATAGGTGTCACTAGACTTCCAGTCAGTAAGATACCAGGGGTGGGAGAAATGAGTACCTTCTGGATCTTTGAGGGTTGGCACCGCTGGGTGACCCTGAGCATCTGGGTGGAGTGAGTGAGGATGTCCTTGATTTTCTAAGGACAGGCAAAGGCTCCTGGGTCTCTGGTCCTTGGGCAATGCTGTTCCACCTTCTGGTAAGAGGATGGGCTCATCTTTGACCAGAGAGACACTGCGCATTGGTGGGCAAGGCTTCTTTTTGGCCTTCTTGAGTGAGATGCTTTTGGACCTCTGTCTTCTGTGCCGGGCCTCTTGCTCGGCATTAAGTGACATGATGTTATCAGCACTGTTACTGCCTTCTGAGATTGTGCTGGCATACGGTAAGGCACAAGCCTCGCTGGTCTTGAGCTCTTCATCATAGCTCCCTACTGTGGTACCTGAGTCTGTGGGCACAGACAGTGATCGCTCCCGGAATCTATTGGCTCCACCTGGGCCTGTCTCTAGCCTCAAAGTACCACTGGTCAGAAGGCCAATCTTGGGAGGTCTTCCTAGTGTTTGTCTTCGTTGAGTAGGATGCTCTGAGTATTTGGTTACCCCACTGCATCCTGCCGGGTTATCATGAGTGACAAAGACAGTAGCAGCCTCCTTAGGAACCAGAGGTTGGAGGGTGTTCACCCAAGAATTCCCCAAGGAAGGAGCTTTTCCATTTTCATTGACTTGGTTACTCTGGTTGTTGGCACTTGGAGTCATATAGGTGAAAGTATCTCCCTTCCTAGAAGGGGAGAACGTTGATTCTGTTGGTCCATTGCAAGAACTGGGGACACTATATACCATCCCCATGCTCTCCATGCTAGGAAGATCTGGATCTCCACGTACTTGGTGAGAGTCCCCGGACTGACTGGAAGGATTTCTCAGTCCTGGTGAAGTCAAATTTGGAAATCGTGCTTCTTGCCCAATGGTAACTATTCCATGAATCCCTGGTGGGGCGGAGTGGCTGGGCCTGGCATCCGAGGTGGCAGAGAGGGTCACACTGTCTGCAGGGCTGTTGCTGTGACCTGAAAGAGGAGGGAAAACATAAGAGCATTATGGAGAAGCAGCAAACGATACTCCCCCATCAGCTGTTTTGAGATAGCAGTTACTTTTTTTTTTTTTTGCAAAGAAGCATTTGCCAATAGCTTTGTCAGATTTCCTTCGTTCTTCCTTCTACAAATGAGTATGCTAGGAGACTTGGTCTTTTGCCCACCACTACATAATGAGTCACAGAGTGCCCTTGGATTGGCCAGATAGCTGCCAAAGTCTTTGTAGCTTTGATGATTTCTTTCAGAGTACAAGTGCTATGTGGGACTACCTTGGATTTCCCTGTCTGCTCTCCCTCAAGCTCTTTGAACCATTATAGACATCAGCATACATCAATCCTGGTGACAAACTGATTAAGAACTTGTAATCCCAGCAGCGAACCAGGAGTCCATTATAATTGAACACTAAGTGCCCAGCTGAGATTCTGGAATCTGTTACTCTTAATCTTCAAAATATACCTACCAATGTGATGACACCATTCAGATGATCTCAAGTTCAAGAACCTTCCTGATATACACAAGACTGTTCTATCATTATTATTACTGCTGCTATGATTACTATCTTTGTGATGATAATTTAGACTAACAACCACCATTGATAGAACAACAACTATATCTCAGGCACAGACTCTACAACAGCTCTGAATCCTCACCAAGACTCTCCTGGGTCGATATGATCCTCACAAGATGTAGATGGCGAAGCTGGGGCTCACAGACTATATAACTTGGTCAAGGCTTTATAAAGAGACCAGGACGGGGGCAGGGGAAGGATGGGATGGGAAGGGGAAACAAAGGAGGAGGCTACAATGCTTGATAAGAAATGTACTCATTATCTTGCCCATGTAATTGTAACCCCTCTGTACAGTGTTTTCACAATAAAAATAAAAAAAATAAAGAGACCAGGGCTCATACCAATTTTTCTCTTGTCTGAGTATTTCCTTCTTTCTTTTCAGTGATGGGGATAGAATCTAGGCCCTCATATATGCTAAGCAAATGTTTTACCACTGAGTCACACCCACCCCCAGCCCTGATCTATACTTTTTGGACAGCAATGGTCTGTTAAGATGGTATTTTTAGTCATGATTCCTTTCCTTATCTATGTGCATAAATTTGGCATGTGTGGTTATATTACATTTACAATGGAAGACCATTATGTGATGACTTTATTACCCTACTCTCCATACTTAGTTGCTGAACTTGACCTTGGTTGTCCTTCACCACACTGGCTTTCTCAGGACATTCAAAGCCCCTTTCTTCTGAATTACTCTTGCTCCTCATCCTCATAATGTTACTAAGTGGCAGGACTAGTTGAACAGTTGAGGGGAAGGGTCTGGGAAAGGGATCAGCCGCGTTGGGGTCACCTTGTTCTCGCTGGGAAAAGTTAGAGATTCCAATAATGGTCCGCCTCCGCCTCAGGGTGGACTTGGGGTTCACAGCTGTCTCTGTATTAAACAACGAGTGTCGCAAACTTGCATGTTTATCAAACTGCTGCCCTGTAGCCAAAATAAAGACACTTGGATGCATCCTGGTTTCTGCTTAAAGTATAGTGGAAACTGGCCTTAAGTAGAGAGAAGGAATGATGGCAGTAGCGTAAGCATGAATAGCATCAATGTGGGTGGCACTTCTTCCCCATCCCTCCCAATTAGGTGCTGGGTATTCATGCTGGGTCTCAGAGGTACACCCAGGTCACCTATAAGTTTTTAACCTTGGCTTAATATTGAAACTAACAGAAAGCTTTGAAACCCCTAAACCTGGATTCCATTCCAGAAGACTGAACTCTCTGGGAGTAGACTCTAGATAGAAGTATTTTCTAAGAGTCCTCAAGTGATTATTCAGTTGTACAGCTAGAAGAGAAACATAAATACAAAGTAATAGGATGAGACTAGATTTACTTGTATGTAATCTTTTCTCTTTTTCTTATTTTTGCATTGCTGGGGATGGAACATAGATAGGGCCTTGCTCCTGCCAGGCCAGTCCTCTTCAACTAAGCCACACCCTCAACCCTTGGTTTTCAGAGACAGATCTCACTATGTTACCATTGATGTATTATTTTGGTCAGTTGTGGGGCTTGAACTCAGGGCCTGGGTGCTCTCCCTGAGCATCTTGTGCTCAAAGCTAGTGTTCTACCACTTGAGCCACAGCACCACTTCTTAGGGTCTCACTATGTAGCCTAGGCTAGCCTCAAATTTTCAATCCTCTTGATTCAGCCTCTCAAGGGCTGAGATTGTAAGCTACAATGTCTAGTTTGGTTGTGATCTTTTCTCAGTAAAAAAAAAATCTTATAGGGGCTGGGCGCTGGTGGCCTGTCATCCTAGCTACTCAAGAGGCTGAGATCTGAGGGTTGTGGTTAAAAGCCAGCTTGAGCAGAAATGTCTGTGAGACTCTTAGCTCCAATTAACCACCAGAAAACTGAAGTGGTGTTGTAGCTCAAAGTAGTAGAGCACTAGCCTTGAGCTGATGAGCTCAGGGACAGCGCCTAGGCCCAGAGTTCAAGCCCTATAACCAACAAAAAATATCTTTATAGGGGCCAGGGGAAGCTTGGAGTCTCCAAGAAGTTGTTCCACTGACCTCCACACAAACACTTGGTCACATTCAACCCAAACTGGCTGCTTCATGGTGTGTGAGCCCTGTCTCTCTTAAAGTACTGGATTGGCCTTTGGCTCCTGAGAACTTGCTGGGACAGTGACAAGGTGAGGTGGGATATGGAGCCATCCAGATATGTGTCTCACCTCTTTGTCTCCCAATTAGCAGCTGGCTTGGCAGACCCTTCCTGTCCAGCTGCACTATTGCATGCCTTGCTCAAGTACTTAGTTCTTTGGATAAAACTCAGGAACAGCCTCATTGAGAGTAAGAGGTTTTTAGAAAATGAATTGCTTTGCAAGTCTCTTCTCTTACGACCTTACATTTCTTGGCATACTTCCCTAGGCTATGGGCTCTACTTCATCGCCTATCTTCTCATTTTTTTCTAGATGAATAATAGCAGTGGATAGTCCCATATTCAGGGAACATCATCACAAATGCCAGAGCTGTTCTCCTTTACGTTGACCAACTTTTTTCAGCATTGCAAAGCCAGTGCTGGCTTGCAAGCTCCCTGTAGGTTCCTTTGGGTTAATGAAGTTTAGATTTCATCAAGTCCCTCCTTGTCTCCTTCTCTGGGTCTGGGATCTGTTTATTAGCTTTTTCCCTCAAGGCTGGGTGCTTTACCACTTAAGCCACAGCGACAATTCCAGCTTTCTTGTAGTTGATTAGAAGTGTCTTACAGTCTTTCTTGCCAGGTTGTCTTTGAACCTTGATCCTTATATCTCAGTCTCCCAAGTAACTAAGATTACAGGCCTAAGACATTGGCTTTGGCAAGACCCTTTTTCTATTTGTTTTGTAGGGCATGAAGTGGGGAGCAACAACGAATATGACAGGGGCTGGGAAGGTGGCTCAGTGGTAGAGCGCTTGTCTTGCATGCATGAGGCCCTGCGTTTGATTCCTCAGCACCACATAAGCAAAAAGAAAAAAGCCAGAAGTGGTGCTGTGGCTCAAGTGGTAGAGCGCTAGCCTTGAGCTGAAGAGCTGAGGGACAGCGCCCAGGCCCAGAGTTCAGGCCCCATGACTGGACCCCCCCCCAAAAAAAATGAATTGACATAGTGTTTCCCTAGAGTCATAGCCAGAAGGGTTACATACATTGTCTTCATATTATCCATATCCTTTAGTATGTTTGGTATTTTTGGCCTTCAAATCTTTCCCTTTCCTCCTCCTACTTCCTCTTTTTGTGTGTGAAAAACTTACCAAACAAATTGAAGAGGCCTACCTTCTTGGAAGAGTTAGTATCTAATGAAAGAACAAACTAAAGATAATCCACAAATTTTGTTTCCATATAAGCTTCTAAGGGCATTCAAGTTCCTAACATTGTGGAACATTCTGTTCCACAAGAATGAAGGAAGAGCAGCCAGAGCCCCCTCTTCTGCATTCCTTCATTCCCTGACAAGAGCCATGATTGTGACAGTGCAGGGTGAGCTGATAGCAAAGAGAATGGATCTCCCTCCCCAGCAGTTAGTGAAAGTACATTTGGAGAATGGGTTGTGGTGGCACGGAGAGAAGCAAATAGGTGATGCTAAGTAACTCTACCAGAAATGTTGATGGGCACAAGATCAGACTGAGTGGAGCAGGGCTGAGGCCACCACTTCCCTTCCAAGATTGGCAGAGGGAAGGGGCCATTCCAGGCAGTTTGCTTGTCGGCTGGAGAAAGGCTCAGGGGGGGCTCCAGGGCCCTCACACCCTGGATAGTAGTCTCATCCTCACTCAGCTGCCGATTTGTAGTCTGTTGGGAGAGAGGGTGATATTTGAAAGGGTGTGCTTCTGAAGTGATGAGTGCTCTGACAGGATGACTGCTTAGGCAGTGGTTGGAGGCTTGATCTGGGAGGAAGGAAGAAGGGCCAGGTTGTCAGCTGAGTACCTGCTGTGCAGGGCTCATTCTGGCAGGGTTTCAGTTAGTTCTGCTGGTGAACAGAGGTGAGCAGCAGCTCTAGGGGGGAATGTAAGCATTTCAAGGTTCCCTGTCAGTGGGTGCACGCTGGCTCTCCCAGGTGGGGGAAGAGGCAACTCACCATCAATACAAACTCCAGACGCCTGGCAGACTGGGGCCTTGTGTTGTGAGTGAGGTCAGGGGCCTCATCAGAAGAGCGGAAGGTCTGCCCCAGAAGTCTGGCCTCGGAGTACTGTTCCTCATATTCTTCTGAAAAATAGCACAGTGGAGACACACTCTAGGGGGCCATGGCCAAGTGCTAGGCTGAGGAGGACCATAAAGACAGGGTTCCTGCACTAGCTGCTAGGCCTCACTCATATTGCTTCACTGGGTTATTTTCCTGGTGTTTGAACCACTTGGATATGGAAGTGAAAAAGTTCTGCTTCATAAATAGCCAGAGAAAGAAAAAAAATGAATAAATTCAAGCCATGTTGCTTTGAGGACCAAACCCTCATCTCTATGGCCCCCATACAAGTGCTCTACACAGATGCAGAAGATATTGACTTTTTCTCTTTCTTTCTTTCTTTCTTTCTCTCTCTCTCTCTCTCTCACTCTCTTCCTTCCTTTCTTCCTTTCTCTCTCTCTTTCTTTCTTTCTTTCTTTCTTTTTGCTACAAGGTCTTCTCTTTGAAGCTCTATAGTTCTTCAGATTTTCTGCAACACTAACAAAGAACTGATCTGTATGAAAGAAGAATTTGCCCTGGGAAGTTGTCTGGAGCTTTCTCTTTGGAACCAAGAACTTTTTAAAAATTTCTAATACAGAACTTTTATTTTTAATTTTAAGACAGAGATTTCACTATGTAGTCAGGCTGGACTTCAACTTGTGATCCTCTTGCCTTAGCCTCTCAAGTGCTGAGATTATAGGGATGCACCAGCAAGCCCAGATGCAAGAACTCTTACTTGAGCTTTTGTACGCATGGTTCCACTGTGGGTGGGGTCAGGCCTAAGAAGGAGAGGGAAGATAATTGTGCAGAAGAAGGTGAAGTTCATGGGCATCATCAAAGAGTAAGAAGGATGCATAAGATTTGAATGGGGTTGACTGAAGTGATGATGTAGATAAGAAGGAAGTGCAAGAAAAGAACATTCATGACTATGTACATTTGAACAGATATCTAGTAATATGGAGATTTGGGCTTGTTCTCAGGGGTCTCCAGTTTAATGCCTTATTCTGTACTCAGACCCCTTCTAAGATGTTTATCCAGCCTCAGGGCACATACCTAAAGGGAAGGGAGGCGATTCCCCCCCTCCAAATATGGCTCACTGCCTCTATGGACAATTGGGGCTGTCCAGCATGTTAGAAAAGTTTGTTATCTGGAGGCAGAATCTTCCTCCCTTTGGGTGTCTATTCAATGGCCTTAACTTTACCCCTGGCAGCAGCACAGAACATACTGACTCAATGTGTGGTGGCACTTGGTTATCTGAACACAAGGCTTGAGGTGTTCCTTGACTTTTTTTTTTTTGTCGGTCGTGGGGCTTGAACTATGGGCCTGGGCGCTGTCCCTCAGCTCTTCAGCTCAAGGCAAGTGCGCTACCACTTGAGCTACAGCGCCACTTCCGGTTTTCTGGTGGTTTATTGGAGATAGGAGTCTCACAGTCTCTCCTGCCCGGGCTGGCTTTGAACCGCGATCCTCAGATCTCAGCCTCCTGAGTAGCTAGGATTACAGGGGTGAGCCACCAGCGCCCGGCTTCCTTGACTTCTTGTTGACGTTATGATGGTTGGCAGTCCAATTGGGAGGCTCACTTGGCATCATTGGGGGGATGTAGCTCCATGCCAGGTGCTTTTAGAAACTCAAGGCTAGTACCAAGTTGTTCATTTATGAGGTGCTGAGGATGGACTCCAGGGCACCCCTGGGCTTCTGACATGCTAGGCTAGTGCTTAAACATTGAGTTACATCCCCAGATCAGAGATGTGATGTACTTGGAGAAGCTCAGTCTGGCTAGGAGTACAATATAGGCAACTTTGGGTACTATTTATTGGCCTTAACATTGGTGAGGCAGTAGCTACCCAGGAGATATGTGGACAAGGCTATTGTAGGAGCAGAGTGAAAACCAGAGTTGAAAATCCTGACACTGATGTTCCTTTTATGTTCTGGTGCCAGTATTCCAAAGGCAGGGGCAACTGTGGAGAGGTCTGGAGGGCCCATATTGTGGAATTTTCCCCAAACACCCTGTTCACACTAAGAAGGACTTGATTCATTGCCCTGCCTCAGCTGCTACCCTGTTCCCTCATGGTCTACTGAGTTGAACAATGGGGGAGCGGGTAGGACAAAGTTGGAAACAGAGTCATTTAGAATCATCAATCTGGAAGGTGAAAAAAAAAAAGATGGAAAACATGTGCTGTGATTTTCGACAGCTATGAAACTGTTCTTCTTTCTCTCACTGGTCACGGGACTCTTTCTTCTTGCCTCCCTCCTGCTGCTGTGCTGCTCAACTGGCCTTTGGGCTCTGGCAGCAGCCCCCCTCCCTCTCAGTACCTTGTAATAGGCTCTGGAGATTGAGCTGCGCCTCGCGAAGCAGTTCCTCTACACTCGGGGGCCTGCCCGAGGAGAGGAAAACGTTCACTGGCTGTTGCCATGACGACCTCGAGTGGGCAGTCGCTGTCGAATTTTCCCGACCCGAGTTAGCTGCAGCTAGGGAAGGAGAGAGTCAGTGAGAGGCACAGCCGAGGGGGGGGGGGGGAAGGTATTGGGTGGGTGGGGGAGCAGCGGCCCCAGCCAATGGGTGTTCATGGTTCCCGATGATCCGCCCTTATGGGCGTGGCGTATGTAGATGCCTGGCAGCATTTAAAAGGCCCAGGAAATCGCGGTCCGCAAGATTTTTCCTCGACAGATCCTGCCGCAGTCCGCTCCCTCCCCGCTGTGCCAGCATTGGAGCTTCGGTACTCCTGATCGCTACCACTGCTACTGAGTCGCCACGCCAGTGTCCAATACCTCATGCCTGCTGGCCTGCTCTGCCTTCTGTGAACCCGCCAACGAGGTAACGCGTCCAGGGCCGAGCGGCGGGGCCCTGTGCCCCCAAGCTCCCTAGGTGCTCGCCCCAGTGGGTGTAGCCCGGCCTCGCTGTGCCCCTCCGCCGCACTTCGGTCTCCTCTCGCTTCCTGCCACCCCATTTCTGCCTGCTCCAGCGGCCCATAGCTCCCTTCCCCCACTGCCAGAGCCTCAGAACCCCAAGCTAGTTGAGATGTCTGAGGCGGCAGGAAATCTCAATAGCCTCCGCATGGCAAATGTGGCCCTGCGAGAAGAATTAAATGCCCTTCGTGGGGAGAATGCCAGTTTGGGCCTGCAGCTAGGAAGAGCCCTGGCCGAGGTTAATTCTTTGCGGAGCAATGTCTCAAGCTACATACGCTGGCCAGTGCCCATAGTGCCTGTCCTTACTGAAGAGAACTTTGAGTTCCCGCTCAATGAAATTGACCCCACTCCCGAGGAAGAAGTGCCCTTCTTGTGCTGGCCTCCCCCACGCACGGATCCAGAGTATGTCTCAGATGATCTTTTGATTAACGTGGTACAGGATTACACCAACCCTGACGGGTCCACTGACCCTCCTCTGTCAGTCAGTTCATCCCCCTCTGAGCTGCTGTGCCCTGTGCCCAAGGAGCCGCCCCCGCAGGCCCTTCTGCCACTCCTGGAGCGGCCCGACATAGAGCCTTTTTCAGGCGACCCAGTCTATCTGGCAGAATTTCTGATGCAGTTGGAGACCTTTATAGCTGATCATGAGGATCATTTCTCTGGAGGTGCTGAAAAGGTGGCCTTTCTGATCTCCTATTTCACAGGGGAAGCTAGGGACTGGGCTATCTCAGTTACCCAGGAGGGAAGCTCCCTGCATGCCAACTTCCCGCTCTTCCTGGATGAAATCCGTAAAGAATTCTGTGGCCCCATCCCCCCGCGTGTGGCTAAAAAGGCCATCCGCAAGCTCAAGCAGGGAGACTGTACCCTGGGCAGCTATGCAGATGCTTTTCAGTTTCTAGCCCAGTTCTTGCCTTGGGATGACTGTCGCCTCCAAAACCAATTCCTCAAAGGCCTGTCGGAATTCTTCCGAAAGGAGCTTTTGTGGTCCACTGAAATGGCTGACCTGGATGAGCTGATTCTCGAGTGTGTGGAAATAGAAAGGAAGGTACGTGTACCCAAGCCAATCCCACTTCCTGGGGTTCGCAATGTCTTCTTCTCTTTTACTCCCAACCCCAATGAGGATGAAAATGAAGATGAGGAGCACTACTATGAGGATGAGGGTGAAGAGGAAAGTGGTAACAGGCTTTACTTGAAGGACATGGGGCAACACATGAGGGTTTTCCACCAGGAGATGAGGGAAGAGGAAGAGGAGGAAGAAATGAGGAAGGAGGAGGAAGAAATAAAGGATGAGGAGGAGGATGAAGATCAGGATGAGGAGGGGGATGACGAGGAGGAGGAAGAGGAGGAAGAGGAGGAGATGAAACAGAAAGAGGAGATGAGGAGGATTATGGTTGACGATGAGAATGAGGATGAAGATGTAATTGAGGTGGGGAGCGTGGATCCAGAGCAGGAGCAAGAGAGTGTGGAGATCCATCACTCAGCCCACCATCACTACCATCACCACTACCACCATGGCTTACCAGAGGAGCTGATGGAAATGGAGGAGCCTGTCCTTGTGGACACTTCAACCCAGACTAGCTCCTCAATTGGCTACCATGCTGAGAATTTCCTGGTCATGTCACCTCCCATAATACATTCCAGCCGACGGAGGAACCAGAATCGAGTCCCACTTCTGGAGGGCCTTCCAGGTACCAATTCGCCGTTTTATAGCTCTCCACCACTGATTCGCCGTGCAGGTCGCTTGGGTCAACGCCAAATTCGAAGGCGCCCTCCAGTGCTATTTCGCCTCACTCCAAGACAGGGGGGCCACCGAGCTGCTCGTGGCCGAATTCGCGTGTGAATGCAGGGGTGAGTTGGCCACCCAGAACACACCCTTCTATTGCGTCCCCTGCCCCTGCTACTGCTGCCAGATCTACCCTGACTACTGACCAGTCCTTATAGGAGTTCCAGGCTTGCAGAACCTGAAGAAGACCTGCAGAATTTCAGACCGTCTTGCAGCCCTGACCAGAGAGTGACATATGTCCAGCTAAAGTCACCTGGGAAAGGAGAAGTCAGCAGTAGCTGTTTTCTTGCCATGTGTTTGGCTCATTCTCACTACAAGCTGGAGAGCAAGTTTCTGGGCCTCAATGAACTGGTCACTCCCTTGTGTCCCCCTCTAGTTGTTCCAAACCCTTGCCTCTCGTGACTTTCTCTGCCCTGTGTTCTACATTTTTATCCTGATTGGCTGACTGAGACTTCACCCAATGCCTCACTGATCTGCCCCAATGATTGAAAGGACAGGTTACACTGAACTCCCAAAGCTGCTGTGGCCACTCCCTAGATAGAACTGATAGCAAGCAGGATGGAATCAAGAAATATATCTAGAAGCCTACACTTGTGTCATGCTGTACTTTCAGCCAAAGGGTCTTGGAGAGAAACCTACAGTGAGAGTATACAAAGCTGTATGCCAAATGGACACCTTGACTGAGATTTATTTGCATCTGGCTGACTATGGCAGGCTGGATCTATTTCCAGTTTCTGCACTTACCTCCTCTCAAGACTCTTAACAAGGCTCTTGGGCTAGTTTGGCCAAACATAGGGCCTTCTATAATCACACTGACCTCCTGGACACCCCTCTGCAGACAAAGCTCAACACCACGGTCTCCACTCTCTTTCTTGATGCTGCCTAAAGGGGGTAGGAACTTGGGAGTGGGCAAGGAGGAGGAAGAGGCTGCACAAGTAATTTTGACATTCCTACAGGTGACTCTTGCCTTATGGACAGGGTCCTCCTCCTCCTGCCAGGCCTTGGACTGCAGCCCCCAGCTGAAAGCCTGTGGCAGGAGACTGTCTCCTAGAAGTGGTAGAAGTGGCTCTTGCTGTAGAGGGAAGCCACACTGACAGAGAGAGAGAGAACCCCGCCTACAACCTTCTCTGAGCTTCTTCCAATTCTAAGGATTCTTAGATCTGAGGGGAGAGAGGAAGGTTGGTGCTAGAAACTGCATCACTGCAGCCTTGTGGCCAGATACATTCATGGCTCTCATTTGAGGGTCAGTCCCCCAGTCTACTGCTGCACTTTGATTTTCACAGCATGGCTTAAGGGGTGACTACCTAGTGGCTTAAGGGGGTGACTGTCTTGTATGCAATGCTGTAGCTTCTGGGAGCAAATGTAGATACCCTTATAAACAGATCTCCTGTTCACCAGAAAACACTGCTTCTTCAGTGAAAACTGCACATTTACTATGTCACTTCTAGTTGCAAGATGCCAGCCGAAACTACTGCTGGCCTGGCTTGCCCCTAGACACTGAACTGTCTGCATAAGTGCAACCCAAGTGTCTGAGCAGAAAGAAGAAAGTATAGTAAATGGAGTCTCTGTGCCCCACTGGAGTCTGACAGATAACTTCAGCCCAACTGTAGGATTTTGGGCCTGGAGGCCAGAGGAAGGAGCTGGAGGAAGAGGAGTCACAAAGAGACCCAGTCCTCAGACTGGTTTTGGGTGAGATCTCTGATCATCTATAGGAGGTAAGACTCTTTTTTAAATCACTTGTTTCTCAGCCTGGAGATCAGTGGAATTAGGCTCCTATAACTTGTTGCTGTCTTTTCAAAAGGTCTCACAAATAGAAGAGTAATATATAATCATTATAGAAAATTTGGAAAATAGGGAACACTCTTAAGGACAAAATATCCTCCCCCATTAAGAATCCCACCCATAGATGCATACTTGCTGCGTTTCATTCTAGCATGTTCTTTCAAAGTTGAGATCATCTTGCCAGCTCTAGCTGTTCATCAGCAGAGTTTAAAATGGCTGCCACCAATGTAATTGGGCAAACTGAAGTATTAAGTAACTTCTTGTTAGACATTTAAATGGTCTGTTTCTCCCTCATTCCCACTAGAGCAGGAGTGAACAACCTTATGAAAATGGTTTTGTCTGTTTTTCAGCTTATTTCCTCAGGTGAGAATTCCAGAAGGGGAACTGCTGTTCTTCAAGGCTGTGGACACTGTTTGCTGATGTCATCATGCTGGCCTTGCTGCCCATGTGCTTGTGGAGATGTGCAAAGGACAGGTGCCTTGCACTCCCCTCCAAGGACACCTCAGCACAGGCCCTGCCTGTTCCCATGGTGCTTCTCACCCTGAACCTACATAGCCTCAGCCAGGGAGAGAGCAGATGAACAATGAGCTGGTATCCAGACCTCCGGGGACAGAGAGGGCTTGGATTTTTCTTTGACTTTTTTCTCCCTTTCCCAGATCTTCAATACTTGTTGTGATGTGACAGCCACAAGAGCCGTAAGAAGAACTGTGGGCTTTGGGTACTTCCTTGGGTTTGAGAGAGGGTTGAGGGTGGGTGGGTGGGTGGGAAATGCATGCAAGGGGATGGGAGCAACCCAAGGATTCCCAGAAGCTCGGGAAGAAACCACTTTGAAACAAATGTGTTATTGTTACTATTGTGTTATTGTTGTATTACTTCCGTTGTGAAGATAAGAAATTGCTCTGTATGCTAAAGCTTTCTCTCCTCAATAAAAATATAAAGGGTGTGTAATGATTGTGTCTGTCTGTGTTAGTGATTTTGTTGTTGTTGTTGTGGGGCTTGAACTTGAGGCCTGGGCACTGTCCCTGAGCTTTTGTGCTCAAGGCTAGCACTTTACCACTTGAGCCTCAACTCTACTTCTGTCTGTGTTATTGCGCAAACATAGACAGAGACCAATACACAGAAGGTGCTTACTTTCTAGGCACCTAGACCGAAGCCGTGCTAGATTGGGGACTTGAAATCTTGAATGAAGAAACTGAGGCCAAGATAGGCTCAAGGGACCAGCTTACATCCTATACATAAATGGGTAGTAGGGAAGGGAGGAAGTTGTTGGGAAGGAAGTGGAATCACTAGACACACACACACACACACACACACACACACAGAGGACTTGAAGTGCGAGGGAGGAAAATCAGGAAGGAAGGGAAGGCGCTTCCATTTTTGGGCAGTAGATGGCGCCATGGGATGCCAGTGAGATAGCTAGAGCTGATTTGGATGCAAATCCCCAGAGCAGTTCACACAAGATCTCCTTGTTCCGGGCAGACTGTGCACTCAGAAGAAACTGAATCCCATTCTAGACTTTGCTTATGTTTCCAAGACATAAATTGGACTTTTTTTTTCCTGGAGAAGGAGGTGGGAATGAGTCCTTACTAGTTACTTGTGAGTGCCGGGCTGGGCATTTGAAGTCTATAATCCTATTTCAGCCTCATAAACATCCTAGAATAGTAGGCCCTATTTTCTCCCCCTGCCCCCATCTCGCAGATAAGTATATTGAAGTTTAGAAGTCATTACCCACGGATGTCATCTAGGAGTGTACACAGCTCTGCCCATTAGCTCCAGGGACACAACCCCATTCAATGCCCTACTGTTTTTTCCCCCCATTAACAAAAATTGTTTTATATCAAATACAATATCAAATTGTCATTGCATGTAAACACAGTGATTCTTGGTAAAGAGCCGAGGCCAAAGTACCACAAAAATGGCCATGGAGTAATTACCGCGTAAAAACAAAAACAAAAACAAATCTATAAAAGACCAGAGTCCCCTGACCCTTCCTCCTGCGGATGCCATCCCATGGAGAGCACCAAACCAGAGACAGCAGGTAGCTGTGGAGAAGCTGCTCAGCAGAGGCCCCCGGATTGGGCAGGGCCCGTGGCCGAGGGGTGGATCACCACAGCCTTTCCTGTCCATGTGGAAGCTCTGGTGGGTGTCTGCCTCCTAGAGCCAGAGCCGGAGTGGAGCTGGCGCTGGCTTCTGCTCCAGGTGGGTCGTGGTGCTGAGGTCCGAGGTCCCTTTGGATCAAGGGTTGTCTGGGTTCTCCTGGTTTTGGACCCTCCCCAAACTTGGCAAACCCAAGCAAGAGAAAACCTCAACACTAGCATGCGGGCCTACCGAGGGTGGCAGAGGTGCCCGGAGGCTCACTACGTCTGGATGCCAGGGAAGGGCGCATGCTCTACTGTCTTAACAAGCTATGTTGGTGTCCTGGTTCCTCCCTTCCCTGCCTCTTCTCTACTTCAGGGTTCTAGTTAAAAAAACCCCTAGTTTCACAGGCATGTCTGCTTTGGCACTCTGAGAAGAAGGGCGGGGGAAATTAGCATGCTTCTGGGTAGATGTTCTGCATTGCTAGAATAATTTAATTACGCAGGTAATGGTGTCTCCTTTTAGAGATCTTATGTTCCATGGGGGAACCTAAGACTAAAAACTAAGGAACCAGTCAAATGGTAGTTCTGTCCTTTTGGGAAGCTCTTTCCCAGTTGGACTGGTCAAGTTGAGTGCTGGCCATAGGGCTGACTGGGCCTCATGGAGAGAGGAAGGGATAAGGGGCCATGGCTGTTTCAATAATCACTTAGGCTCCCTTGTAGGCTTCAGGGTTGGGGATCAGAAAGCTATCCAGTAGGGAGGGAAGGGATGGTAGGGGAAAAACAAATGAGGAGGCAACAATGCTGGATAAGAAATGTGCTCATTACCTTGCCCATGTAACTGTAACCCCTCTGTACAGCATTTTTATGAAAAAACTTAAAAAAAGCTATCCAGTAGCTCTGAAATTTCTCTTGATGTCGCAGGTAGGGGTAAGTGAGTCCAGGCTGTGCAAGGGACAATCACATCAAGTGTTTTTAAAGTAATAAAAAGAGGGTGAGCATTGCCTCAGTCCTGCAGCCATAAGCACTGTGGGGGCAGGGAAGAAAGTTCACAGTTCCAATGCAGTCCTGCAACTGAGTCCATTTGGCATCTTACACAGTACCTTTCCCTCTTGGGTCACACCTTCCTAACTTGATTAGTCACCTTGAGTCCACAGGATGACAACATGTGGCAAGTAAGCAGTAAATCTCAACACTGTGGTACAATAAATAAATAGATGAGGAAACAGGCTGCTGGATGGAGACCTCGAGGGAGCCTGTTAAGGAAATCTAAGGATGGAGTAAAGCTTAGAGGACTGGACGATTCGAACCACAATGGAAGTAGGGGCCAAAATATCTCGCTTTCATAGAAGACTTAGAAAACCAAGCGCTTATGCACTTCTCACTCTGCCTGAGTGAGAAGGGTGAGTGAGACAAGGCTGAGCAGAAGCTCATGAGAAAGAGCATATGATGGCTGGGAGCTGGTGGCTCATGCCTATAATCCTAGCTACGCAAGAGATTGAGATCTGAGGATCATATTTCAAAGCCATTCCAGGCAGGAAAGTTTGTAAGACTCTGATTTCCAATTAACCACCAAAAAAAAAAAAAAAAAAAGCCCACAGTGGAACTATGTCTCAAGTGGTAGAATGCTAGCCTCAAGCAACAAAAAGCTCAGGGACAGTGGCCAGGTCCTGAGTTCAAGCCCCAGAACTGGCACCAAAAAAAAAAAGAGAAAAGAGAAAGAAAAAGAAAAAGAAATAGGAAGCGTATGATCATGGAGGCAGGCAGAACTCGGTGTGTACCAATGGACTGGCGGGCTTTCCAAGCTATTAATGCCTTCCTGGGCTACTGTCACTATCCAGAGGTAAAGTCACATCTGGGGTCCTGGCTGCCAGTCTCCAGGTACCAGATGGCACTTCACAGAAGCTTTTACCTTCCATGAGTAAGAAATTACCAGAACACAAGAAAGAAAGAGGAGACCAATGCGAGCAGTAAAGGGGTGACAAAAATGGTGAGGGGTTCCCCAAACCCTGTTCTCAATACATAGAGGAGGGCAGAGAAAATCTGTAACACATTTCTCTGTTCTTTTTACTGAGGAAACAAGAGTCTATGAGGTCAACCTAATGGCTCAAGGTCACCTCCAAACAGTCTGACATCCAGGATCATACCTCTTCCATCATTTAGGCCCATCAGATCAGAATTGCCTAGAATTCCATTTTTTAAAAGCACTCTAAGCAATTTAATGCCAGCCCAGCCCAGTGTAGAATAGAGGCTTGGGTACAGGTATCCCAGGCGACATTTAATGGCTAGTTTGGTTCTGAGCCTTCCCATATAACTCCTGTAACAGAAATGGACCCAGAGATAGAGATCTAACATATAGTAAGTGATCAGGAAATACATTTATATATACACACACATCTATATGTCTATAGACATTCATATGTCTATATGTATATCTAAGTATGTATCTGTGTGTATAGGTACTATGGTTTGATATAAGCTCACCATAATTGGACATTTTCTCTTCTTTTTTTTTTTTTTTGCCAGTCCTGGGGCTTGAACTTAGGGCCTTCTTTTGCTCAAGGCTAGTTAGCACTCTACCACTTGAGCCACAGAGACACTTCTATTTATGTAGTACTAAGGAATCGAACCCAGGGCTTCATGCATGCTAGGCAAGCACTCTACCACTGAGCCACTTTCTCAGACCTAATTGGACTTTCTGATACCCTCCTGAGAAAGGTTGCCTCAGAATGGGTGCAGATGTCTGGCCCCAAGAAGCCAGGTCTACTGAAACCAAAACCTATGCCCATTATGGCCAGATCTGGCTCTTAGGGCTGGAGGAGGGCCAACAATTACAAGACTATCTCCAAATGGAGGGAGGTGGGCACCACCTCTGGCTAGCACTTCCTGTATCCTTCCCAGATGGTG
Source organism: Dipodomys spectabilis (assembly GCF_019054845.1). Classification (NCBI taxonomy): domain Eukaryota; kingdom Metazoa; phylum Chordata; class Mammalia; order Rodentia; family Heteromyidae; genus Dipodomys; species Dipodomys spectabilis. The sequence continues at coordinate 1,330,803 of NW_024870853.1, forward strand.
AAAACTTATCAGGCTACTTCTCCCCAGGGACTCCAGGGAGAAACACAAAGCCCTGAGTTCTCACTTGCCTGGGTTGCCTTGGTAACAGTAGGACCTACTTAGAAGAAAACAGTCTCTTAAAGGCTTTAAAGGGTGGATATTTCCTTTGACAGAGCTGACCCTGCACTGATCCCTACATCTCCCTCCTCTTCCTGTCTGCCACCACGGAGGTGGAACCTGGGCCCCTCACCTCAGCCTATCTCCCCAAGGGGTTAGGGCAGATGATGCACTCAGGTCCTGGCTGCTCCTGGGAGGAAGAGGCTGATATGCAAGACAAGTTCTGGCAATAGCTCTGTGTGGCTCAGAAAAGTCATGCCTTCTCTGGGGGACCTGAGGACAATGGAACCCAAGGAGGGCAGTGTCCCCAGCAATTCCTGTCTTCCTCCCTACTTGCTGTGCAGGGATGAAGCCTGTTTGGGTGTGGGGGCATCTAGAGAGTTACTGAAGTTTCAGCCCCTTTTCCTCTGCCCCTACCCCACTTTAGTCTTTCTCCATTTTCCTTCTGGACCATTAAAGTAGCTTTCCATGTCCTTAGTCTATTCTGCCTCATATGTAGCCTCTATAATCTCAGCTCCTTTGGATCCATCCACCTTCCATTAGCCTGGGTGATAGTGTTGCAGAGGTGTGTGTGTGGGGGGGGGTGCTGTGGTCCTCTGACCTCACAGATTTGGTCTTCAATGGACATCAATGTCCTTCCTCAGGACAAAGCTTGTGATCCTGATTCTGGTGTCCTTTGCTAGTTTATGGTGTAGTTCATGGTGTCATGAACTACTTATGCTGACTCATTTGCTCAAGCCATATTCCTTCCTTCTTCTATTAGTCCTAACTCCAGATACTCTGAATTCCTTCATCTCCTCATACATGCCTCTGGACCTTTGCACATCTCATTCCCTGAACCTTAAAAAGTAACCAACAGCTGGGCACTGGTGGCTCACGCCTATAATCCTAGCTACCCAGGAGGCTGATATCTGAGGATCACAGTTCAAAGCCAGCCCAGGCAGGAAAGTCTGTGAGACTCTTATCTCCAATAAAAACCACCAAAACCCGGAAGTGGCACTGTGGCTCAAGTGGTAGAGTGCTCACCTTGAGCTGAAGAGCTGAGGGACAGCACCCAGGCCCAGAGTTCAAGTGCTACGACTGACTCCCCCCCCCCCCCACCAAAAAAAAGTCACCAGCAGCTGGGCACTGGTGGCTCACGCTTGTAATCTTAGCTACTCAGGAGGCTGAGATCTGAGGATCGTAGTCCAAAGCCAGCCCAGGCAGGAAAGTCTGTGAGACTCTAATCACGAAACCACCAAAAAGCCAGAAATGGAGCTGTGGCTCAAGTGGTAGAGCACAAGCTTTGAGTAAAAAAAGCTCAGAGACAGCACTCAGGTCCTGAAATCAAGCCTTAGGGCTATCATATAAAAAATTACAAACATACCAATATGGTAACACATGCCTGTAGTCTGAGTTACTGTAGATTCAGCTACTTGGGAGAGTGAAGCAGGATGATCACTTAAGCCCAGTAGTTCAAGAGTTGCCTGTGCAATACAGCAAGACCCTTGTTTCAGAAAGGGAAAAGGGAAAAGGAAAGGGAAAGGGAAGGAGAGGAGAGGAGAGGAGAGGAGAGGTGAGGAAGGGAAAGGAAAGGAAAGGAAAGGAAAGGAAAGGAAAGGAAAGGAAAAACTGCAAATACTTCTGGCCCCACTCCAACTCAAAAATTTAATTCAAAGATTACTTCCAGCTGAGGGCTGGTGATTTATGCCTGAAATACTAGCTACTCAGGAGGCTGAGATCTTAGGATTGTGGTTCAAAGGCAGTGTGGGCAGACAAATTTGAGAGACTTTGATCTATAATTAGCCAACAAAAAGCCAGAATAAGAGGCATGGCTCAAGTGGTACAAGAGATGAAGGCAAGCAAGAGCTGAAGTTGAAGACCCAGTACTGACACACAAAAAAGAATAATAAGGAATAGAGATCTGAAGCTTCCCCATGAATGCAAATGTTTTTGAATCTAACAGTAAAATAGGCAAAAGTTTTGTAGCTGTATATGAGATCTGGGTGTAGTAACCAATGCTTGTAATTCCAGTATTTGGGAGGCTGAAGAAAAGATGATCATTGAGTTCCTGGCTACACAGCAAGATCCTATCTCAAAAAAGCAAAAAACAAGGGGTTGGGGATGTGGCTTACTGGTAGAGTTACTTGTCTAACATGAATGAAGTCCCAATCAAATCTTCTTTAGTACCACATAAAGAAAAAGCCAGAAGTGGTGCTGTGGCTAAAGTGGCAGAGTGCTAGCCTTGAGCAAAAGAAGTTCAGGGACAGTGCCCAGGCCCTGAGTTCAAGCCCCAGGACTGGCAAAATAAGCAAAAAACAAAACAAAACAAAGCCTGTAATCTCAGCTACTCAACAAGGAGAGAATGGGAAGATGGTTCAAGACCAGTGCAGGCTAAAAGTTAATTAAACCTCATCTCAATCAACAAGCTATGTATGGCAGTTTATTTTTGTATTCCCAGCTTCAAAGGAGACATAGGTACGGGAGGACTATGGTTCTATGCTGGTCCTAAGAAAAAATGGGAGACTCTATCTGAAAAACAACTAAAGCAAAAACGGACTGGAGGCATGATTCAAATGATAGATCACATGCTTAGCAAGTGTGAAGTCTGAGTTCAAATCCTACCATCAGAAAAAAGAAAAGAAAAGAAAAGGAAAATAGAAAAGTAAAAGGCCCAAGGAACTGGAGAGCTCCAAGATCCAAGGCAAAGTCTTCATTTTTTTTTATTGTGAAAATACCATACAGAAGAGTTACAATTACATGGGCAAGATAATGAGTACATTTCTTATCAAGCATTGTTGCCTCCTCCTTTGTTTCCCCTTCTTATTCCTTCCCATCTCCCCAAACAAGAGCATAGTAAAGCTACCAGCACAACTATGTTTATTGCAGCATTATTTACCATAGCTAAGATATGGAACCAACCCAGATGCCCCTCAGTACATGAATGGATCAAGAAAATGTGGTATATATACACAATGGAATTCTATGCCTCCATCAGAAAGAATGACATTGCCTCATTTGTTAGGAAAAGTCTTCATTTTTGTGGGATATGTACTCCTCTGGCAGTGTAGTGAAACCTCTGGACCCCTTCTCAAAATAATGTTTTCACATGCATAAACAATAATACATCAAATTACAAAGGAAATCAATCATATTGAAACTATCATAAAACCTTATCATTTTGTAGCCAGTTATGTCATTACTAATGTATTAATCACAAGTGTATAGATGAGAAGCATTGAGGTGATGGGTATGGTGACTTTTGAAGTTGCAACAATGTTGATGTGATTTCTGGTGATGATAAAGTCTCAGATAAAACTTTTTTTGGTGCTAGTCCTAGGGCTTGATCTCAAGCGGTCTACCACTTGAGCCACAGCTCCACTTTCAGCTTTTTGGTAGTTAATTGGAGGTAAGAATCTCATAGACTTTCCTTCCTGCACTGGCTTCGAATGGTGAACTGAGATCTTCAGAGTTAGAGTTACAGGTATGAGCCAATAGCACCCAGCTTGATACTGTTAATACTTTCATAGTTTCCTGCTTACATTCCTAACTTGAGGAAATGCTCAATTTCTGTTAGTGGTTCTTGGAGAAACAATCAAATCACTTTCAAATCCACATTCCTAATGGTCCCCATACATAGCTGGAAGTCTATGGAGAGCAGTTTAAGAAGCTCTGACCCAGAGTGTTAGACAAAGGACAATGGATGTCCTGTGGGCTGTGGGGACAAGCTGGGGGTTAGCAGAAGGCAACTGTGGTGGTTTCTCTTTCAAGACCTGTTTAGAGCAATCATGAGGTCTGGCAGTCCCCTCTTCCTCTTGGTCTGAAGTCAAGGGTGGGAGTGATGGTAGTGAAGGGTGGGGCATTACACTTGGTTAAAGTTTCAGGCCCTCCACACACTCATCCCAAAGGTAGACTTTTGCCATTTCCATGCCAGGGAATGTTGCTAGGGATTGCTCCATTTTTAAATTGAGACCTGTTTTATAGGGGCAATTGATTTCTCATCAGTCTAGAAATAATCTTGAAGTGGATGTACTATTGGCCCTGACATTTTCTGAAATAAGTGTTTTACTCTAGCACCCAAGCCAAACTTGGGGTTTTCAGAGAGAGTGGGTAGGGAAGATTATCAACGGGGTCAGGTACCCCAGAATACTTGTCATAATCAGCATTTGTGCCAAATCCCACATGCCTTTTCCTTACTTCCTGACTTTCCCACCTGTCAGCTGAGTCCCTTGCTGACCAGGGCAGTATCCTTTGGGCTGTGATCAAGTAGACATATGGTCAGAACAGCAGGAGGACTTGGCTGGTCTTACTTGTCTTTGACCCCATTCAGAACTCAACTTTGCCAATTCTCAGAAAGACCACATCCCCAGATCTTCCCATGATACTTTGCTGGGGGGGCACGTGGCCTGGACCTGTTTCTTTCTGCTCTTCTGCAAGCCCTCATGCATACTTAGTAATGAGCACTACTTGGCTGAGGGACAAGCTGCAGCTCGATTCCCACAGTGAGAGGTTAGGATTGTGACAGCCTTGTGCACTGGAGCCATTGGCTAGTAAAGAGGCTAGTTCTCAATGGAATATGCCTCAGTTAGCACAGAGCAGTATGCATTGGGGTTCAGGCTGACAGCTCCACATGCAGGAATGTGAAGGAGACTTAACTTTCTTTTCTTTCTTTTTTTTTCCCCAGTCGTGGGGCTTGAACTCTGGGCTTGGGCGCTGTCCCTCAGCTCTTCAGCTCAAGGTGAGCGCTTTACCACTTGAGCCACGGAGCCACTTACGGTTTTCTAGTGGTTTATTGGAGAAAAGAGTCTCACGGTCTTTCCTGCCCAGGCTGGCTTTGAACCGTGATCCTCAGATCTCAGCCTCCTGAGTAGCTAGGATTACAGGTGTGAGCCACCAGTGCCCGGCTTAACTTACTTTCTTGACTATAAAAGACACATATGCATATTCTTATTTTCTGAAACATAGGCAGAAGGAGGCTGAATGGGATTTTGAAAAAGCCCTGAATTACCAAGATTAGTTAAGAATAAAAGAAGGAAGCCACCCCCCTCCAGTCACTACAATCAGAAGTGAAGGAGAGGACATTATAATTGATCATATAGAAATAAAAAAATATTAAGCCAGGTGCCAGTGGCTCTTATCTGTAATTGTAGTAACTCAAGAGATTAAGACACAGTAGGTCACAGTTTGAAGTCAGCTTGGATAGAAAGTCTATAAAATTACATTCTAATTAACAAGCAGAACCTGGGGTAGAGATGTTGCTCAAGTTGGGTAGAGGTGTTGCTCACTGAGCAAACAAGCCCAGCAAGTGTGAAGTCCTGAGTTCAAGCTCAAGTGCTGACCAAAAAAAAAAATAGAAAGCAATATACTACAAACAATTGTATGACAATAAGTTAGACAACTTTGATGAAATGGCTAAATGTCCAGGAAGACACAAATTATCAGAATAACTAAAAATAAATGGAAAATCCAAATAAACCCACAACAAAAGAGATTGAATTATTAATCAAAACTATGCACTAGGGGCTGGGAAGGTGGCTCAGTGGTAGAGCGCTTGCCTTGCATGCCTGAGGCCCTGGGTTCGATTCCTCAGCACCACATAAGCAAAAAGAAAAAAGCCGAAAGTGGCGCTGTGGCTCAAGTGGTAGAGCACTAGCCTTGAGCTGAAGAGCTGAGGGACAGCGCCCAGGCCTAGAGTTCAGGCCCCACTACCGGACCCCCCCCCCAAAAAAAAAAACAAAAAAAACCCTACACACTAAAAGGCCAGACATAGATGGCTTCATTGGTAAAATTTACCAAACATTTAAAGAATTCCTATTCTTTACAAACCTTTTCAAAATATAGAGGAGGAGGTAATACTTCTCAAGTTATTATACTAGTCTTGTCTTACTGTGATACCAATAATGACAAAGACATCACAAGAAGAGCTCAGAGCAATAGCTGTTATGAATCAATGCAAAATCCTCAACCAAATATTAGCAAAGAAAAGTTAGCAATATATAAAAAAGGTTATATACCATGACCAAGTGGGATTTATCCCAGGATGCAAGGTTGTTTTAACACTAAAAATCAGTGTAATGCATTATATCAATAGAATAAAAACAAAAATATGATCATCTTGGTAGAGACAGAAAAAGTATTTGTAAAAATATCAAGATCCGTTCATGGCAAACTACATCCAACAAACTAGAAAAGACAGGAATTTCCTCAATCTGACAAGTACTATTCATGAGAAAGCCACAATAATACTACATTTAACATTACTTTTAATGATAAAGTACAGATGTTTTCCTCCTAATATTAGGAACAAGAGTGCTCACACTTACCATTTCCATTCAACATTGTACTAGAAGTTGTAGAAAGAATAATTAGACAGGAAAAGAAATAAAAGCATACAGATCAGAAGGGAAGAAGTAAATTATTCTTGCAGAGATGTCATGATCTCATACAGAGAAATTTATAAACATTCTATTAAAAATCTATTAGAACTAATGTTTAGTAGGGCTGCAAACAATGAACTTAATATAAAACTGTATTGCTATATACTTGCAATAAACAATTCCATTCCCAGTATCTCAAGAGAATAAATATATAGGGATATGTTAAAAAAAAAAACTGTGAATACTGGGCTGGTAGAGTGTTTGCCTAGCATGCACAAATCCCTGGGTTTGATTCCTCATTACCATATAAACAGAAAATGGCGGAAGTAGTGCTGTGGCTCAAGTGGTAGAGTGCTAGCCTTGAGCAAAAGAAGGTCTAGGACAGTGCCCAGGCCCTGTGTTCAAGCCCCAGGACTGGCCAAAAAAAAACCCAAAAAAACAAAAACGTGTACAGTGAAAGCTATGCAACATGAAAAAGTTAAAGACTGAACCAAATGGAAAGATACACCACGTTCATGGATCAAAACACTTAATATTGTCAAGATGCCAATACTGAAATTGAGTTATACATTCAACACAATTCCTATCACCATGTTAATTTCTTGATAAAAATGGACCAAATGAGCCTAAAATAGGTAGGAAATTCTACAATTTCAGAAAAGAACAGATAGATGACTCATACTTTCCTATCTCAAAATTTATACATAGCTATAATAAATAAAATAATGTTGCTCCCAGAACTTGAGGGGAAAAGGGTGAAAAAGTGAAGCAGTGGGCCTAACTGGACATGAATGAAAGTGAACTACACAACTTGTGGGTGGAGATGGGAAGGAAAGACTGAGAGAATGAGGGAACAGAAGACACTATAGGAAAGGAAATGTACTCATACCTGACTCATGTAATTGTAATCCCTCTGTATATCACCTCTATAATAACAATAAAGTAAATTAATTTAAAATAACAAAAAATGTTGCTAACCCAAGGACAGATGTATAGATCTATGTAACAGAATTGAGAGTCCAGAATAAGCCATTATATCTATGATCTGTTGATTTTTGAAAAGGATGTCAATCTCTTTCAATGGGAATAGTCTTTTTTTCCATTAACTTACATTAGTTTATACAGGGGCGTGATTTAAAATGAAAACTTTCTATTACAAATAATGCCATAAAGAAAGTGAAAATAGAATATGAAAAATGTAAGAAGATATTTGAAAATATGCAGAATATAAGAAATTAATCTGAAAAAATCATATGCCTGAAAAAAGACCGTGTCTAGAATATCTAAACATCTTTTACAAATCAATAATAGTAAGACAAATAACCCAAATAAAAATTGTCAAAAGACCTTAAAAGACATTTCTCCAAAGAAGATTCACATTTGGTCAACAATCCCATGAAAAGATGTTCAACCTAATTAGTTATCAAGGAAATAAAACCATAATGGATACCACTTCACACACACTGGGTAACTATATTCAGAACAATCAGGCATGTAGACAAACTGAGATCCTTCACATGAGATGGTAAGAATGGTGCAGCCACTTTAGATGAATCTGGAAGCCCCTCCAAATCTTAAACACAATTAGCTTTTGGCTCAACACTTCCATTCTTAGGTTTATAACCAAGGTACCTGAACATACAGTTCACACACACACACACACACACACACACACACACACACACACACACACACACACACACACTTACATAAAACTGGGTGCCTGTAATCCTAGCTACTGAGGAGTCTGAGATATGAGGATTGAGATTCAAAGCCAGCCAGAGCTGATAAATCCAGGAGACTTATTTCCAATTAACCAGCAAAAAGCCAGAGGTAGAGGTACAGCTCAAGGGGTAGAGTACCAGCCTTGAATGGAAAAGGCAAGAGAGAATTCCAAGTCCTGAGTTCAAGCCTCAGTCTTGGTATATACAAAGTAAGTTCTACTATAACAGCACATCCATATTAATAGGTATAAGACCATTAAAAAGTGAAAATGAAGTTCTAGTATATCACAATATATCCATATTAACAGGTATAAGACCATTAAAGAGTGAAAAGAAATATAGGGTAGAGGGGCTGGGAAGTGGTAGAGCGCTTGCCTTGCATGCCTGAGGCCCTGGGTTCGATTCCTCAGCACCACATAAGCAAAAAGAAAAAAGCCGGAAGTGGTGCTGTGGCTCAAGTGGTAGAGTGCTAGCCTTGAGCTGAAGAGCTGAGGGACAGCGCCCAGGCCCAGAGTTCAGGCCCCACGACCGGACCCAAAAAAAAAAAAAAAAAAGGAAAGAAATATAGGGTAGAGACAAGGACCACATTCAGACCTACCACTTGAGCCACGATTTTACTTCTGTTTTTTTTTTTTTTCCTGATTAATTGGAGATAAGCGTCTCATGGACTTTCCCTGCACAGGGCTGGCTCTAGTTTCAAATTCATGATCCTCAGATTACAGCCTCCTTGAATAGCTAGGACTACAGGCATGAGATACTAGTGCCCAGTGTTTTTTTTAACTTCTCAAATCACAGGAACTTTATTATCTAGTTAGACTCATGAATCACTATTATGCTGAGGGAGAAGACATAAGTCCCAGGTACCATTATTTCCAATAATAACAGTTGTTAACGTTTATATATACAGACCTTCCAATATTTCAGACATGGCCCTAGCCACAAATTTAATCTCTACAACACCCCTATGAAGCAGTGCTATTATTTCCATCCTATCACAGATAAGAAAAGGAGACATTGAACAGTGAGAGGGCTTGTCCAAGGTCATCTTGCTATAACTCACAACACTGGAACCAAAGTTTGTGCTTAGAACTCCTTCAGATGATATCAAACTTTAGCATTCATGACAGTTTCTGGGGAATACATGAGCTGATTGTATGGTTCAAGTGGTAGAGCACTTGTCTAGCAAGTGCCAGAAAAGCACAGACTATACAGCACAACTTTCAGATACTCCAAGTGAGGAAGACTGCTGTGTTACTGGAATGTGTGTGTCTAACAGGTTACCAAGGAACCCAACACCAAGGTTGCTTCTGCAAGGGTCAATTTTTGAGAATTACTAAGCTATTTTGCTGTCCATCCTCTAACAGCAGCACACAGGTCAAACCAGTACTGGCAGTATTCAGGAAGGTAGCACAACTTCTCCTCTGCCTCACCCTTGCAGAATGTCCCTTGCACAGCTCCACATCAAGGGCGTTGTCTTATTCACACCAGCCTCAGACTCAATTAGCTAAATGCAATCTCATCCATTAAAAGCATTGATAAATCAGTCCCTGGCTGTCAGATTGCCCCAGCTGCTGCTGAATTAATGTCCATGCTGTCATTTGCCTGGTGCCTACAGCCAATTGATCTCACAGGTTAATAAGATTAACTCAAGATTAACTCAGCCAGACTGCCTGCAGCCTACTGTGTCCCCCAAAACTTAAGGAGGTTCAGGCTTGTCCTTGGAAGAAGAAAGCTGTTTCTCTCTAAAGAGAGTATCATTCTAGGAGAGTAAAGGCTCCTCATTTGACTAAGAAACAAATTGCTTACAAGTTTGGGTGGTGTCTTCCTAGGGAAAGAGGGCAGCAACCTTGGAGTTGGACACATCTAGCTTTGACATGCTACTTCAACATGACCTAGCCTGTCGTCTCTGAATTGAAGTTTTCTCATTGATAAAACAGGTCTATAGTCTGTATCTGGCTGGTCTGGATTCCTAGAAGGGAAAGGATCATAGGGCCCACAATAATGTTGGGAATGCGGTATCCATGATCCATCAATGTTCTTGACAATGAGTTTTCTCTTTAAAAAAATCTCTCAAGCCAGGTGCTGGTGGCTCACACCTATAATCCTAGCTACTCAGGAAACTGAGATCTGATGATCACAGTTCAAAGGCAGCCCGGGCAGGAAAGTCAGTGAGACTCTTATCTCCAATAAACCACTAGAAAACTGGAAGTGGCGCTGTGGCTCAAGTGGTAGAGCACAGCTGAAGAGCTGAAGGGCAGCGCCCAGGCCCAGAGTTCAAGCCCCACGACCGACAAAAATAAAAATAACAATAAAAATAACAATAAAAATAAAAATAACAATAAAAATAACAATAAAAATAAAAATAACAATAAAAATAACAATAAAATCTCTTGAATGGTGGGGCTCTGGTGGTAGAGTTGAGCCAGTCGAGCAAAAAAGTCAAGAGAGACTGTAAGGCCCTGAGTTCAAGCCTCAATATTATCATAAAAAAGATTCCAAAATTCAAAATCCCTTAGGCTAGGGAGATCACACACACACACACACACACACACACACACACACACACACACACACACGAATCTCCTTAATATTTGCCTAAGACCTTATGGCCTTGCTCATCATGGCGGTCATCTCTGCTAGGCAGTCCTCAGAGAGTGGATGTTTTCATGTTCCACCCAGGTTCCACCTCAAGGACAAATGACTTACTCTTCTAACTGGTAGTGAAGGCATTTTGTTATTAATCCTCTTGGGGAATCACCTTGTCAAATGTCTCTCCTGCTTCTCCAGCAGCAACTTCACCCCAACTCAGAGCAATTCTAGGGATTGGCTCAGCTCCATAGTTTCCCCTCGGGCTAACAGAGGGCTATTGCTGAGACAATGTAGTAATTTATGTAGTCCTGATTCCTCAGCCATTGCTCCCAGTTGAGGATCCCAAGAGCCTCCCAAACAAACTTCCTGCACACTGAAGTTAGCCTCAGACTGCTTTCTGGGGTGACCAACCTCCCTTGGCAATTTGCAGGGTGAAAGGTGAGTCAACACACATTCTGCCATTGGCCCAACACAGCTCAGAGATACAGCTCACTGCCACTCTACTCTCTACCCACTAATGGTTTGTAAGCAATTTCTCTTAAAAATCAGCTTAAGTGGTTCATGCTTGTACTCCTACCTACTCTTGAGGCTGAGAGCTGAGGACAGTGACTGAAAGCCAGCCTGTGGAGATAAGTCCATGAGATTCATATCTCAACCACTAAAAAGCTGGATGTGGAGCTGTGGCCCAAGTGGTAGAGTGCTAGTCCTGAGCAAGCAGCAAAAAAGACAGTGCCTGGGCCCTGAGTTCAAGTTCCAGAATTGATATATACACAAAATAATGTCAACTTACCATTTTTCTATCATACCTTTCTTTTTTATTCTTATGTCAAAACCAAAAGATATTTATCAGAGTTAAAAATCAGGACACACTACCTGGAAAAGGATTATTGTGCACAGTCCTACTATCATAGACAAGTGCTGCTGAGACCTTGAGTACATCCTTCTGGATTGTTTCCTAGGCTTCACAAAGATGAGAATACTACTGTAAATATTGTCTTGTTTGCTTAGACTTTCTCTCATGCCTGTAATCCCAGCTGCTTGGGAAGCAGAGATAGGAGGAGCTCACTTTAAGGCCAACCTGGGTAAAGAGTTAATAAGACCCTATTTTGAAAACAAACCAATTGTGGTGTCATATACCTATAATCCCAGGTGCTTGAGAGGCAGAAGTAGAAAGGTATATTGCAAGACTTGCCCTGAACAAAGTCAAGAGTCTATATAAAATAAATAGAGCAAAAAGGGCTAGGGACATGGCTAAAAGTAGTAGAGTCTCAAGTTCAAACCCTATTACCTCCCGCAAAAAGAGACTGGTCTTGGTTGCTCATGTCTGTGATCTCAGCTTCTCAGGATGCAGAGATGGAGAGGAACTAAGTTCAAGAATATCCCAGACATGGGAAGCAGTGCTGTGGCTCAAAATGATAGAGCACTAGCCTTGAGCTGAAGAGCTCAGGGACAGTGTCCAAGCCTAGAGTTCAAGCCCCACAACTGAGAAAAAAACCAAACAAAAACAACAACAAAAAAAGAGTAGCCCAGACAAAAAATAAGAAAGACCTCATAGCAACAACAATGAGGATGGATATGGTGACCCTGGCCTTTCATCCTAGCCACTCAGGAGGCATAAGTAGAACAACTGTGGTCCAGAACTGCTTGTGGGAAAAATGAGACCTTTTCTTAGAAATAGCCAAAGTAAAATGGGCTGATGGCATGGCTCAAGTGCTAAGTGCAACTTCCTAGCAAGCATGAGACTTAGTGTTCAAATCCTAGTATGGCAAAAAGAAATGAAAAGACAAAGAAAGACAGAAAGACAGACAGACAGACAGAAAGAAAGAAAGAGAAAGGAAAGAAGGAAGGAAGGAAGGAAAGAAAGAGAGAGAGAAAAAAGAAAGAAAGAAAAAAAAGAAAGGAGGGAGGAAGGAAGAATAAAAGAAAAGAAAGAAAACAGAAAGGGTGAATGTGATTAAAGTACATTATATGCATTTATGAAAATTATCACAATGAAATTCCTATACTACTCAATTAATACGTACTAATAAACATGACTTTTCAAAAAGAAAATAAAGCTGGGGTGTGCGGCTCAAGTAGTGCAGTACTTGTGTAGGACACACAAGGCCTTGAGTTTAAACCCTAGTATTGCCAAAAAAAAGCATAAGATTTATTCTTTACCACAAGGAGTGATTTGAAAGCTTTCTCACCAAAAATAGCGGGGAGTATTATTGGGAAATGCCCAGATGAAGCTGTAGCCATTAAAGAAATGTGAAAAGGGTACCTATACAAATGGAGAAATTATTTGTTAGTCATGTATCTGGTAAAATATCTGTCTAAAGTATCACAAAGAACTTTCACAGTGGATACCAGTGGCTTACACTTGTAATTCTAGCTACTCAAGAGGCTGAGATATGAGAATCTCAGTTTGAAGCCAGCAGTAAAGTCCACAAGACTTATCTTCAGTTAACCACCAAAATCTGGATGTGGCTTGGGGCTACTTATAGGAAAGTTTTCCCTGCCCCCTGCCCCCTGCCCCGTGTGCCGGTATTGGGGACTTGAACTCAAGGCTTACACTGTTTAATGTATGCCCTGTACTGGAATTGAAGGTCTTAAATATTAGAGAGCATGTCCATTTTGATCACTGGTATATCCACAGTTAGTGGAATGTCATAGGTGCTCAATAAATGCATGGTGAATGAGAAATGAAGGTACTAGATACAAGGTACAAGATACCACCAGGGTACTATTTCTGCTGCAATTCTTCTTCATCTTTGCTTTTTCCCCTCTTTCTTTCTTTTCTTTTCTTTTTTTGTTTTGTCAGTCTCAGGGCTTGAACTCAGGGCTTGGGTGCTATCCTTAAGCTCTTTCTGCTCAAGGCTAGTGCTCTACAACTTTGAGCCACAGAACCATTTCCAGTTTTCTGGTGGTTAATTGGAGTCTCATCGACTTTCCTACCCAGGCTGGCTTTGAATCGCCAAGCTCAAATCTCAGCCTCCTAAGTAGCTAGGATTATAGGCGTAAACTACCAGTACTCAGCTTCCTCCCTCCCTCCTTCCTTCCCTCCCTTCTTTCCTTCCTTCCTTCCTCCCTTTCATCTCACCATTTAGTCTGGTTTGCCTGGAAGGCATGATCATCCTCCTGCTTCCATTTTCTGGCTGCTAGGATGGCAGACATATACCACCACATCCAGTTCCTGTCAATCTTCAATTTAGTTTTGATAGAGTTTACCACAAGGTATCAGCTGCTACCCAATCACAGACTAGCATACTGGCTGCAGTCCCAGATATAGGGGACTGTGGTTGACAGCTAGCTTTTGTCCTTCCCACTGATTGGGAACCTCCTGAGATGAGGGGGCATAGGTATCATCTCTACTGAAGGATGCCTGCCTAGCAAGTTCAAGGCCCTGAGTTCAAATCTTAGTACCATAAAAAACCGAGAGTAGTTATTACTGTTTTAATTTCAGCTTCTGCCTATCTTTCCCTGATTCCAGAAACCTGAGGTTCCTCTTGCAGCAGAGCACAGCATCCACCTGCTCACATGCATATGGGGTTGTGCTGGCCCGCTTGGATGGGCATCCTCCTCAGTTACCTTTGGTTTGCATGCTTCTTAACGGTCTCAGCATGTATCTCCACAGGAATGGCGTGGAGAGTGGCTCCCTACCACTTTGGACAAGGCTACCTGGGTGGGGCAGTGGGATCCTCAATTGGCCTTCAGCCTCATTTCCTGGGCAGAGCCAGGGGCTGGAGAAATATATCTACAAATTTTGTCAGTATCTGGAAAATTCTCAGTCCCCAAACATTGCACATAACCTCCACGGCCAAGTTACTTTCCTAATTCTGGTTGCCATGACAATGTGACTTAATGATGGAGCAATTTTTTTTCTTAAAATAATTCCACCCGTTTCCATATCAACAGGGATTTATTTTGGTTCCGCACACAGAGAGGGCTTGATAGCCAGCACCTGACAGCCCCTTCTGCACTTAGAGAGGAACTGAGATTTCCAGGGGACCATTTGAGAAGTGGCACAGGGACCTTGGTATACCGATGTGGCCATGGCCTTTGAAGAAGATAACATACTGTGGGCATCTCACAAATTCCTCTTTGGAGTTGTTGAGGTGAGAGGATGAAGAACAGGGAAGAAAAAGCCTGTTTGGGTGTTTCCTGAAGTCTAGGACTTATATAAAAAAATGTCCTGAGCTGGGAGTGGTGGCTTGTGATCCCAGCACTTAGGATTGAGAGTTGGAAGACAGTTTGGGCTACATAGCAAGACTCTGTCTCAAGAAAAAAACAACAAACAATAAAACCATAACAAAACAACCTGTCCTATTGCTGGGTCTCCCTCACGAGACCACAGGACAGGAAGGGTGACAAGAGGAGGCAGGGCTGCACAGTGCCCATAGCAAGTGACCATCTGTGTTTAAACTGGCTTTATGTGACAATTCCTTCACCAACTAACTCAATTCACCAGACATTACTAAGAAGCTACTAGGGACCAGCCCTATACAGGAGAATGGGGATGGGAAAACCAAGATGTATCCCTTCCCTTGGGAGCCACAGTATGGTGATAAAGATTCTACAGGTATTGGAACTCCTGAATCCCCAAGGGAACTTATTGTAAAGCAAGCTGGGATGTATTAGGTGTTGTGCAGAATTCTGCCTTTCTCACATGCTTCCAAGCCCTCATGGCTTTCTTTGAGTAACCAAGAGCTAGGCAATTCAGACATTGGTGGACAAAACAGGAAACATTTCCCCTTCAGTTCCTACAGTCCTTTGCGGAATGCTCTGTTCTGTGGATTTCAGCTATACAGTATGTCTGCTGGAATGGGCAACTGCTGTCTGAGCAAGGAAGTCTGCTTTGCTTTCTGAGGTACTTCTCTAAGTCCCTGGGGGTTTAATAAATAAGGAGAAAAAGATAGAACTGCCAGGGTAGTTAACAAACCCAGCTGTTTGGCTGCAAGGCAAGGAAATTGCTGAGGAAGTCTAGGTCAGTGATCTGAAAATGTCTTCAAATTCAAAGCCCTGGATCTTCTCAATAAACACTGTGCATGAATGCATACTTTGGAGTGCTTCATTCTGAGGGAGCTATGTAACCCAGGAGGGAAATCCCAACCCTGTCTCTTCCTGAGTATCATAATCTTGAACAAGTAGTTACTGCTTGTGCCTTGTATACAAAATGTACATAATGATCACATCTAATTTACAGGAAGTTCTGTGTGTGTGTGTGTGTGTGTGTGTGTGTGTGTGTGTGTGTGTGTACATGTGCGCACACTAGTACTGGGCATTTGAACTCACTTGGCTTTTTTGCTCAAAGCTGGCACTCTACCACTTGAGCCACAGCTCTCCCTCTAGCTTTCTGCTGGTTAATTGGAGATAAGATTCTCACATTTTTTTCATGGACTGGCTTCAAAGTGTGATCCTCAGATCTCAACTTGTGTGTGTATACATGTGTGTGTGTGTGCACGTGCGTGCAAGTGTGAACACATGTACTTGTCCTGGAGCTTGAACTCAGGGCCTAGGTGCTGTCCTTGAGCTTGTTTTGCTCAAGGATAGTGCTCTACTACTTGAGCCACAGCTCCATTTCCAGTTTTTTGATGGTTAATTGGAGATAAGAATCTCATGGATATCCTTGCCTGGGCTGGCTTTGGGTAGTGATCCTTAGATTTCAGCCTCCTGAATAAGTAGGATTATAGGGGTGAGCCACGGGCACCCAGCAGATCTCAGCCTCTTGAGGAGCTAAGGATTGTAAGTATGAGCCATCTGTGTCCAGTTATAGGAATGTTCTTAAAGATTAAATGAATTGGCATTTATAAAGGGCCTGACACATAATAGGTACCAAAACAATGAGTTCATTCATTCAACAAATACAGAATGCTATCTGAGCACTGAACATATTAACAATGGGGACTTGACAATGAAGAGGATGGACGCTGCTGCCCTCATAGAGATCATATCATATCAAAGAAGATGCAAAGTATGAGGCAGCCATATAGACAGGGGATAAAAAGAGCATGTTTGTCAGGAGAAATGCAAGTGCAAAGGCCCTGTGGTGGGAAGGGAAAGCATGACTGTAGGAGCCAATGCATTTTAAGCTGTGAGGGAAGGAGGGCATGGTATGAAAAGATGACACAGAGGTGGGCAAAAGCCATACTACTTGAAAGTCTTGGATCAGATCAGATCTAACTTGAATCAGATATCTAGAACTGCTTAATGCTATTGGAGGCTCTGGGTTTGGGATACAAATGTGACCTGACTGCTCTCCATCATGGCCCACAGTGCTAGGAACCATACTCAGCATTTCCCACTTCTCCCCAAGTTTCTTGAACTTGAAAGCCCATTGGTGTCAAGTGTAGCTGCACAGGGTACATGCATTACTAGTCTGCTACAGTTAGCTAGAGCTGGACAGCACAGGTTTGTGTTTCAGATTTCCTCTTCCAGCCTGTATGGAACCTATGAACATAGGTTCAAATCCTTGCTTTCACTTATTAGCAGTGTGGCCCTGGAAAAATCATATCAATCCCATAGATCTCAGTCTGCTCACTTGTGGAATGGTATACAAATGATCTACTCACAGAAGTTGTGATGATTAAATGAGTGTCAGTGAGAGAATTGCAGTAGCCCTCTCCCTGATGCCTATAAAATGTTGCTGAAAGCCTGTGGCCAAGCGGTGGGTAATCTTTGGCTTTGTGATTGAATTGTTAAAGGATGGCGAGTGCTGCCAGGAGTCACAGAACCCCAGAAAAAGGGCAGTTAACTGTGGTGATCACGAGCACAGAGAACATGCAGTTACCACAGTGTGCAGATTTTCCCTTTCATCTTTAGGAATCTCCAAAACTTGTCCATCCGACTCTAAATCCCTCTCAAATCCCTTCCTTCTTGCATTCATTGGTATGTCCCAAAATTAAAACCCTGTTTGTTCTCATGTAAACAGTTGCAAGCCAGGTGTTTGTGGCTCACGCCTGTAATACTAACTACTTAGGAGGCTGAAATCTGAGAATTGAAGTTCCATGCCAGCCAGGGCAGAAAGGTCCATGACACTCTTAATTCCAAATAATCAGCAAAAAACCTGGAAGTGGAAGTGTGACTCAAGTGGTAGAGCCTCGAATAAAATGGACGAGTGAGAAAGCAAGGTCCTCAATTCAAGCCGCAGTACTGGTGTGTGCATATACAAATATGCACACACAGAACAGTTCTAAGAACTTCCTACTTACTTCTCTTCCTTTATCAGATCTTGTGCTCCTGCCATCCAGCCTCCATGGGGGCCATGAGGAGGCATCTAGACACATGAGTCATATGAGATCATTTTTTGCCTCAGGATAAAAGCCAGATCCTCCACCCAGCAGCATGGCCTCCCCAACCTGGCCTCTACCTCTTCTTAATACCCCACACTACTTCCTTTGAGAACCCCACTCCTGCCCCACAATGCTTTTTCCCCCACTCCAACTCTTTCTGCACTTAGTAGCAGTTTATCCATTCTCTTAGGATCTCTTTAAAGGTTTCCTAACTTAACCTGATTGCACTTGGTGATTCCTTCCTCCTGAACCCCACAGGACTGTTTTCTCTTTATTGGTGCTCATGGATTCTTGTCTTACACCAGGTAGTGAGACATCTGAGAACAGAGAACAGCCCTGTGAGCAGAGCTACAACATGGTACATCATCACAGTCCCAGTATTCAAGCCATCTAAGTCCAGGGATTCTGAGTATCACAGTTTCCAGTGTCCAAGCAGGCATCATGCAGGAGAGATGGAGGCTGAATGGAGGCTGAACTTAGGAGTTGAACTGGAAAAGCATCAGCCCACCCACAAGGGGCAGCACTCCTCACTTTTAACTGATGCCTCCATTGCCATCTTTGAGTCTTTTTTAAAAGTACATTGCCAATTAACTTAAATTTGTAACATTATTTTGGTACTGGGGATATAGGTTTTGCACATGCTAGGTGGATTTTTTTTTGTGCTGGTCTTGGGTCTTGAACTCAGGGTCAGGACACTGTCCCTGAGCTTTTTTGCTCAAGGCTGGAGCTCTGCTGCTTAAGCCATAGCTCCACTAATGGCTTCTTGGTGGTTGAGATAAGAGTTTTACATATTTTCCTTCCCTGGATTGGCTTTGAACTGTGATTCTCAGATCTCACCCTCCTGAATAGCTAGGATTAAAGGAGAGAGTCACTGATGCCTGGCACCCCAGATTAAACACACTTTTTGAGGTTTTAACTCAAGGTCTTATGCTTTCCAGGGAGGTATTTTACCACTTGAACCAGCCCTATTTGGCTTCATTATTTTTCAAATAGTGTCTTGCTTTTTGTCCAGGCTAGCTTCCTCTATTTATACTTCCCTCATAGCTGTGATGACACGCACGTGCCACTATGCCCAGTTTTACTCCCTTTCAGTTCTAGAGTTTGAATTCAAGGCTTTGGACTGGCAGTCTACTACTTGAGCCATGAATTCATCCCTGCTTTATGCTGGTTATCTTGGAGATGGGTTCTTTGAGAACTTGTTTTTTGCGGGGACTTGGGCCTCAGATTGTAACCTTCCATATCTCAGCCTCTTGAGTATGTAGGATTATGGGCATGAGCCACTCATGTTTTCACTATGCCCAGATTTTTATTGGTTCAGATGAGGTCTCATCAGAACCTTTTGCCTGGACCAGCCTTTACCCGTGATCCTCCTGAATAGCTGGAATTACAAGCATGAGCCACCGTGTCTGGCCACCCCTGGATTCTTAAATTATTTTTAATCTATGTAGACCACAAAAAAACCTGACCCTTTATGCCACACTTTGTCTTTCAGCCTATAAGTTTGCAAATTAAGAACCCATTTTTGTGTGAGTGGAATGAAGAAAAGAAGAAAGTAAAGGAGAAAGGAAGGAAGGAAGGAAGGAAGGAAGGAAGGAAGGAAGGAAGAAAGGAAGGAAGGGAGGGAGAGAGGGAGGGAGGGAGGGAGGGAGGGAGGGAGGGAGGGAAGAAACTTATCTGGTTTCAGGTTTCCTATTGATACTCTACATTTCAAACGTTGGGGAGAATTCATCCCTAGTCAGTTCAGAAGCTATTTGATTTGCCTTTTTGGTGCAAAGACATGAAAGTCAAAATCAAAAGCCCAATTTTTCTATTATTCCCTTTGAAAATAAAGCTTAACTTCCTTTTACTTGGTGGTTCTAACAATATCAGGTCTTCTGTCAACCCACAGGCCTTGAGAGCAGGCTAACTACAATGCTGTGTCACCCTCGTTTTGAGATGTGAACCGCCCTAGAAAGGAAGGCCATAGAGGACACAGAGCCCATTCCTCTGCTGGTGGATTTGCTTAGCCTGGCAATCTTGTATGCACAAATTGTGCAGAGGATAGCAATGGTTCCATTCTTGCCAACTCTCCCATCCCATGCCAACTAGTTACACCCCAAATGAGAGCAGCTGGAACTGAGGTATCAAGGACTTTCATTCCTTTCAGGATCCAGATCACTGCCTGCCCCTGACGGAGGGGGAATCCCATAACTTACTTGGTGGGATAACCCAGAGGCCTTCAGGAGGGACTTGCATTTCCTATAAGTCTGGCACAGCAGACAATGAGCTGCTGTACCCTGTTTAGGGTTCAAGACCAGGTCCTTGTTTCCCAGCTGGCAGAAGGTGTTAGTGAATGGCCCAGAGTGGAGGCAGTCACCAAGGTCACCCCCACTTTCTGGGGAGAGCCTGAAATCAGAATCTAGTCAGTAGGTTGTAGCATGGATAGAGGACAGGCCTGGCTTCTTGGTTGCAGTGGGGATCACATTAAGAACCACTGGAGCTCCAGAGTTCCCCACGGAGTGGGGCCTCTCATCAAACTACAAGACCATTCAACTCCAGCCTCTGACAAATCCTGCTCCCTACTCCTTTCAGGGACTGTAGAGTAGCCTACCTTCTAGACTCTAACAAATCTCCTACATGCTCATCTGTTTTCTGGAGAAGTTAGTGTATGGTAGTGACCTGCCTTGGCCCCTTTTCTCTCTTGCCCTTTTTCTTTGTTGACTGCAATTGTTTTAAATGATTCTGTGATCATCTGGAAAAATGATTCTTAAATCATCTCAGTTGCCATGGCTGCTGTGCTCCCAGTCTGCTCACTTGCATCTCCCAGAGCCTGGGGGACATCTTCACCTAGGTGTCTATTTCTCGTAGTCTTAAATTTACTGCATTAAAGATAGAACAATCTTCCACTACCCTAAACCTTCGTTTCCCTGACTTCTCTATTTCTGCCAGTGCTGCTCCACCTCCTAGATCCTAGGCTGGAGAGCTCAGCATTATCCAGAACAACCTCTTGCTTAGGCTCATTTAGTGTCACCTTCATCCCTACAGAACACAAAAGCCCACTTCTTCTAAGTATTGTCCCTATTGACCCCAATCAGCCAGCTTTCCTGCCAAACCTCTAAGCTAAGATTTCTTAACATTTTTGTGGCTTGGTTTCCTTTGGGAGTCTAATGAAACCCACAGACTTCTCCTCAATGATTTTTACAAGCATAAAACAAACACATTGGGTAACAAAGGAAGACAGTTGGACTTAAAATTGTCACTATAAATGTTTTAAAATTTAAGCTTGGCATCAGCGACTCACATCTGTAATTGTAGCTATTTTGGATGCTGAGATCTGAGGATGGTAGTGAAAGCCAGCCTAAGAAGGAAAGTCCCTGAGACTCTTATCTCCAATTAACTACCAAAAAGCCAGAAGTAGGGTTGAGAACACTATTCTTGAGCCAAAAAGTTAAGGTATGGCACTCAGGCCCTAAATTCAAGCCCCGGTACCTACACCTACACACACACACACACACACACACACACACACACACACACACTATGGCATAGTCACATATTTTTCATTATTAATATATTAAGTAATAAGATTTAGTGGCTAGTCCAGAACTATAAATATTTGAAGTATTCTTGAGTGAACAAGATTCAAGATGTCAGCACAGATACTGCTAATGTTGCTGTAGTGTTCTGCTTGGGCTTATCATGGAAGTAAAGCTAAACTTTAATCAGAGGTTCATAGAATTAAAAGATGTCACTTTTCTTTCCTATTCAAGTATATGGAATCCTGGCTTGGCACCTATGTGCCATGGGGGAATCTACACGGTGGCTTTCACTTCATCTCTGTATTTCCTTAAACAAATGCCATAACATTTGATGCTAGGAATCTGGCATTTGGCACTGGGCCAAGTTGGCCCCACTTTCCATGCAGAGCTTTCTGCCACAGTTTAGGGCTGGGACCCATAGCAGCCTGCCCAGAGTAGAACTATCAGGGCAGTTCTCACAGGCTAGCTTTCCCACCCTTCCTGCCCTAAGAGTTCAGGCTCAGTTTCAGTGGCTTACTTCTCTCCACCCACACAATCAAAATGACTTCCTCAAGGCCACCAGGCTAGTGTGAAGCATCTGGTTGAAGTAGTCATCTCTAAGATTCCATTCAGAGCTATGGAGATCCCACCTTTCTGCCTACGTTCTTCTCCTAATTCTGGCAGCTGGGACTCATCCAGTGTAGGCTTACAGGGTGATTTCGATACTTAGCATATTGTTTGGCAGTACCAGAATTTGAACTTTACACTTGCTAGGCAGGGGCTCAACCACCTGAGCACATCCCTGAATTTCTCCAAGCTTCTATGGACTGAGATTTTCCTATTTAAATTTCGCATGTAGCTGGGATGACAGGCATACGCTACCATCTATTTGTATCTTGCTACCAGATGTGAAGTGTCCAGCAATACATGAGTTAGTTCTGTTCAATAAGTAACTCTTACTCCAAGTGACAATTGTGCCATAAGTGGAAATACTAAATAGACACTGCATAGAAGATTGCTTAGTGCTTCAGGAATCCTTGTTGGCCTTGGTATCCCTCCCAGCTTCCCCTGATTTGAAATCCCCATGAGTTTCCAGCTTGCATAGGGAGGCAGAAGTCCCTCTCTCATTGTGGCCACTAAAGTGATTAGTTCCAAATATAAGTGTTGTCAGGCCAAGGCCTTTGCTAAATCAAGAGATGCTACCTGGGCTGGGATGGGTGCTGGTGGCTCATGCCTACAAACTTTGGAGCCTGAAATCTGTGGATCATGGTTTGACATTAGCCAGGGCAGGAAAGTTCATGAGACTCATGTCCAACTAACCACCAAAAAAGGCCAGAAATGGAGCTGTAGCTCAAGTGGTGGGGCTTGAGCAAAACAAACAAACAAACTCAGGGATAGAGACCAGGCCATGAATTCAAGTCCCAGGAGTGGTGCCAAACTAATAAAGAAAGAAAAGAAAGAGAAAGAGATGCTACCTGGGCCTGACAAATGCTACCAGGGAGGGTGAATGTGGCAGATAGTATCTTTCACTTTCTGTCACCTGGGAGCACTGAGGGCTCAGCTTCCAGAGAATGAAGATCCATTTTGGAAAGCTTCTGCCTTGCAACCAGAGCCAGAGCATGGGTACCTTCACCTGGGCTGCAGATATGCCAGCTCTTGCTACACTCCTGGGAAGGAACCTTTTCTAAGTAGGAGCTGTCATGAGCTACCCTGATGCTTAACTCTTGGCTTTCCATGAACCAGTGTAGTGGCCTAAAAATATTTGGTCCCCATTTCCCAGGCCAAAATGATCCAGGAAATACGTGAAACCTCTGCTTGGTAAAAAGGGCTTCTCTTATTTAGTTTGATCTGCACTCTGATGGAAAGGATTAGTCACTAATTGCAGAAATAATATTCTGTCACTTTCAAATTATGTCTCTGACACATAATGAATACTTACATAGGGCTACTTATTATGGTGCATTCTAAAGCACTCTTTTATATTAGGTCAAAGCACATGAAATTGCAGGTATTCAGTGGCTTTGAGAAATTCCATAGGACTCAGTATAATACGTTTATTTTTTGGCAGTACTGGGGATGGAACACAGAACTTTGTGCTGTCAGGAAGATGTTCTGCCACTTGAACCATATCCCAACCCTTTCACATTTTTGGGGATAGATCTAAGATACTCTTATTTGCACTTTCTGTACAGCTGAGTTCATAGAGATTCATCAGCATGCCCAGTTATTGGTTCAGATGGGGTCTTGTTAGCTTTTCTGCTGAGTTGTCCTCAAACCACAATCCTCCTGATATCTACCTCCAGAGCAGCTGGGATTACAGGCATAACCCATAGCTCCTGGCCTTAACGTAATATAGTTTTTCATTTGTTTCACACAGAATTCCTGGATAGGTACTTTTAGCCCTATTTCACAGAATACTAAATCATGGCAAGGTGAAAAGATTATATGATAACTGGTAGTCAAAGTCTGTCAACTCTCATGCTCTCAATTTTTTTTTTTTGGTCGGTCTTGGGGCTTGAACTCTGGGACCGGGCGCTGTCCCTCAGCTCTTCAGCTCATGGCAAGCGCTCTACTGCTTGAGCCACAGTGCTACTTCTGGTTTTCTAGTGGTTTATTGGAGATAAGAGTCTCACGGACTTTCCTGCCCAGGCTGGCTTTGAAACGCGATCCTCAGATCTCAGCCTCCTGAGTAGCTAGGATTATCTCAATTCTTGAGATAGCATAGAAGACTCAAAGTAATCATGTGAGGAGAAATAAGGCTTCAAGATTAGTTTCCTAGCTAACGCTAGAAGTTACCTGGCTGGTTTTTCTTGTGACTTTTTTAGAGGAGAGGATGCATGGGGGCCTGCCATAGAAGGCTCCAAGGTGATGTGATGATAAAGTTAGTTTGCGGGCATTAAGAGCAAGGCAGTATTCAAAGCTAATCCATGGATGAATGCCTCCATGTGGGCATCCATCCATGGAAGAGAACTCCATTGGGAAGCTCCCATGTACATGAAGGGCAGACATTAGCCTGACTCTGTCCCCTGGCCAGCTGGAAGAGGGGGCTGGAAAGGTGTAAGCTCAGGGGCGAAGCCACCATATGTCTGGGATTTTGAGTTTCTATGAGACTGCCTTGTTTTCCTTCTGTGGGCCTGATTTTTCTAGGAGGCTACAGCCTGTGGGAGCAGACAGAAAGAAGCTGGGTTGTGGCCTGATGTTTCATGAGTCTGGTACCCCTGAGGGGTTTCTGACTGGAGGGTAAGAGGAGGAATGGAGCGACTGTGCTGTACTCTCCAGGCAGTGGAAGAACTGGGCATATCGGGCTAGTGACCAAAAGCTCCCTTCCAGGCTGCCAGGATGCAACTCTTTTCTACTAAGGCAGAACTGCTCAGAACCCCTGGCTAGCCCTTGGCTTGGTACTGATAGCCAGCCAGCTGAGGAGGGCAGGCCAGGGAAGAGGGGAGGTTTGGAAGTCACCAAGCAGTGGGCATGGGGCCACCACCTTTGCCCAAGGACTGCATGTGGCATTTCAGGGGATAATCACATTTCTCTACTTCCTGCCAACCCCAGGGGGCCAAGTCCTCTAGCCTATTGGGGTGTTCAAATGCTTTCCAAACCTGGCTTGGTGAACTCAAGCTAAGGCCAAAGCTAACTGCTCTGTCCCCAGAGCTGTCCAGACACCTGACTCCACCCACACTGCCAGCACCCGTCAGACACCAGACTCCAAGAGTAAGTCCCCTCACAGCACATAGCTGTGCCTCTGCTCACCATTCCAGGCCTCCATGGCTGTCACCACTGCCTCCCAGGATCACACAGGCTGAAGATTTCCAAGCTGAGTAACCTGTGATGTGGGTTCCTCCCACCACACCCTCCAGTGGCCGCAGCATCAGGGCTTTCTTCAGAGCCTAGTTACCACACCATTCTGCTTTTGAAAAATAAGGAACTGAGCCTTGGGGCTTGAGAACAATAAGTGCAAGAAGCTATGAAGAGAGACTTCTGGAGGCAGAAAAAGGGGAACCTGTGACAGGCCTCAGATCCTCATCTCCAGAGAACCAGCCCTTTTTGCTTCTCTGTGACCAGAGCAGAGGCTGATCAGTGCAGAGGGTGGAGGGAGGTGAGGGGTTGGCCTGCCGTGGGCTCTTCTGCTCAGCATTCAGCATATGGGGTTCACTGGAGATCCAAACAAGGCCCCAGGAGTTTCTCAGAGTAGTAAAGTTGCGTTTTTTATCCTCAGTATCTGTCTGTCTGCTAATCTATTCTTACCAAACATAGAGGCTCACAGCCTCATTAAAATTTTTTTCTTGCCAGTCCTGGGGCTTGAACTCAGGGCCTGGGCACTATTCCAGAGCATTTTTTGCTCAAGGCAAGCACTCTACTACTTGAGCCACAATGCCACTTCTGGCATTTTCTGTGTATGTGGTACTGAGGAATCGAACCCAGAGCTTCACGCATGCTAGGTAAGCACTCTACCACTAAGCCATATTCCCAGACCTCATTGCCTCTCACTTTAGACTTCTCTGCTTACTCGACCTCTGTCCACTCCAGTAGCCAAATTGACCTAAGATGCAACAAAGAATGTAAAATATCTCATAAATAAATTCTTCTACTTAATACTTTGGATCTTATTTTTACATACTGGGTCAAATAAAACATTATTAAAATTAATTGTACCCTTAGTTTTGCAGTGCTGGGGATTTAACCAGGGATAGCCGAAACACATGCTAATCAAGCACTATACTGCTGAGCTGTAGTACACTCCCAGCTCTCTTCTTACTTTTTACTGGAGATGAGGGGTATTAGAGCCTAAACTTGCACGTGGATAGATGAAAGAAAATAACAGTTCCACACCAACTCTGCCCATCTAATCACTTAGGTGTAATAAAGGGCATATTTCCGATCAGTGGAGGAATATGTATGTAACTAGCTCTAGAAATGTCAGACTTTTCTATGTGGCTTGTCCTTGGGTTTACATCATACTTCTAAGGGCCAGGGTGCTCCATATCTACCAATAGGTAGGGTCTACATGCCACCCACATGGTGAGATTACATGAAGAAAGGTAAAAGCTGGTGCTGAAGCTCAGTTGTAGAGCACTTGCCTAGTTAACAGTAAGATCAAAAATAAAGGGAAATCAATGGGCCAGTGTGTAGATAGGGCCACTTCATGTGTGGATATATGGAGGAAACATGGCTAGAAAGACTCATAGGAATTGTTCTCATTTGGACCTGTGAAGACTGTAAGATGGGCTTGGAGGGGGATAGAAGAAAGACGGACATTTATTTATCAATTAAAACTTTCAGTACTATTTGGGAGTACTAGATTTTGAACTCAGGGCATCAAGCTTGCTAGGCAGGTGCTCTATTGGTGAGTCATGCCTCCAGCTTTTTGTTACACTAGTTATTTTGTAGGTAGGGTCTTGCTTTCTGCCCATACCACAATCTACTTATTTGAAGTTTCTCAAGGTAGCTGGGATGACAGGTGTGTGTACCACTATGCCCAGCAATTGACTGAAAATCATGTAGATTTCCCCCCTCATTTTTGAAATTTTTTTAATTTTGATTTTTAAATTAGCATACTTTTTGTCATTTGAAGGGCTTTCAGTGTGGTATTTCCATACATGCACACAATTCACTTTGAACAAACTTCTAAAAATAGCCTTTTTTATTCCTGGTACTAGAGTTTGAACTTGGGCTTCATATTTGCCAGGCACTGTCACTTAGCTTTCTTCACTCAAAGCTAGCTTTCCTCCACTTCAGCCACAGCTCCACTTTTGGCTTTTTGGTGGTTAATTGGGGTAAGAGTCTCATGGGCTTTCCTGCTTGGACTGGCTTTGAACCACGATCCTCAGATCTCAGCCTCTTGAGTAGCTAGGATGATAGGTGCGATCCACTGGTGCCTAGGTTGGCCCTAACCTTTTACCCTACATTAACCTTGAACTGTGATCCTCCTGATATCCTACTGAGTAGTCTCAGAATCATAAGCAAATGCCACCAGTTCCTGGTGCCATTTGTTATTAAAGCAGAGATAAATTTGCCCAATGCAAATTCATCCTACCATTTTGTCACTTTCATGTGAATGTAGGCCTACTTAGAGAAAAATAACAACTCAGGAAAGTTTGTGTGTGTGTGTGTGTGTGTGTGTGTGTGTGTGTCTGTGACTGTGTGTGTGTGTGTGATCTTTTTCCTTTGTTGTTCTAGGGGTGGCTAAACTTAGGGTAAATGCAGGGGACTTTGGAGAGTGGCTTGATCTAAGGTTGGGAAACCAATTTAATTACCACCTGCAGTTAAAAATCACTAAGAGGGACAAGTGTCCTGAAAAGAGAGTTACAGAGGTTGGAAAAGGAGAAAATTCCTTCAGCTTCTGCGAAACAGATATAACCAGAGATTTGTTTGCTCCAAGGAAGATGGGAACCTCAGCTCTTAGAGCTTAATTGAAAGAGGAAAAACAAGAGGTCTGGAGTGATTGCCAAGTATATAATAGCTTCTGAAGGGTAGGCCTGCCAGGCTGGAGACATGGAGGCCCTTCCAGTGAGTGAGGAAACAGGCCCTGTGGGAGAAGGTAAAGTTTCTTTACATTCTTTCTCAATGCACCTGGAATAAACTGCTTCCGATAAAGAAGGACCTTTAATGTCTACTGAGACTTTTCTACTGATCCCAAAACCCTGCCTCCACGTCACTTAAAAAAGAAAAAATCACCCCCAAAAGACTCAGGAGCCTTAAGTACAGTAAGGAGCAAGAACACTGGTCCTGAACTTGCAGATGATACACATAATAGGTGCGAGAAATTGTCTTGCAATCTTTAAAGGGTAGCTAACTGGAGTTAAAAGTGCTGAACTGTTATGGAACTCAAGTTTGTCTGTGTCCCTTCCTGTCTCCTTCCTGTTCAGACCCTCTTCTGGCCTCTTACAAGAAAATCTCTTGGGCTAACGATTTAAGAGAAAATTGAGTTGAAAGAGCATATACTGGTCCCCTGAATATATTTTTTGTTTTGGCACTGGAGCTTGAATTCAGGGCCTAAGCACTGTCCTTTAGTTTTTTCACTTGATGCTGGTGCTCTACCCCTTGAGCAACACTCTCACTTCCAACTTTTTTGGTGGTTGATTGGAAATATAAGTCTTATGAACTTATTTTCAGTAAATGTTCAAATCTCAGCTTTGTGAGTAGCTAGGATTACAGGCGTGAGGCACCAGCACCTGGTGGAAACTTAGGAAGCAAAGGCTATAGCTTTAAAGGGAACTCTAACTCAAGTAGTAGAGCATCTGTGCAGCAAATGTGAAGCCCTGAGTTCAAATAACTACTGGCCAAGGTTAAAAAAAAGAAAGTGGGGAGGAGATATGTATCTAACATACAGCCACAATGTAATATATTTGGCTTAATTATTCTCCCAAAGGCACACTTTACTGAATGCTTAGTGAAGATCAAATCTAGCAACTGATTAGCAGACTGAAAGACTGGCACTTCTCTGCTTTAACAAAGAAGGGAAGAAATGCATTCTCCTCACAGTGTCCTTCAGGAGGTTTCTGTCTTACTCCTCAAAGTCAGACTACCATCAAGTTCTATTGATTCTACACTGAAAATCTATCTATTACCCAACCGTTTCCCAGCAGTCCCTTGTCTAGGCTACCATTTCAGCCTCCTTTCCTGCCCTCTG
This sequence comes from Dipodomys spectabilis, assembly GCF_019054845.1. Lineage (NCBI taxonomy): Eukaryota > Metazoa > Chordata > Mammalia > Rodentia > Heteromyidae > Dipodomys > Dipodomys spectabilis. The sequence goes on from NW_024870853.1 coordinate 1,359,966, forward strand.
GCTCTGCACATCCATCACAAACAGCTTTTATTCACTCATTTGTTACTTTTTCAATGCTGGGAGTGGAACCTGAAACATGTGTTAGGCAAGTGCTCTACCACTGAACCATCCCCACCCCATCCCACATGAGATCAGCTCATTATCATTTTTAAATTGGTGATAAGATTTGAATTTACGGTCTTGCTGGGCAGGCATACTATTACATGAGTCATGTTCATAGTTAGCTTTTTCAAATAGCAATCCTGCCACATCTCTTTTCTGCTTGCATTTCTGCATGAGATGATTCCTTGGGTAATGTACACCTACTCTCCTGCGTTGAAAGCTCCCATGTGAGGCAGGGACTGTCTGTGTTGCTCACCTCCAGTTCCCGGGCTCAGCCTCCTGTTTGGCATATAGCATATAATATATATATATATATATATATATATACACACACACACACACACACACACACACACACACACACACACACACACACACACACACACACACACATATATATTTCTTTGTTGAAGTAAGGGATTGCTGCTAACAGCTTACATTCACACAGTGCTTTGTGGTTGTTTCTTTTCCTGAGATCAGAACTTCAACTTGGTATCTGATACTTTCACTCATTGGCTGGTACTCTACCACCTAAGTCATGCCTCCAACTCCTCACACACTGTTTGGAAAGCAAGAAATATCTAATCAAATGTGCAAAATAGCTCTGTGCCTAGCTCTTATTTGTCTGGTTTTACAAATGGTGAAATTGTCTACATGGTCAGAGTTAATGCAGCAAATATAAAAATCCAGGTCTGTGTGTGTCAAAATTTTTCCTGCTACACCATGCTACAGAGGTGCAACACCCATAGAAACACTTCAAAATTATTGGCTATCTAAGACAACACAAGTCTTCAGGACTCAGACACAGGCCCTGTGGGGACTTCCTGCTAACCAGAGGGGGGTGTCTGATTCTAAATCAGGCTTTCCTGGATGACTTAGAAAGCCAATCTAACTACAGTGACCTTATTTTCAGAATCTCAAATTAGGATTCTTGGTCTGACACACAGAAGAGACTACTTGAAACTGGGACTTTTCTGGAAAATCCAGGGCAAATATTTGCTGTATCCATTCTACCTGGCTACTACATAATATGCACTTCTGAGCAAATTCTTTCCCAGCCACTTTAGTTCATCACATCTCAAAAAATATTCTTAAAAAAAAAGAACAAAAGAAGAAACAGAAAATAACAAACCTGAACTGCTTTCTGGGCCTTGCACCAAATTTTTTCCACCTACTCTTTCTATGTGTTTGCTTAATTACTTCCTTTATTTCTCTAATCTTTTCTCTTACAACTTTCTGGTCTGCCAGAGGACCTAGAGGTCCTGCTTCTTGATGGATGTCATAAGTGGTTGAGAGAAATCCTAAGTGAAATCGCCTGGAGACCATTGCAACAGAGGCTATAGCAATGGGGGCCAAGCACTGAGACAGCGCTTCCTATCCTCCTGATTTTGGCTTTGGACCAAGTAGTGCTGATCAGCCCTCATGGTCCTATAGTCAGTCCAATCAGGTGACACTGCTTGCAGGAGGCATTGTGGCAACATATTGGTTCTAGAAGGAGCTTTGCAATGTTGTTGCTTCACTGTACACTGTGTTGAAATGGTGAACTCATGGTAAAGGCTGTTGTCAAATTGAGGGTTAGATCTAACATTTGCTCTAAGCACTCTGTATATGTGCACACACATGCGCACACATGCATGCGGGCATGCACCAGTACTAGGACTAAAACTCAGGGCCTTGCACTCTCACTTGTATTTTTCAGTCATAGATGACAGTATACCACTTGAGTCACACCTCCAGTCTAACTTTTTGCTGGTTAATTGGAGATGGAGTTTCTTACACTTTGCTTCGTGGTCTGGCTTCAAACTGTGACCTTCAGATCTCAGCCTCCTGAGTAGCTAGAATTATATAGGTATGAGCCACTAGTACTTGACCCTGAGCCCGGGAACTGGAGGTGAGCAACACAGACAGTCCCTGCCTCACATGGGAGCTTTCAACCCAGGAGAGTAGGTGTATATTACCTAAAACCTGTCTGTGCCTCAGTTTTTTTCATGTACAACAGAGGAGCAATAGGGATGGAGGCATGGTTCAAGGTCCTGAGTTCAAAACTCAAGTGCCACCAAAATAATTTGGCCAGAAGTGGTGGCTCAATCTGCAACCCCAACTACTCAAGAAGCAGAAATTGGGGTGACATTGTCCAAAAGGAAATATACTTATTACTTGACTTATGAAATGGTAACCCCTCTGAATGACACCTTAATAATAACAATAAAAATATATATTAAAAAAGAATTGGAAATGGATGGGCCTAGAACAAATCATGTTAAGAGAGGTAAGCCAAGCTCAGAGAGACAAACATTGCATGTTTTTTCTCATATACAGAAACTAAATCTAAAATATAATGGCACATGATAAATTATATAGGACTCTAGGCATTTACACATAGTGAGACCAAAGGAGGATACTCTTAGGGGAGGAACACAAAGGCACAATGCCTGTGTATCTCTGATCATATAATGTAATATTTATCAAAATGAAAATAAAACACGGAGAATGGGAGTACCATAGTTTGAAAGCAACCCATGCAAAAAGTGAGATATACATAGTAAAGAAATAAGCCAGGTGTAGTAGGACATGCCTGTAATTGCAGGGTTGTGGTTTAAGTCTGGCCCAGGTAAAAACAGGAGACTGTATTCCAAAAGTAACTGAAGATTAAAAAGGGAATGACCAGAGTCCCCCACCTGCAGGGAAGGTGAATTTATTGGCAATCAATTCCAAGGAGAAAAGGGAAATGGTTGAGAGAGGAATATACAATTCAGCTTATAGACCTATCAGAGGAGACAGAATTTAGAAGTATTTGAAAAGAACATTAGCAAGCTGATGAGCTGTGGTGCCTTGTCTCAACACTAAACATCTCACAGAAAGAAAAGGCCTTCTCCCTTTAGTTAGGAACAGCATAAAGTGGAAGTGTTTGTGGCTTTAAGTTGACTGGGAAATCCCAAACTAGTACCTAGAAATGCAAGCATGTTTGCATTTGTGAAAGCTTAATGGACTCAGGATAAAAAAGGTTTAACTTAAAAAAATAAAAACAGCTTAGGATGATGATGGTGATCCATGCCTATAACCCCAGCACCCAGTAGGTTGGGGCAGAAGACTCACCAAGTTTGAGGTCTTTCTGTGATGGGAATGGTGGAGTAGAGGGTATTTGGCTGCTGAGGAGGTTCAGTGGAGGGTTTGGGCATTATCTGTGACAAATAGGATTATATAAAACTAAAATGCTTCTGTACAGCAAAGGAAATGATTAACAGCATGAAGAGACAAAGGATGGATGGGAGAAAATATTTACCAATTACATATTTCACAAGGGGTTGGTATACAAAGTTTATCAAGGGAGAGAAAGAGAAGAAGAGAAAGAAACAGAAATCAGAATGTGGAAGAGGAAGAGGGAAGAAAAAGTAAAGAAAAGAAGAAAGAGAAAGAAAAGCTTGGTGTGGTGGTTCATGCTTATAATCCTAGTTTCCCAGGAGGCTGTGATTGAGAGGATGGCAGTATGAGATCAGACTGGGCAAAAGGTTCAGTAGATTCCATCTCCCAACCAATAAAAAGATGGGCTTGGTTATGTGTACCTATCTTCCCAACTATGCATGAAGCATAAGTAAGATCATGGTATAGGTCAGCCTGATCAAACATATGAGATTGTATCTGAAAAATAACAAAAGCACTAATTGCTGGGGTTGTGGCTTAAGTAGTAGAGCATCTACCTACAAGTGGTAGAGCACTTCAAGTGTTAGAGCACCTAGCAAGTTCAAGGCCCTAAGTTCAAACTCTAGGATCACCAGAAGAAAAATGGGCTAAAGAACTGAATAGACAGCTCTGTAAGGATGATAAGCAGAACAACAAAGATAAAAGGTAAAAAATACTGGTGAAAACGGAACCCCTGCACGCTGTTGGTGAGAATGTTAATAACTACATCTATTATGAAGAACAATATAGAGGTTCCTCTGAAACTTAAAAATAGAATTACTGCTGGGTGCTGGTGGATCATGTTTGTAATTCTAGCTATTCGGAAGGTTGAGATCTGAGGATTGTGGTTCAAAGCCAGCCCAGGCAGAAAAGTCTGTGGGACTCTTATCTCCAATAAACCACCAAAAAACCAGATGTGGTGCTGTGGCTCAAGTGGTAGAGAGCTAGCTTTGAGCTGAAAAGCTGAGGGACAGCCCCCAGGCCCAGAGTTCAAGCCCCATGACCGACAAAAATAAAGGAAGAAAAAAGAAAAATTAGAAGTACCACACAATCCAGGAATCCCAGAGGAACTGACACACCCATGTTTATACCAGCAGTATTCACAATAGCTGAGGGGATAGAGGGAATCTTTGGGTCCATCAACAGATGAATAGAGAAAGAAAATGTGGCATATACTCAGAATGGAATAGTATTCTCTCTTATAAAAGGAAGGAGTAACAAGTTCAACAAGAAATATACTCACAACCTTATTTATATAGCTGTAATCCTGTATATCACTTTGGCAATAAAATTAACAAAAAATAAAAGGAAGTCCTGTTATTTGTGGCAACATGGGTAGACCTTGAAATAATGGTTAGTAAAATAAACCAAACACAGAAAAACAAATATTATATGATTCCACTTATATATAGAATCTAAAACAAGCTCTACATCTATGAGCTGTAGATGTAGAGAGTAAAATTAAGAGTTAGAGTAAAATTGAGAATGAGGAGGGTAAGGAAAAATGAGTATGGGGAGAGATTGGTTAACTGGGCCGAAGACACAGCTAGTTAGGAGGAAGAAGTTCTGTTATATTAGTATGTACAAGAGTGGTTATAATTCGTACTGGATCCAATATGCTAAGGATGTAGCAAAATAATATTTTCCCATCCCCAGCACCACAAAACAAAACAAAGCAATATTGTACCATGTAAATTAAAGTACCTAGAAAAGGGTATTTTGAATGCTCTAATCAAAAAGAAATGACAAATGTGTGAGGTGACAGATACCCTACATAGTCCAAGTTAATCATGGCACAATGAACAAATGCACCAATATACTACATACTATGGCATTAATGTGTACACTATTATCTGTCAATTAAAAATAAATAAACAGGCCAGGTACTGGTGGCTCATGCCTGTAATCCTAGCTACTCAGGAGGCTGAGATCTGAGGATCCAAGTTTGAAGCCAGTCCTGGCAGAAAAGCCCATGAAACTCATATCTCCAAAAAAATCTGGAAATGGTGCTGTAGCTCAAGTGGTAGAGTGCTAGCCTTGAGCATAGACAGGCTCGGGGACAGTGCTCAGGCCTTGAATTCAAGCCCTGGACCAGCAAAAAAAGAAAGAAGGAAGGAAGGAAAGGAGGGAGGGAAGGAAGGAGGGAGGGAGGGAGGAAGGAAGGAAGGAAGGAAGGGAGGAAGGAGGCAGGCAGGCAGGCTGGGTCCAGTTTGATGGAACTGTGTTTTTCTAGCATATGCAAAACTGAGTTCAATCCCCAGCATCACAAATAAATACATAAATTTATTTAAAAATTCAAATGCACATTCCTGTTTACCACTAATTCTAACTCTAAGGAATTTACAGTACTAATATATAGAGATGCTGACCAGCTGGGCATGGTAGCTCATACATATAATTGCAGCATTAGAGAGGCTGACATAGGAAGATTGAGTATAAGCCCAGTTAGGGCTCATAGAAAGACACTGTCTCCAAAGAAATGTCTTGATACATGGCTAAAAATATGTATTAAAGTACAACATGTGATAGCAAAAATACTGGAAATAACCCAACTTCAATCAAAGACATGTAGGCTGAACTGTGGTTTGGCTATATCATGAAATACAGGGCAGGTGATATGAAATATTCTGAGATGGAGTTATATGAAGAAAGTAAGATGCATTGTGCTATATAGAGTATGTTATCACGGTTGTCAAGTTTTTCCCTTTCCTCTTTTGTCTTTATATACCCACACTTGGAAGGATATAAGGAACAGGAACTGGTGGCTCACGCTTATAATCCTAGCTACTCAGGAGGCTGAGATCCCAGGATTGTGGTTTGGAGCAAGTCCAGGCAGGAAATTCTGTGAGACTCAAGCCACATGACTGGGGAGAAAGAGAGAGAGACAGAGAGAAAGAAACAGAGAGAGAGACAGAGAGAGACACAGAGAGAGAGACACACAGAGAGAGACAGAGAGAGACACAGAGAGAGAGACAGAGAGAAACAGAGAGAAACTGGACTCTGTCATTGTCTCTTGAAGGAGGGACTGTTAAAACAGAGAAGAAAACTAAGGGTAAGCAAGAGAATTACTGAATATAATGTTTTCCATTGCATGTCCATTGCATTGGGAATTGTAAGTAATCTAGAATTGATTTTGAAGCACAGGGGAAGATGTATGTAGGCTGCAGCAAATAATATGCCATTTAACCAAAAGGACTGAAGCATTTTTTGGTCAGTTGTGGGGCCTGAATTCTGGGCTTGGGCACTGTCCCTCAGCTCTTCAGCTCAAGGCTAGTGCTCTACCTCTTGAGCAACAGCACCACTTCCAGCCTTTTCTGCTTATGTGATGCTGAGGAATCGAACACAGAGCCTCATGCATTCAAGGCAAGCATTTTACCACTGAGCCACCTTCCCAGCCTGGATTGGAGCATTTTTGAATTTTGGTATTTAGGGAAGGTTATGAAGTCAATCCTCTGAGGACACCAAGGAACAACAGTATTTTATTTCTGGATAAGACATAAATGATAAATACATTATGAAGCAAAAAAGCAGCTCTGATCTCCTGGGAATCTGTATTTTAAAACTTGTCTGTTCAGCTGGGTGCCAGTGGCTCATGCCTGTAATCCTATCTACTCAGGAGACAGACCTGTTTTGATGCCAGGCTGGGCAAGAAAGTCCACGAGAGTCATTTTTTTCCAGTCCTGGGGCTTGAACTCTGGGCCTGGGCACTTCTCTGAGCTTCTTCTGCTCAAGGCTAGTGCTCTACCACTTGAGCCACAGCACCACTTCAGCTTTTACAGAGTAGTTTATTGGAGACAAGTCTCATAGACTTTCCTGCCCATGTTGGCTTTGAACCTCGGTCCTCAGATCTCAGCCTCCTGAGTAGATAGGATTACAGTTGTGAGCCACTGGCAGCTGGCATCCATGAGACTCATATCCATCAACCACCAGAAAACTGGAAAGTGGCACTGTGGCTCAAAATGGTAGAGCACTAGCTTTGAGTGAAAGAGCTCAGGGACAATGTCTAGACCTGAGTTCAAGCCCCACAACTGACAAAAAAAAACTAATACAAAAAAACTTACCTTCTCCACATGCTCCCTGTTCAGGAGCCTTGGATAATACAGGAGGCCTCTGTGAGTTGGGGTTAGGCTTACCTGGCCTTCCCTCCCAGAGCCTCTCCACACTTCCTTATATATATTCTAAACTGATTGCCTCGACAGCCTCAAGCTCCTGTAATTCAATTATTTCCCTCCTGTTCCACACCTTGATCCTGCTCAACACCTTTACAGCTTATGAAACTTGTTCTTCTGCCTCATGAGTCATTTGCCATGGCAAACCTTTTAGGATTCTTCTGCTCAGACTGAATACCACAGGCATTCATCTGCAGTTTGAGAAACTGTCTTGTAACAAAGTCTACTTGCCCATCTTGCACTGCTATTTCACTTTCATGCTACCACAGAACTAAAATGTGGATCTAACTTTCTTGTTTCCAAAGTACTTGTACAATAATCCTGACTTATTTAGAACACTTGCTCTTGTTCTGCCAGAGCCTAGGGGACAAGGAGTGGGTCTGTAATGGTCTGTGTACTCTAGAGAGCATGGGGAAAGCTATGAGCACTGGGATAGGAAGCTTAGGAGGAAGACAAGATGGTCAGTCAACCAAGGGGAATGTAGTAATTCATATCACTCAGCTGTGAGGAAGAAAGAAATTCTATCATTGGTAGGAAATGGATAGAACTAGAGATTATCATGTTTAGTAAAATAAACCACACTCAGATAAACATACGTTATCTTTCATATGCAGAATCTAGATTTTAAAAAGATTGAAAAGTAGAAGGGGGAATAATTGGGAAGAGGAAGGGATCTAGTGGAAAAGGGTTAGAGAGGGAAGGACTGACAAGTGGTTAATAGGGAGTGAATATGATCAAAATACATTATATGCATGCATGAAAAATATCAAAAAAGGGGAAAGGAGTGGATGTCGGTGCACTATGTCTGTAATAGCTATTCAGGAGAAAGTCAGTTTTGGAAAAAAGTTTGAGATTCCAACTCCAAAATAACCAGTACAAAACTGGACTTAGAGGAATGGCTCACGTGGTAGAGTGCTAGCTGTGAGCAAACAAGCTGAATGAGAGTGTGAGGCCTTGAGTTCGAGTCCTAGTACTGGCAAGAAGCAAAAGCGTGCAGGGAAGGGGAAAAGGGTATGTTGTAAGAGTGGGTATATAGTGAGACCTTGCCATGTGCCTAGGTCAGAGTTGTATGCTGGAGGGAGTTCAAGGCTGCTATCTTCATGTGAGGACAAACACACCAAACAGAATAAAACCAAGCAGGAAATGAAGGCTCTGATGTGGTCATCAGTCAGATGTGAATACCACAGTTTGGACAAAAAAAGCATAAACAGGGAGATTCCCTGTCCCTTTTTCCTTTTGTTTATTGGTACTTGGGATTGAACTCAGGCCATGCCGCTTGCTAAGCAAATCCTCTTCCACTTGAGCCTCTTTATATGTTGGTTATTTTCAAAGTAGGTCTCACTTTCTGTCCAGGCCAGCCAGGGCTGCCAACTTCTTATCTATACTTCCCCCCTTTGCTGGGGATGATAGGCTTATGCCACTGTGTCCACCCATTGGTTAGATGGAGTTCTGTGATTTTCTTTTTGCCCAGGCTGACTTGGAACTGTGATCCCCCAAGAAGCTATTACTACAGGCTTGAGTCACCATGCTCAGCCAAAGGGGATTTTTTTCCCATCATGAGGCTTGAACTCAGGGCCTGAGTGCTGTCCCTGAATTTGTTTTGCTTAAGACTAGCAATCTATAACTGGAGCCACAGCTCCACTCCCATTTTTTTTTGTTTTGTTTTTGGTGTTTAATTGGAGATAAGAGTCTTAAGGACTTTCTTGCCTGGGCTGTTTTTGAACCATCATCCTCAGATCTTGGCCTCCTGACAAGCTAGGTTATATGCATGAGTCATCAATGCCTGGATGGAAGATTTCTTTTAAAGGAGCAAATGGTAGAGGGGAGAGAAAATTTTGCAACCATTAGTACACACAGATGACTGAGATTTGGGACACACTAGCTCAGGCCTATGTGGTGGCTGGGACAGGCCAGGGCCATTCTCAATGAAAGTATCTGCCTGAGTAGATACCACTATCAATAGGGGAGATCCAGCAAGGATGGGAGACATCAAGTTGGCTGACATCCTGGAGGGAGGACTCTTGAGACTCCCTTCCAAATGTCTAGCTAGATTAGATTCCAGTTCCCTAGATCAGGAATCATTTCAGCTCATGTGTGCAAGAGAAACATAATGAAAGTAACATTTTGAAAGGTCACTCTGGTAGTGATATGCAGTTTAGACCCACAGAGGTCTGAGAAGTAGCCCCAGAAGTCATCTGCATGCTCGTGAAAGCCAGACTCTGAAGCTAAGGTCTGAATGTACAGGCTCTTTTCTGGACATTCACAGGGGAGCTGCTCTTTTATCATGTGGCAAGAAAAATGATCAAAAGGTGAACAACAACTGGGTGCTGGTTGGCCCACACCTGTAATCCTAGCTACTTAGGAGGCTAAGATCTGAGAATTTCAGTTTGAAACCACCCCAGGCAGGAAAGTCTAAGAGATTCTTAGTTCCAATGAACCGGCAAAAAAAAAAAAAATGCAGGAAGCAGAGCTGTGGCTCAAGTGGTTGAACACTAGCATGATATTTTTTTAAAAAGCACAGAGACAGGGCCCAGGCCTTGAGTTCAAGCCCCAGGACTAACACACACACACACACACACACACACACACACACACACACACACACACACACACACACACACACCTTGACAATAAGTAAACAAAGGATGACTGAGATCCTTTCCAAAGGCAGGTGAGACTAGTATTCATATAGACAATGGATATACACGTTGTTAGCAAGAAAAGCGTGCACCCTGTGAAGATGGAAAGGGATGGGAAGGGGAAACAAAGGAGGAGGCAACAATGCTTGATAAGAAATGTACTCATTACCTTGCCCATGTAATTGTAACCCCTCTGTATGGTATTTTCACAATAAAAAATTTAAACAAAAAAGTTAATTCATTGAAGAATGATAGATTGCAAATGACTTTTATCTGGTAGAAATGAAAATTAATTGTTAGTGGGAAAGGCAGCTGTAAAGATTAGTTATATTACCTTGTAGAATAACCTAGTTTTGTGCTCAACTTTTGAAACTTGTTGAAGCATTCTTTTGAAGTCTCTTGTATCTTTTTTCTTTTTAAGCTATTTTTGTTGAAGTAAAATATCTGTAAGATAAAATTAGCCATTTGAAGTATTTCTGCTTTGGGGGAGGAGAGGTTGGGGATGAAAACCAGGGTCTCATGCATGCTAAGCTGAAGCATATCTTCTGCCATTCCAGTTCTCACCTTAATTCCACCCCTCCTCCTCTTTCTAAGAGGTACTGAGGTTTAAACTCAGGACTTTTCCATTGCTATGAAGGCACTCTACCACTTGAGCCACACTCTTAGCCCTTTCTGCTTTAGTTATTTTTCAGGTATGGTCTCACATTTAGGTCCAGGCAGGCCTGGACTGTGATCCTCCTATGTATCCTTCTCATGCAACTAGCATGACAGGTGCAAACCACCACACCCAGAAATTGAGTTCTGCTAATCTCAGCCTCCTCAATACCTAGAATTACAGGTGTGAGCCACCTGCACTCAGTTACTTTGCTAATCTTCAAGGCCTAAAACGGATCCTTGCTCTCCATTTTGGTCCTCATTCCATATTGCACGCTTGTTAAAAGTGGTAAAGAGGGGCTGGGAAGGTGGCTCAGTAGTAGAGCGCTTGCCTTGCATGCATGAGGCCCTGGGTTCGATTCCTCAGCACCACATAAGCAAAAAAAGAAAAAAACTGGAAGTGGCGCTGTGGCTCAAGTAGTAGAGCGCTAGCCTTGAGCTGAAGAGCTGAGGGACAGCGCCCAGGCCCAGAGTTCAAGCCCCACGACCGGCCCCCCCCCCAAAAAAGTGGTAAAGAAAAGAAGTAGAAATGAGGGTTCCCCTTGCTTAACTGATAAAGCCAGTATGGTATTTTGGTGGTTCCAAAGACAAACAAAATCTTAATTAGGGTCTTGTGGCAATGACAGGAAATGAAGTCAATGGCACAGCTACAAGAGATGTGCAGTTTTGTTTTTGATAATAGGAAGTACTTTCTCTTCTGAAATGCAGAGGAGCTGTTAGATCTGTGTATTGTAAAAGCTTCTACTGGGAAAACTTTGGCCTGGGGTTTAAAGAGAGTGGGTACAAAGATGGGGGAAAGGGCCCCACAAAGGGGAAGAGGTAAGGACCTGGAAGTGGCTGCCATATGTATCTGTGTCACATCTTCTTACAGGGACTCTTTAGGATCCTGGAAGTAGCACTGTACATCCTCCTTCCCAAAGAAATCTCTCTTAAAGCAGTGGTCACATGTGAAATTAGAGTACTCTTTTTTTTTATGCCAATCTTTGGGCTGAGGGCCTAGGCACTGTCCCTGAGCTTTCTGTTCAAGGCTAGCTCTCTAACACTTCAGCCATGGTTCCACTTCCAGCTTTTTTGGTGGTTAATTGAAGATAAGAGTCTCACATACTCTCCTGCTCAGGACGGCTTCGAATGACAATTCTCAGGCTCCTCAGTGGCTATGATTTCAGGTACGAGTCACCAGCACCGGGCTCAGAATACTCTTTATTACATATATTTTTCATGTTTCAAAACAAGAATGTTTGATTTTTTTGGAGTTAAGACTGAAACATTATAAAAAGAAAACAAAACTGCTATCTCCCCTCCCTAACCATAGCTCAGTGGAAAACCAACTGGATTTCGATCAGAGTTTTCTCACTTTTGAGGCAAGATAGGGGAGAGCACATGGGTACAAAAAAAGAATTTCACAGGTGGTTAAGAATGTGTAGGGGATAAAGGCAGAATCAAAATGAATGCCAATGATATAAATATGATCTGAATGAATCTATTTCTGAACACATACCAAGCAGGTTGAGAAAATAAAGGGAGATACCTACTTTCTTCTTCTTTTTTTTTTTTTTAAACTTATGAGGATACTGGGGCACTGATGAGCCTGGGCACTGTCTCTTAGTTCTATCTATCTATCTATCTATCTATCTATCTATCTATCTATCTATCTATCTATCTATCTAGACATATAGCTATAGAAATCTATCTATATACATCTTTATTGAAAAGCTGATGAATGGGGGGGGGGTTACAGTAAGGTAATGAGTACATTTCTTTTTAAACAGTGCTATCCCCTCCTTTTTTTCTCCCACTTACCCCTCCATCCCCCCCAAATTGTATAGTTCATTTCCAACATAGTGTCTAGTATCATTGTTGCATTAGTTCATCCTTTGTCCTGCTGTTTCTGTGATTCCCTTTCCCCCTTAGATTTTTTTGCTCAAGAATGGTGCTCTACTATTTGAGCCACACCTCCACTGCCAGATTTTGAATGGTTAATTGGAAATAAGAATCTCTCTCAAATTTTTCTGCCTGGGCTGTCCTCGAATCTCAATCCTTAAATCTCAGTTTCCTAAGTAGTTAGGATTACAAGTGTGAGCCACCAGAACCCAGCTCCTACTTCCTTCTGACATCCTTTTTTGCTATCTTACAGACAGGTTTATGAAGAAATATATGTAGTAAGATTTCACAGCTGGGAGCTAGTGCCTCACTCCTGTAATCCTAGCTATTCAGGAGGCTGAGATCCGAGGATAGTGGTTCAAATCCAGCCTGGACAGGAAAGTGTGAGCTCTTATCTTCAATTAACCACCAGAAAACTGGAAGTGGCACTGTGTCTCAAAATGGCAGAGTGCTAGCCCTAAGCAAAAGGGATCAGAGACAATACCCAGACCCCAAATTCAAGTTCCATGACCCACCATAAAAAGCTATCCATATCTGAGTGGGAGGCTGTACAGGCTAGAAACTGGCTTGTGCTGTGAAGGTATGCTGTGCTGAGGAATTTGACCTGCAGTGCAGTCTGGAGCAAATCCTGATGCTCAGTTTCCAGATGTGTGAAAGGCCCATAATCATGCCTTAAGGGAAGGATGGGAAAACAAGGCTTCTAAGAGAGAAGCAAGAATGATGAGCAGTAGAAGTCTGTGGTTCTCATTACACAACACAGATGTGGCATTTACCACATCACTCTAGAATAGTGTCCTTACATATCTGCCTCTCTCAATTGCAGCACACATTCCTTGGGACTCATTTGCCCTTATATCTTTCAAGTGTCCTACCTAAGTATTCATTCACTTTTTAAATCTTTATTGTGAAAGTGATGAACTGGGGGCGGGGAGTTACAATTGCATAAGTAAGGTAATGAGCCCATTTCTTTTTAAACAGTGTTTCCCCCTCCCTCGTTTTCTCCCACTTACTCCTCCCTACAACCCTCACCCCATCAAGTTGTATAGTTCATTTCTAACATAGTGTCAAGTGAGTATTATTGTTGCATTAGATCATCCTTTGTCCTGCTCTTTCTGTGATTCCCTTCTCCTTCCACGGATTGGATAAACATATATAAAGCAAAGGGTATAGAAAACTAAAACAGAAAAAATGAAAAGAAAAGAAAAGAAAGTAAATAACTGCAGACAAATCATAATAATAACCTCTTGTTTCCAATTCTTGGCATTCATGTTGATATGCTTCATTATATATGGTCCTATGCACTAGCAAGTGGGCTATTGAGATCCCCTGTTAAGAATATCATAGACATATTCCAGTTATTACATAGACATTTATTCAGGAGGCTGAGATCCGAGGATAGTGGTTCAAATCCAGCCTGGACAGGAAAGTGTGAGCTCTTATCTTCAATTAACCACCAGAAAACTGGAAGTGGCACTGTGTCTCAAAATGGCAGAGTGCTAGCCCTAAGCAAAAGGGATCAGAGACAATACCCAGTTATTATCATAGACATATTCCAGTTATTTCTTTAGGCCTGGCTTACTTCACTTAATATAATTTTTTCCAGGTCTTTCCATTTCCTTACTAATGAGGCAATGTCATTCTTTCTGATGGAAGAAAGCATAGAACTCCATTGTGTATATATACCACATCTTCTTGATCCATTCACCTATGGAGGGGCATCTCAGTTGGTTCAATATCTTAGTTATGGTAAATAATGCATACAACATACAAGGGCCTTTGAAATATACATAGAGTTCAAAAAATTAAATCCCTCAATAACAAATCCCCAAAGAAACAACCATCCCAATCACAACTGGGCTAAACACTTAATGAGAGACTTCTCTGAAGAGGAAATAAGAAAGGCCAATATACACATGAAGTAATGCTCAACTTCTCTAGCCAGAAAAGAAATGCAAATAAAAACAACATTGAGATTCCACTTCTCCCCAGTTAGAATGGCTATTGAAGGGTTAAAGTCTTGAGGCAGTGACCACTTGTTGCTTGTTTAAGATCAGCAAATTCTGTCTAGCAGAGCAACACGTGGTGGTAATCCAAACACCTGGGTGGTTGTGTGCCTTTATAGCCCTGCAAATCTTTAGCTCAGTGCTCTCCTTCTAGGCTCCGCTGTGTGGGAGTGTAGGATGAGGCCCGAGCTGCAGCCTATCAAAATAAAACCTTAAAAGAGCTGTAAAATCTGACTCTCGGTGGTCTTGGTGGGGGTCCTGCGACCTGGGCACAACATATTAGTGGGGGCTTGCCCGGGATCCCCCCAAAGACCCCCCAAGACCTCAGACTCCAAAGGTAAAACAGCACTGTCTTTGTTAATTTGTCTTGTCCTGTTGTTTGTTTTACTTTCCTTTTCCTTTGTGAGGATGGCTGTTCCGATTCGTATTGTGTAAAGGGTTGTCAAAGCGGATGCGCTTGCACGACAACCCTGGAGGAACTGGGAGAAGTCCCAGATCCTCTTGTGGGGCGGGGGTCCTTAGAACCCTGCCGTGTGGAGCGGGGGGGGGGGGGGGGGTTGGGGGGTCCTTGGAACCCCGCCGTGTGAATTGTGGGGCGGGGGTCATTCGGTGTTGGGCTGGAACTGACCAAGAAGGCTTCCTAACCAAGGCCCAACTCGCCCACTCTGGATCCGCTCCTTCTGCTGTGGGGCGTGGGTGTGGAACCCAGCTGTGACAGGAGTCAGTGGACCAATTTGGGAGACCTCCACTTCATAAGCTTTTTTTTAAACTGTCAGGCCTGCATGTGTTTTGTTTGTACTGTTTATTGTTTTTTCTGGACTGTACGACTGATGGGACTGGAAACCATGGGCACCAGTCCATCTAGCCCCCTAGACTTACAAAAAGAAACTGAGAAAGAGGAAAAGAAAAGGTACCCCCCGGTTTTTCAGGGAGATAACTTGGAAGAAGAACTGTTTCCTCCCCCATACTCCCTTTCCCAGGTTCCTTCTGCAGAACCTGAGAATGATCAAGAGGAGGAGGGAGCTATAGAACCCTCGGCACCTGCCCTTAAAGTTTCTGAGGGGCCAGTCACTCGATGACGCCATGGTATCAACCCCTTTTCTAATGCAGCTGTTTTTCCCTTATGCGCTGTAGGTCCTGTGGATGCGGATGGTCCACAACAACTCTAATATTGGCCATTTTCTACCAGTGACCTATACAATTGGCGCACCCAAAATGCCCCCTTTTCTGAGAAACCCGAGGATTTAATTCGTTTGCTTGAAACTATTCTCTTTACTCATTAGCCCACTTGGAATGATTGTAGTCAGCTTATATATAGCATATATAGCATATATATATATATATATATTATTGTGAAAATACTGTACAGAGGGGTTACAATTACATGGGCAAGATAATGAGTACATTTCTTTTTTTTTTTTTTTAATTTTTTTTTTTTTTGGGTCCGGTTGTGGGGCCTGAACTCTGGGCCTGGGCGCTGTCCCTCAGCTCTTCAGCTCAAGGCTAGCGCTCTACCACTTGAGCCATAGCGCCACTTCCGGCTTTCTTTTTTCTTTTTGCTTATATGGTGTTGAGGAATCGAACCCAGGGCCTCAGGCATGCAAGGCAAGCGCTCTACCACTGAGCCAACTTCCCAGCCCTGATAATGAGTACATTTCTTATCAAGCATTGTAACCTTCTCCTTTGTTTCCCCTTCCTATCCCATCCTCCCCCTGCCCCCCCCCCCCCACCCAATCAGCTTTTACAGGTCCTTTTTACCACCAAAGAGAGAGACCGTATCTGAGAGGTGGCCCGGAAACATATCCCTGGCCCCACAGGAGCGTCCATCACGGATCCTGCCCTGATCACTGCCCATTTTCCTGAGATCCGACCAACATGGGACTACAATAAGGTTGAAGGTAGGGAGCGACTCCTCATCTACCGCCAGGCTCTGTTGGCAGGTCTCAAGGTGGCGGCTCACCAACCTACTAATATGGCCAAAGTTTATGATGTTAGACAGGGAGGAAGTGAAAGTCCGGTAGCATATCTTGAGTGGCTCATGGAAGCTTTTAGTCAATATACCCCGTATGATTTTGAGACCCAGGAGTCGGCTCAGATGATTATGTTTGCCTATATAAATCAAGCTGCACTAGACATAAAGCAAAAGTTGCAGGCTCTAGACAGACTTGGTGAAAAGTCTATTAGGGATCTAGTAGCCGTGGTGGAAAAGGTTTACAATAAGAGACAGAGGAGCAAAGACAGAAAAGCAAGGACAGAGAATGTGAAATTGAGCATGAAAAGAGAGACCTGGCCAAGGAAAAGAGGCCAGACTTGTAGGACTTGCCACTATCATCGCATGCCGAGCATACCTGGTTCACAGATGGCAGCAGTTTCATTTGAGAGGGAAAAAGGTACGCGGGCGCAGCAGTCACCACGGACACTGAGATAGTGTGGGCAGAAGCACTCCCCTAGGGAACGTCTTCACAAAGATCAGAACTAGTGGCACTAACAAATGGGAAAAGGGAAGAGACTAAACATTTACATGGACGGTGGGTATGCTTTTGCCACTGTGCATGTCCATGGAGCCATTTACCAAGAGAGGAGGCTGCTGACAGCTGAGGGAAAGACTATTAAAAACAAACAAGAAATTTTAAGCCTCATCCGGGCCTTATGGGAACCAGCAAATATTGCCATTATGCACTGCCCTGGCCATCAAAAGGGAACTGATTCAATAACCAAAGGAAATAACTTGACTGATCAGGCAGCTAAGGAGGCGGCCCTCCAGCCCAGAGCGGAAGTACTGACTCTAGTAGACCCTGGGCCACGAGCTTTGACTCCTGAGCCTCAGTACTCCCAAGAAGACTTGGAGTGGATAAAGAAAACTCCCATGGCCTATAAACCCCCAGACAGAGAAGGAAACAGACTGGTGGAAAACTGGTGAGGGGATTCTTAAGAGAATCCATTGGGTATCTCACATGGGGACCCGAAGAATGCAGGATTTGCTCCAACACTCAGAAGTAAAAATTAGGCAAGGAAATCAACTCATTGAGGACATTGTTAAAAATTGTAAAGCCTGTCAGCTCACCAATGCCCCCAATCAACCGGTTACAAAAAGAGCTTGGGGGGCTGGGAAGGTGACTCAGTGGTAGATTGCTTGCCTTGCAAACCTAAGGCCCTGGGTTCGATTCCTCAGCACCACATAAGCAAAAATAAAAAAGCCGGAAGTGGTGCTGCGGCTCAAGTGGTAGAGCGCTAACCTTGAGCTGAAGAGCTGAGGGACAGCACCCAGGCCCAGAGTTCAGGCCCCACGACCAGACCACTCCTCCCCCCCCCCAAAAAAAAAGCTTGCCTCCATGGAGATAGGCCAGGTGTGTATTGGGAAGTTGACTTCACAGAAATTAAAACTGGAAAATTTGGATATAAATGTTTGCTAGTTTTTGTAACAAATATAGATGGGTTGAAGCCTACCCAACAAAGCATGCGACCACAAACGTCGTGGCTAAGAAGATCCTGGAAGAAATCCTACCCAGGTAAGGCTTCCCATCCACCATCGGGTCGGACAATGGACCGGCCTTCGTCTCAAAAGTAAGTCAGGGAATAGCTGCGGCACTGGGGACAGATTGGAAATTGCACTGTGCTTATAGACCCCAGAGTTCAGGGCAGGTAGAAAGAATGAATCGGACTCTAAAAGAGACCTTAACTAAATTGGCCTTGGAGACTGGTGCAGACTGGGTATTGCTCCTTCCTTTTGCCCTGTTTAGAGTAAGAAATTCACCCTACCAGCTTGGCTTTACTCCTTTTGAAATAATATATGGACACCCTCCACCCATTATCTCTAGCCTTCAGACTGAATTGCTTGCTGATTTGGATGATACTGAATTTCTGTGTAATCTTGATTATTTACAGCTGGTGCATAATAGTATGTGGCCTCAACTAAAAGCATTATATGATTCTGCTTCTATTCCTACCCCCCATTCGTTTAAACCAGGGGACTGGGTGTTTGTTCGAAGGCACAACTTGAGATCTCTGGAACCACGGTGGAAGGGACCTTACATGGTGCTACTGGCTACACGCACTGCCCTTAAGGTGGACGGCATTGCTGCTTGGATTCACTGCTCCCATGCCAGACTGCTGACCCCTTTGCCCTGGATGGCCATGGGGAAACATGGGAAGTCTCCAAGCATCCTACCCAACCACTCTGCATACGCCTCAAGAAAAGAAAAATGCACTGATTGCTATTGGTATTGTTGTTTATGGCTAAGGTCAGAGAGGGAGAACCCGTTCAAGATTGAGAGCTGTTGGAGTTTAGTTTTGGGCCGGAGCCACAAGATTGTGTCTCAGGACCATAAGTCAAGGGGGAGAATGAACGGTTAAAGTCTTGAGGCAGTGACCACTTATTGTAGGATGAGGCCCGAGCTGCAGCCTGTCAAAATAAAACCTTGAAACAGCTGTAAAGTCTGACTGGTCTTCTTGGTGGGGGTCCTGCGACCTGGGCACAACAGCTATAATCAAGAAATCTAATAACAACAGATGCTGGTGGGGAGGTGGGAACACTACTACTTTGTTGGTGGGAATGCAAACTTGTTCAACCACTTTGGAAAGCAGTATGGAGGTTCCTCAAAAGACTCCACATAGAGCTCCCCTATGACCCATCAATCCCACTCCTGGACATTCATTCCTTTTTTTCACATTAAAAAATTATTAAGGCAGAGCACTGGTGGCTCATGGCTGTAATCCTAGCTACTCAGGAGGCTAAGATCTGAGGATTGTGGTTCAAAGACTGCCTGGGCAGGAAAAGTCCGTGGGACTCCTATCTCCAATAAACCACCAGAAAACCGGAAGTGGCACTGTGGCTCAAGTGGTAGAGCGCTTGCCTTGAGCTGAAGAGCTGAGGGACGTGCTCAGGCCCAGAGTTCAAGCCCCATGACCAACAATAAATAAATAAATAAATAATAAAAATTATTAAGGCCACGGGCTGTGGCTCATGCCTGTAATCCTAGCTACTCAGGATGCTGACATCCAAGCCAGCCTACGCAAGAAACTCCGTGACTCTTATCTTCAATAAACTACTCAAAAAAGTCAGAAATGTCACTGTGGATCAAGTGGTAGAGTGCTTACTTTGAAGCTCAGGGATAGCTCCCAGGCCCAGAGTTCAAGCCCT
The DNA here is from genome assembly GCF_019054845.1 of Dipodomys spectabilis. Taxonomy (NCBI): domain Eukaryota; kingdom Metazoa; phylum Chordata; class Mammalia; order Rodentia; family Heteromyidae; genus Dipodomys; species Dipodomys spectabilis. The sequence continues at coordinate 1,379,734 of NW_024870853.1, forward strand.
AGGACCAGATATATGTGTGTGTGTGTGTGTGTGTGTGTGTGTGTGTGTGTGTGTAGTAGATTATAATTCTGTTAATCAGATTGTGTACAATGTTTCATAATCAATGTCACCCCTTCCATCACTACCCTCAGGTTATGCAGTTCAATTGCTATAATTATTTAAATTTTTATTGTCAAGGTGATGTACAGAGATGTTACAGTTACATAAGTAATGTAGTGATTACATTTCTTGTCTAACTTGTTACTCCTTTCCTCATTTTTCTCCCTCTTTCCTTCCCCTTCAATCCCCCCCAAGTTGTACAGATCATTTCCAACATATTGCCTTATGAATATCACTGTTTCCCTTTTGTCCCTTTGTCCTTTGTCTCACCATTTTGTTTTTCCCCTTCCCTTCCCTAGTTCAGATAAATGTATATACAATACCCAGAGTACCAAAATTGAATGCAGTGACAACAGGGGATAAACCACAAGGGGGAAATCACATAGTATGTTGAGAAAATCAACAAAGAAAAACCTCTTGTGTCCATGTTCTTTTTGCTTAGCATCATCTTATATGGTCATATGTACATAGCTATTGAGCTATTCTGCTTATCCGCTAAGATTATCCTAGTTGTATACTAATTAGTACAAATAAGGGAGATCATGGGCCCTATGTTTCTTTGGGTCTGGCTTGCTTCACTTAACATGATTTTTTTTTCCAAGTCTATTTCCTTACAAATAGGGCAGTGTCATTCTTTTTGATGGAAGCACAGAATTTCATTGTATATATATATACCACATATATAAGGTATTTTGAATATAATGACTGCATTTGTTCACCCTTCCTCCATTTCTACTTTCAGGTATTTATTTTAATAAATAGTTCATTAGTGGTTCAGAAGAGTTCAGCATTTGGGCTCCTTCCCTAAGTTTATTATCCTTTAGACACTTCTTCTTTTAACAAAAAGTTAGTGGGCCCTGCTAACTATCAGTCCTTGATAGCCGCTCTGCCCTACAGACCCCCATGGGGAGGCACTTTGACATGCCAACCCGGTTCCCTTTAATACTGAAGGCCTTGCTCTTATGTCTTCAGTTGTTCCTTAGTCTCTTGTTCAGATAGTCTGGCCTTGCTCAAGGCCAGACTCCCTTGCTGGGGAAAGCCTGTAGCTAAGGACTGGTTCCCTCATCCTAACCTGAACAACTCTGAAGGGACAAATCAGCTCCAGAGCTGCCCAAGGTTATCTGAGGTTGTCATTAGATGACATTTCAGCCCAGCTTCTCTCTTAAACAAATCTTGCATCCCTCTTAAATTCCAGATGTCTGCCCCAAAGGCACTCCAGGCTGGGTCTGTGGCCTGTGTCTGAGTTCTGTTTGTACATCTGAGAAACCTCAATTCCATGTAGTCCCAGGAGATGGACAGTCCCCAGGGTCCAGTTAGTCATAGGCTTTCTTTGCATTTACATTTTAATTCCCAACCCCCTCCAAGTTTTCATTATAAAACGCTTTTGGAACCCAAAGGGTAGGAGATTTGGTGATGAATACAGTCATGTGACAGAGACGGCAAAAGAGATCACTCACACTGAACTCAGCAAGGCCATTTGGAGGAAAGCTTCCTAGAGGAGGACTCATTTAAACTGAGTCTTGGAGGAAGAACTGAGGTTTGATTGGTGGGCAAGGAACATGGGAAAGATATTCCAGACAGTACATAGCATTCTGGGAGACACAAAAGAGTGTAGGTTGTGGAAGGAGGAAGGAGGCGGCATAGAAGTATGAGACAGTAGTAGAGGCAGATCATGCAGGGCCTCTGGTACCACACAGAACAACAACTTGGAGCTTAGGAAATATCTGTCACATGAATGTCACATTCCACTGGTGTTTGTCAAAGTTCATCTCGATTCCACTTGAACACATTTTGCTTTATCTGAGCATCATAGTTCTATTTACTATTCATCTAATCTTTGCTTCTAAATAAATGTTTTTTGCTTAAATATTTTTCCATAAAAGAAATTTTAGGCTACGTTCAATGACTTACACATGAAATCTTAGGATTCTAGAGGTAGAGATCTGGAGGGTCATGGTTTGATGCCAGTCTGGAGGGAAAAAAACCTTAATACTATCCCTTTTCAATCCAGCAAATGAGCATGGTGGCAATGCTTGTCATCCCAGTTACATGGGAGGTATAAATAGGAGGATCACAGTTCAGGCCAGGTCAGGCAAAAACTTGACACTCTATTTAAAAGAAAAAACCAAAACAAAAATGGTTAGAGGTCTGACTCAAGTGATAGAGCACCTGCCTAGAAATTGAAGGCCCTGAGTACAAACTCCAGTACTACCAAAAAGAAAACAAAATGGAAGAAAAAAGATAATTTTATTTGGCAACCCCCAACCAAACCCAAACAAAGGCTGTGTCTTAGTGATAGAGGGTATCCAAGTGCTGGGCTCTGAGATGATTCTCAGACTGCTCAAATAACAAACAACAACGACAACAAAAATCAAAAGGCTATCCCTTGCCACAAGTAGAAAGTAACTGTAAAAAGAAATACACTGGAAAGCAAACAGAGGGATTCCATTCTGGAGAGATATTGTGGTCAATGTCTGTTTTGGAGTCTGAGGCCTGCTCTACCTCTGTTAGTATAGAAGGTTAGCAAGTATTGTAGAGGTAGGAGAAGAGCTGCACATGGAGATTTTTTTCTTGAGGTAATCAGAAAGCTGTAAAGAGAATCATTTTCCCACCATGTAATTCAATGTTCTTTACAGCTGTACCGTGCACTGCTGAAATCACCTTGGAGTCCCCTCTCTACCACTCTGTCAAATGTAACAAGTTGATAAACACTAAAGGGCTATTACTCCCACACTGTTGCCTTGTCCACTAGTAGTTCTGGAGCAATCACTTGGCTCAGTGATGGTTTCTAAACCTGTGGTTGTAGTGACCTTTCCCCTATCCCATGGGGGAGAAAGTAGCAAGGGCAGGGATGGGTGGAGGGACACAATTTGTCCCAGGCCATAGAGAGAGTTATTATTAGCAGTCTAGGGGACAGACATGAAAAATACAATAGTAGAGCTTATTGCTTTCAAATGGGTCCCAGTAGCTGTTTTCTAGAACGCAGCAGAGAACAGACTATGGGAGAATACAGCCGATGATCCTCAAAAACAATGGACACCATCAAGAAACCCAAATGGCTGGGTGTGGTGGCACATGTCTACAATCCCAGCACTCCAAATAAGAGGCTGAGGCAGGAGGATCAAGACTATGACAACGCCAGTCTGAGGTACTTGGCCCCATCTAGTCACTTCGCTGGTTATTTAGAATTCCATGTTAAGAAATGAACGAACAAAAGAAGAAAACAAAAATGACTGGGATATGTTCCCCAGCTAGGGGTAGAGGTGAGAAAGTGCCTGTCAGGGACTCAAGTGTTTACAAAAGCAACCTGAGGATGTGAGGGAGGCCAGGAAATTGGTACTGCCCCACCGAGAAGTGCCAATTCAACTAGGGACCTCCTGGGCCTACAGAGCAATGAGGCTGTGGAGATTTCTAGGTATTGGGTTGAGTCCAGTTCTGTCATTTTTATCTATGTATGGCTTTGGATGGGTCACTTAACTCCCTGGAGTGCATTCTCCCTGGAGTGCATATGGTTGCTTCTAAGTCACAGGCTTTGTTAGGAGGGCCACACCATGCAATGCATACATTTTTAGTGTACAGCTAACACTTTACTCCTCTCTTGTGTACAACCAGTCTCCTGACAATACATTCTTCTCTCCTGGCCCACCACCCACATTGCCAGACTCTGTGCTATCTATGCTTCTGCTCACTGGTCATCCCACTTCTTATCCCAGCTCTGAGGGGCAGTCAGTGAGAAGTCTTCCAGTCATCTGCAGCTACGAAAGTTGAGGGAGCACATGGTGTGGGAGGGCAGTTGGGGATCCCTGCCTGGGGACAGAAGGAAAAGCTAGATTCTGGGATGGAGAGCTGGCTTTTCTACTGGAGGGAGAGGTTGGCTCTGGCCTTCCAGGATTGGAATGGGCTGGGCCGGCAGAGAACAAAGACTCCTATCTCCTGTGGCGTTAGAAGCCAGAGCCTTCAGTAAGTGCCTCCATTAAAAGCTACAAGATGGAAGGTTAAATATAGCCCTTTCCAGTTGTCTAGGACATAGATTTATGAAATGTCAGAGCGGCATTAAAGTGAGAAATGATCTTATCTCTGCTCCATTTTTAGAGTAGAAAGGCGCAACAGAGGAGAAGAAAGAATGGCTACTTTCACCAGAGGGTGATGGGAGGCCATTGGAGCATTTTTTTTGAGCAACTAGGTCTATTTTTCAAAGACTTGATCTGGCTGCACAGTACAGAATGTTCTGGAAGGTGGTATCAGGGAGCTCATGGAGAGGGAGGGAGATGTGGGGGCCAAGACCAGGGGAGCTGATGCAGAGGTGGGAGAAGGGTGGCCCTTCATTCTCTCTTTCCATTTCTTCCGGTCTCTCTTCCTCTTCCATATGCCCTGTCTTCTCAAGCACTCATCCTCTGACTGGGGAAAAGGCAACCAAGATTTCATTCCTCTTCTAGGCTCTCCATTGCATTCATGGAGTTCCTTCTTGTCAGCCAGATAGTTGTGAACCCTTGTCTAAATCCCAGCTGCTTGGGAAATAGAGGAAAGAGGATGGCCAGTTTTAGACCAGCCAGGCAAAAAGGTAGCAAAGCTGTCTCTCCAAAACAATACAAAAAGCTGGCTGCTGGTGGCTTACGTCTGTAATCCTAGCTACTCAGAAGGCTGAGATCTGAGAATAGAAGTTTGAAGTCAACCCAAGCAGACAAATCTGTGAGACTTTTATCTCCAATTAACCAGCAAAACACCAGAAAGGGAGCTGTAGCTCAATGTTGTAGAATACCAGCTGTGAGTGAAAGAGTTGAGCAAGAGCATGAGCTCCTGAGTTCAAATCCCAGTATTGGCACAAGAAAAAGAAACAAAAGGGCTGGAGTATAGTTCAGGCCCCAATACTCTGCCCCATCTAGTCACTTCACCTTGTTTGTGACAGCCCCTCAAAGACGTGAAAACTCAACACCACTGCTTTCCTCTGATCTCTCTTCATGCTGAGTTGCATGTGATTCTCATATGGTTTCATTTTTCATTGCATCATGCTGGTGCTTTCTAAACCCACTCCTGCCCTCAATGGCCGACTCGAATTCTAGAGACCTCCATGTGGTCTCCTGTATTGCTGCAGCCTCTACCACTGGAATAGTCACTTCCCTTATGTTTTCAGGAATGGAACTGGGGTATCAACATCCTAATCCCAGGTTATCCTTGTTGCTGAAAGCAGCCAGAAAACATTCCTGGTATGTCACAGGTCCCTTTGTGCTATAAGGTCTGACTTGAACTGTGCCTAGAAAGCACTCAGTCCCTGGGTAGGAACTATGATGATCAATGATGCATTTTTTTCCTGCTTCTCCCTGTTCCCACATCTTGCCATTGAAAAAAGAAGAAGAAATTCAACATTTTAGTAGAAGCCTAGGAGATCAAGCCACCAAATTGACAGATTCATCGGCAAGCCAAAATTCCAGAATTCATGCTGACTTACAGAAGCTAAGAGATGTGTACGTATACACACTTGTGCGCACACAGATACACACATGTGCACACACTCAGACACACTTCCTCAGTCACTTTTATAATTCCTTCAGGATTCTGGAATGTTAGATATGTGATGAGATTACATCCATACTTTTAACTGCAGAGCAGATCCCCTGTGTAAACTTGGTTGCAACCCTTCCCCTCCCCCCACCCCCGACCCACCAGGGCACAGCTAGTACTGAGGGACCCATTCCCTCCCAAGGCAGCCAAGCTCACCACAGCACAAATCCTCCACCAAGAGCCCGGATTCCTTCCCTTCTCCCCTATGCTGGGAACAAGAGCCCTCCTTTCCCAATGACTCACCTCCCCGGCTCCAGAAGAGGGAGAGAGACTCCACTCTCTCCATCCTAGCGATGAGGATAAGCAAGGATCCACCTCCAGGCAATCCTCATACAGCAGAGAGGCGTGTGGTTGACCCACACCAAGGGGAAGAGAGCCAGGGAGCTTCACGTTGTTCCACACCCTACTTTCCAGCACGTTGGCTGGGTCAGTTTGTCCCCATCAATCACCTGCTCCCTTGCCCAGGGAAGCTGTCTGCAGACAGCCCAGCCCAGAGAAAAACAGAGGATTCCAAATGCCAGATTCTCTTCTCTCTGTTCCCACCCCTAGCCCACCACCCACAGCCACACTGATCCCTGTCCTCCCCAGTCACAGAGGACCAGGGAGGGGAGGCAATCTGTGACTTGGGCTTGTCTTTTGGCTAGGTAAAGTTCTTGGTCAAAAATTCGATTTGCAGCTAAGCCACACAGAGGGCTGACTGACCTCGGCTCTGCTGCTGTCCTGCCGAGAGGGGAAATGAACAGGAACTGGCTGTCTGAGTCAGCGCCCCTGGTCTATTGTCACTGTGCAGGCCCCTTCCTTCCCAGAGGAGAGACGTGCACAGAGATAGGCCTTGTTTTTTTTTATATATATATTTGCAAGTCTCTCTTGCAGTACACTTTCTCTCTTGGGTCTATCACGAGTCTGTGAACTATGGCTGGCTGGATTCAATTTAATTCAATGCAATTTTCCCAGGTCCTAAACAGGGTCTAAGAGTCATCTCAGATCATCCTCACCACAGCCAAGCCAGGTGACCTATCACATTTAACAGAGGAGGACATTGAGGCTCATTGGGAGCCAGAGGCCCTGTTAGGGCACACTGAGGCTTGGAGTGCAATCTGCCTTTCCAGAGTGTTAGGAAAAGTCTGCTCACCTGCCTCAGTCTCTTACCTCCATTTACATGAGCCAGAAGACCATAGGTTCTAGCAAAGCCTATTTTCCAGGGCCCAAAGTATGAGACACTCTCTGGCTTAAAAACATTGAAAACACATCTTGTTCAAATTTGTTTTCGTGTGTCTAGAAAGAGAAGAACCCAGAAAAATGTTGTGTGTGCCAGAAAGGGATCACAAAGGGACTTTGTTACTTAGTAGCAAATGGCTATCTTGTAAATGCCCAGGGACAAGGGACTGAGCCTGTGTCCCAGTAACTTTCCTCTAGTGAGAAGAGAGGCATCACTGGTTCTTGCTCAGAGTGGAAAGAGACCCAGTATGAGCTTGGCTGTTTTTTCTTTTTCTGCCAGGGACACAGACAGATTGTGACTCAGCTTGTGGGAAGAAGTTAGTGGGCTCCCCTGGGGAGAACCACCTGTAGTAACAAGAGTTTCAAATCTCTTAGAAGAGGGCCATAGGCTTCTAGGCCTCCTACTTGCAGGATGAATTTGTACAACATGGTACAAGAGCCATCAGACAAAGTCCAAGGTGAAATCTCCAGACAAAGTGAAGGTGTTGTTTCCCTGAGGTTAAGGGAGGTATGGTTTCTAGGGGTAATGACTTGTTCACATGGCTGCATTCAAGACTCTCATTAGAGCTAATGCAGGTGGCTCACTCCTGTAATCCTAGCTACTCAGAAGGCTGAGATCTGGAGCATTGCAATTTGGAGCCAGCCCTGGCAGAAAAGTCTACAAGACTGTCTAAAATAAGCAATAAAAAGCTGGAAGTAAAGGTGTGGCTGAATGGGTAGAGTAACCAACCTAACACTTAGAGGTTCTGAGTTCAAGACCCCTTCCCAAATCAACAGACAAAAAAATGGATCTCAGAAGACTGAGCACAATAGCTCACATCTGGTAGAGCTACTTGGGAAGCTAAAGGTCAGGAGGTTCAAGGGCATTTCTGGGAAAAACATGAGACTATTGAAAAAATAATTAAAGCAAAAGAGATGTGGGTGTGACTCAAATGGTAGAGTATCTGCCTAACAAGTATGAGGTCCCGTCTTCAAGTTTTGTTCCTTTTAATGGTATGGAAGTAGGCTATACCTGTTTAATGAGGTTATATGAGGCCAGGTGTGGTACCTCATGCCAGTAATCCTAGTTACTCTGGAGATGGATATCAAGAGGATGAAAAATCAAGCTAGCCTGAGCAAAAGTTAGCAAGACTCTATCTTACCTAATAAGCCAGGCACAGTGGTGCTCACCTATGATCCCAACTACACAAGGAGGTTGTAGGTAGGAGGTTCATGGAGGCTATAGGTAGGAGGATCTTGGTCTAAGGCCAGCCCTGGGCAAAAACTCTGGACTCAGATAAATAGCTACAACGGAAAAAAGGTCCATGGCTGTGGCTCAATTTGTAGAGTACTTGCCTAACAAGTATTCTAGTACCACCTCAATCACAATAACAATAAAATCCTTTCTGTGGGCTGGCATTCAAACCGTGATGCTGGCTTTAGCAACTCTAAGGGGGTTGACCTTGGCAAATATGGCGTTTCAGAGGTCACAGTACAGCAGGTTAAGGGAGGGAAACGGGAGGGGCTTGAAGACACCTTACAGGTAATCTGGCCGTAGTTTCAGAGGAAAGAGCTGGAGAGCAAGACAGCTCTATGGAGGGTAGCTAAATGTTTGTCAGGATGGAGAAATGTCACATGCTTCCAAGTACATGAGCTTGTGTGAGACCCTCGGAACCACCCTAAGTTCTATGCTCTTTACAGGGTGCACTTCATCTCAGAGGGAGGAAACTAGAACTTCTGAGGGGCAAGGCCCAGGTATCACTATCATTTTCAGTCTCCCTGGTTGAGAACCATTACATTAATTCTTGGAAGAGATTAAAATCCAGTCTCAAATCCTAGCTAGCACAGAGGGCAAAGACAGTCTCATCTTGGCACATTAGCCTGGGGGCCAAGGCAACTGTGTGGAGAAGCCTAGGAATGAATCTCAGCCTTTCCCTTTTCTGCCTGTGTTCCTTTGGTAAACTGCTTAATCTCTTAGACCAGTTTACAATATAGAGTTTCTAATCTCTGTCCCATTTAGAGATAATAAAATCACACATACCATAAAGTTGTTGTATGGCCTGAAAGAGGTACTGTCTGGCTCAATCAAAACTGGTGGATCTGGCCTTAGCCTTGGCTTCTGTCTGCCATTGTCTGTGACTTCTGATGTGCCTCACACTGGCCTGGGTTTGCCATCATCTTTCTCAGGTTCCCCTGCTGTGGCAGTGACAGGAAAAACCATCACATGTGACCAAAGTTGCATTGTTTGTGATTCCAAGTCTCCACAAATTGAATATATAGTTTAGTTTTTGGGGTCTTTTTTGCCTTAGACAGGTCCCTGGATGGGGACAGAGTTGTTGTGAAGAAGTTTTAAAAGCACAGACTTCATGATTGGAGAGCTGGAGGCCTGGCATTCGTGGCAGGTTGGAAGTTGTCTTCATTCTTAGACCAGAATTGTGATTCTGATTGTGGACCGTGGTTGACTCTGGTGGCCTGGTGGGTCATGCCTGTAATTCTAGAAATCAGGAAGATCAGATTTGAATATTAAGATTTGAAGCCAGCCTCAGCAGACAAATGTGAGAGACTCTTATCTCCAGCCAACCAACAAAAAATACCCAAAACTATAAGTGGAGTTGTAGCTCAAGTGATAGAGTGCCAGGAATGAGCAAAAATGCCAGGCAAGAGTTCCAGACCTGTGTGTGTGGCATGGAGAAGGCAGAAGGAGCAAGGTTGAGCCATGGGATGAGAGAAGTCTGAGGAGCTAGGCCTGGGAAGCCAAGAAAGCCCATAACTAGTAGAAAGGTCTTAAATACTCCTAGTTCTTAAGCAAGAAGGATGGCTTACATTCATGTATTCCTTGCTTGTTACACAGCAGATATATAGCCTCCAGGCTCCAGGGTACTATGGTCACAGCACAACCTCCATCTTAAAGGGCCACAGGAGCACCACCCACCCACTCTGCCAAGGGCACAAAAGGAATTCACAGAGGTGGCTCTGTGCCATCCTCCCCCATGCCAGGAACAAGGTTCAAATAACATTACTGAAATGGCAGGGGGCAACTGGGAGCCTCATCCTGCTACTGGGACCCCACACCCTTCCATCTGTGCTGGGACAGAATTGGACAGGAAACTGACTTCCAAAATAGAAAATATGCTATTGAGAGAAATGAAAGTTTTTATTCAAAGCCCATTTACTCCATAGGGACACAGATGGCATTTAGTAGGCTGTGCCAGCCCAGCTCATTTGAAGGTAATATCCAGGAGTGATGAGGAGCTGGTCTGTCAGTGTGTAGGACCTCCTACCAAGGACATCTTTCTCTGTCATCTCAAGCATCATTTAGGAGCCCTTTTTGGTTTCTCCCAGCTGGACAATGGTTACACTGCATGGCCAAGTAGCCCAAGGAATCCTTACTACAGTTCCAAGAAGATCTCAGAAGTCACAAGAACAATTCTATGGCAGTGATGGCAGGAGTGGTGGGGGAGCAGCTGGACTGGTACCCACATTAATTTCTGTGACCTTGGGTGTGTCTGAGTGACCTTGGTAATGTCAGCTCATTTCTGTGGACCTATGAAAAGAAAACTTTATAAGGGATGAGTGGCTTTCAAGTGCCCAGTCTCACATTTATTAAAATAACTGGGTTCTTCAGCACTGCAACACATGGATAAAATAAAATATCTGGGTTCCAACATGACACAGACAAAAGTATGCTTTTTTCCTTAAAGATATTTTAGTGTTGGCATAAAAAATGATACAGCTTGGGCTGGGATGTAGCTCAGTGGCAAAGCGCTTGCCTAGCAAGTGCAACATCCTGGGTTCGATCCCCTGTACCAAAAAAGAAAAGACAAAAAAATACAGTTAAAAAAAATAATACAGCCAGATGTGGTGGCTCAGTCCTGTAATTTTAGTTAGGAGACTGAGAAGGAGGGGAGATCACCGATGAGGGAAGCATAAATAGGAGGATCAGAGTCCAAGCAGACTAAGCATAAAAGCAAGATTTTATTCAAAAAATGGCTACAAGTAAAAATGGCTGGGAATGTGGGTCCAATGGTAAAGCAAGCATAAGGCTCTGAGTTCAAACTCTAGTACAACCAAACAAATAATAATGAAAATCACGGGGTGGGGGTGGGGGTTGGTGATGTAGCTCGGTGATAGACTACTTGCTTAGCATGTGCAATGCCCTGAGCTCCATCCCCAGAACACATTCACATTTGTACACACAATATACACATAGATATAACACAACTTCTGTCTTCTCTCTTTTTCTCTCTCCCCACTCCTCTCTGTCCCTTTCCTATACAGTCATGGCCATATATAAAGCTACTCCTCCAAGACTCCCTCCACACTCATTTTACCCTCTATGGAGATGGTTTCACTGTTACAACCATTTTCTTTGAAAGAAGCACTGACCAAGGAAGTACTGGAAGCTGAGAGATACATCATTTGGAAATAGCTAAGTCTGGCTGAGAATCTGAGCAGCTGTGAAATTCATCATGTTATTCATCAGTTATTCTAATCTCCCTTGCAGAGTTTAAGTATTTTAGAGCAGGAGGGGAAAATCCATAATGTTTTTATGTTTATTTCCCTTTCAAAACTAAAACCAGAAAGCTGTACTCTCTGAATCAAATTTCAATGGCACTCTCAGTGCTCAGAGAAGACAAAGCTTCTACCACCTGAAGCAATCCAGCAGCACAGGCCCCATTGACATTATTGTCAATGGAGGCAGGGATCATTTTAAACACAATACCTGTATTAGTCTGCTTTCTGTTGCTATCACAAAATACCCAAGGGAGGGTACTTTATGAAGAAAAACTTATTCCACACTTTTGGCACCTAAAGTCTAGTACTGGGAGGCCCCATCTGTTGGGCCTGAAGTGAGAGATTCCTTAGCTATATTACAATATAGCATATGGTGGGAGTGTGTATGAAAAGGATAAATCACAGGATGACACAAGAAGCCAGAGTGATGCAGAAGTCCGGCTTGCTCTTAGCATTTATAACTATTTGTTCTTGTGGGAACTAACTGGGGCCTTATGAAAACTATGATAATCCTTTCCTAGAAAACACACTAATGACCCAACTACCTCATATGAAGTCTTTTAAAGGTTCCACTATCTCAATACAGCCATACTAAGGGCTAAACTTCTACTACGTGAAATATTAGGGGATAGATTCAAACCAAAGTAGTACTAACAGTTTTGCTTAAAAGTATTTGTATACATATGGTGAGGATTTATGTGCAGTATTTGACACCACAAGGCCCTGGAAAACATATTGGATAATTTGCTCTTGACCATACCCTTTCAAATGGATTGTCATTATTGCCATAAGCCTCCCACTACAGACAGAAAAACCTTAGGATACCATGGATGAAATAATTTCTGCCAAACTCCTAATATAAGGGTGTGAGCTTGCATTCTAACATGGAGTCTCATACACTAACTTCACTGTGTTGCTCCATCCTTTGTGGCTCCCTTTTTCCACAAATTAAGGAGCCTAATTTTGTACTGTTGTCTTTCAAAGGGTGCTTTTGGCTCAAGGAAATATGATTTGGTCTCTTGGTTTGGCTGAATGATTTGCCAGTATAACTGTTCTATGTTACTTGTCCTTAGTATTTATACAAACAATATTATAACATTAGTGGAAATCTAAAGGAAAGAAAAATTCACCAAGTCTGCCACTCACACTCAGTAAAGTTCTAATTTCTCTCCATAATTCTCTTCTCAATGTGTAGGTATATATCTTGCAGGTATTATTTTTCCCATGCTAGGGTTTGAACTCAGGGCCTTCTACTTGCTAAGCAGGTGCTCTACTGCTGAACAGTACCTCCAGCCCTCCCCCAACCAACATTCCTTCCTTCCTTCCTTCCTTCCTCTTTCCTTCCTTCCTTTCTTTCTTTCTTTTGCTTTCTCTCTCCCTCCCTCCCTCCCTCTCTCTCTCTCTCTCTTTCTTTCTTTCTTTCTTTCTTTCTTTCTTTCTTTCTTTCTTTCTTTCTTTCTTTCTTTCTTTCTTTCTTTCTTTCTTTCTGTGTCTCTTGCTTTCTCTCTCCCTCCCTTCCTTCCTTCCTTCCTTCCTTCCTTCCTTCCTTCCTTCCTTCCTATCTTCCTTCCTTCCTTCCTATTTTTGCACTGACTGTTTTTGTGATTAGGGTCTTGCTTCCTGCGCAGGTACATGCCTGGACCACAATCCTAGATTCCTTCCTTCCTTCCTTCCTTCCTTCCTTCCTTCCTTCCTTCCTTCCTTCCTTCCTTCCTTCCTTCCCTCCCTCCCTCCCTCCTTCCTTCCTTCCTTCCGGTCCTGGGGCTTGAACTCAGGGCCTGAGCACTGTCCCAAGTCTCTTTGGGCTCAAGGCTAACACTCTACCTCTTGAGCCACAGTTTTTCTGTTATTAATTGGAGATAAAAGTCTCACAGATTTTCTTGCCTGGCTGGCATTGAACTGTGATCCTCAGATGTCAGTCTCCTGAGTAGGTAGGAACACAGGGCAAGCCCCCGGCACCCGGCTAGATTTTGCCTCTTGTCATAGCTGGGACAACAGGTGTACTGCCATATCCAGCTTCTTCTTTTTACTGGTCCTAGAATTTGAACGGAGGGCCTGAGAGCTGTCCGAGCTTTTTTGCTCAGAACTAGCACTTTAGCACTTGAGCCATTGCTCTATTTCTGGCATTTTGATGGTTAGTTGGAGATAAAAATCTCATGGACTTTCCTGCCTGGACTGGCTTCAAACTATGATCCTCAGATTTCAGCCTCCTGAGTAGCTAGGATTACAGGCATGAACCACTGGTGCCCAACTTCAGCTTCTTCTTTTGACATGGAGTCCATGAACTTTTCCTGCCCAGGCTATCCTGGAACTGTGATCCTCTTGATTCCAGCCTCCCACATGCCACTGTGTCCCAGTTGTTGGTTGAAGAGGGTCTCATTAATATTTTTTTGTCCAGGCTGCCAACTGTAATCTTTCCACTTTCAGCCTAGAATTCCAAATACTTAGGAATGTAGATGTGATCTACCAGTGCTAGGCTCCTTTTCATATGGTGTTTGTGTAACTTAGCATAGAGATAGTTTTTTACTCTCTCTCTCTCGATGTCTCTCTGTCTCTCTCACTCTCTCCCTGAGCCCCAATTGACTTTCATATCAAGGATAGGGAGAATCAAATAAATTTTCAAAGAGGGAAAGGTCAGACCAACTGCAACAGGGCCTTGTACATGAAATCAGATGGCTCTCTTAAGCTGAGTGCCATTGGCCCACATCTATAATCCTAGCTATTCAGGAGACTGATATCTGAGGATCCTGGTTCAAAGCCAATTAGGTCAGACACAGATAAACCCAAGAGATTCTTATCTTCAATTTACTATCAAAGAGCCAGAAGTGAAGCTATGGCTCAAGTGGTAGAGTACCAGCCTTGAGTGGAAAAGCTAAAGGACAGCACTCAGGTCATTAGTTCAAGTTGCAATACTGGTACACATACACAAAAAAAACCTCTCCTAATAAATGGATCTCTTGTTCTGTTTATGTTAAAAAATGAAGACTAAGAAGGAGGGGGAGTGTGCATATTGAAGCACAGGTCACCTTGCCACAGTGTTAGTGCATCTGCTTTGGAGGAGAGGGTTTCTAGAAAACAGCATGATACCGGTTGTTTCTGAATCTGAATCCTGGCTCAACACCTGGTTTAGGCCTAAATCCAAGAACTCTCCACTTTCTCCCTAGCTCAACATACTCCACTTTAGCTTCCAGACCCAATACAGAGCCTCTAATAGTTCAATTATTCCAACAATACAAACATGCCATCAAACAGGCATATGGTGGGACTTCTACCAAGCTAGGCATTGCAGTTTTTGTTGCTATAGAGATTTGCTTATCCTACCAGCATGGAGCCATAGTCCCCTCCCTTCCACCACATCTGGTCTCCAGGGTTAGCATCTCCTGTCACAGCTGTAAAGATACTGAAAAGCACATGGCATGATGCAAGACCCAGGCCTGAGATGTAGACAGACCTGGGCCCAAATCCTAGCTCCAGAACTCACTTATCAGATCATAGAACACTAATCCCTCTGAGTATCAGTTTTCCCATCTGTAGAATGACATTAGTAATTCCTGCTGGGGTTGTTCTAAAGATTAAGCAGTGGCTGAAAAGTATTGGCATATAAAAGTATATGCTGAATCTAAGCTCCCCTTTCCTTGCTTCAAATTTATGGCTCCTATAGGCACAGCTCTGCACATTCTTGGTAGTCATGAGCACACACACATTCAGGATGACAGAACTGTACCTATTTGAGAGGAAAGGGGGCTTTGAGAACTGGTCAGAAATCAGTTATAGTTTGTGAGCCTGATAATCAAGGCTTTCCAGTAGTAACACAACCTAAAAGTCATTTTGAGATTCCACGTGCTGCACCCATCCCAGCCATCCTCATCCTCTCCTGCTATGCAGCTGGCTTCTCACTTTTAGCTGGACCAGCTGCTGGGCTTGGCTCAGCCATCTGCTTTCTATAGTCCGACAACCATGCAGGGCCCATTTTTGCCTCCAGTTTCAGTGCAAAGGCCCACAGTATTTCTCCCACCCTCAATCATCACTCTTCTTTTCAGCTTTCTTTTTTAAAATTTTAATTTTTTCCGTTTCAGCTTTCTAAAAGTTTCCCTAGCCTGTAATCCTAACTACTTGGGAAACAGAAATTGGAAGAATGAAGATTTGAGACCAGTTCAGGTTAAAAAGCTTGTGAGACCCTTATCTCAACTAATAAAAAAAAGTTGGACATGGTGGTGCATGTCTCTCATCCCAGCTATGCAGGAAGTGTAAGTAGGAGGAGTGAGGTACAGGTTGTCTCAGGAAGAATCAAGAGACCCAACAGGAAAAAAACCAAGGCAAGAAGCCCTGAGGGGGCATGGGTCAAGTGGAATAGCACCTACCTAGAAAGCAAAAGGCCTTGAATTTAATTCCCAGTACCATGCAAAAGATACAATAAAAAACAAAAGCTTCCCTAAGTAGTCCAGAGCACATTCTCCAAATCATTTTATGAATGTGCTCAGAATCTCCTACCCATGGATTCCTAGCCCTTTACAACTAGAGGATAGAGGTAGCAAAGGTAAAGGACTTGTGTGCGATCATCACCGAGGTTTCTAGACATGAGAGGTGAAACTATGCCTTTAGTCTTGGCCAGTGGCTCTCTCCCACCTTCTCAAGTTGTAGCCTTTGAAAAGCTTAGAGGGGAAAATAAATATTTCCTAACAACTGGGGGATGTAGCTCCATGATAGAATTCCTTTCCTGGTATGCAAGAGGACCCATGCAGAAACAGGAGCCAAATTTAGTACAGAGAAGAGAGTGACCAGTTCCGTGAATTAATTTGGTATGGTGGATGGCAATCAGTCAGGGAATATTTCAGAGAAGTGACTCTACATGAAAAATTTGAAGGATGAATTGAAAATTGCCAGGAAAAGATGTGTGTGTGAGGGGGGGGGACTCCTGCTGCCAAATATGGCTCTGATAGAGTAAAGTGCATTTTCCAAATCACACAAATGGTGATGAGTGATTCTTGTTAGCCATCACCATGAACCAGCCATATTAAATTCAAAGAGAACAGCATCAGTAGGTGAGGCTGGCAAAGCAGGTAGAGGCCAGGCATGGAAGGAAAGATTTCCACATTGTGCAAAGGAATCTAGACTTTCCATAGGAGCTGTGCTCTCCAAATATCAAGCACTGTTTATTCTGTGTCTCCACTATTGCCATTTACCTGCATATATCTTTATTTTTAAATTTTATTTTATTGTAAAGATGCTGTACAGAGGGGTTACAGTTACATGAGTAAAGCAAATTTCTTGTTGAGCATTGTTACCCCTTCCTTTGTCATTCTGCCATTATCCCTTTCCTCCCCACCTTCCTCACTCCCCCCTCCTGAAGTTGCAAAATTCATTTCCAATATACTGTCTCGTGGGTATCATTGTTGCAATGGGTCATCCTGTGTCCTTGTTTCAGCGTCTTGTTTTTCCCCTTCCCCTCCCCAAATTAGACAAATGTATATACAAGATGAAGGGTACCAAAATTAAGTACAGTGACAACAGGGGATATACCATAGGGGAAAGAACATACAAAGGAAACAAAAAAAATCACATAGTACATTAAAAACAACAACAAAGAAAGACCCCATATCTTGGGGTTCATTTCACTTAACGTCATTTTATATGGTCTTGTGTGCATAGCTTTTGAGCCTTTCTGCTCATCTGATAAAATTATCCTAGATGAATACTAATTACTGCAAATGACGGAAACCATGAGACCTATATTCGAGTCTGGCTTACTTCACTTAATATGATTTTTTCCAAGTCTTTCCATTTCCTAACAAATGGGGCGGTGACATCCTTTTTGGTGGAGATATAGAATTCCATTGTATCTATCTATCTATATACACCACATTTTATTGATCCATTCATCTACTGAGGGGCATCTGGGTTGGCTCCATATGTTAGCTATGGTGAATAAACTCTGTCCTATATCTTAATCATTTTAATATAAAGGACTCACTTTACTTTGCCTTAATAAAAAATGATGAGAAACACGTTTGATGTACCAGTTATATTTTTCTAAAACATTTAAAAATATATACAGAATTCAAAGGTAAAGTTTTCCCTGCACCAGTCACAATGATCTAGACCACCTTGAATCCACCCTCACATCTTGGGGACAATTTTGGTTTCCTATTCTCATATTAGCAAATCTTTAGTCTACAGCAGAAGAGTGCCAGGTAAGATCACTCTGTGTCAGGCACAGCAAAAAGGTTGAAAGTAGAGGCTAGGACCCAGTTCTAGAACAAGAAAGTGTCCAAAGTTCAGAACTTACACATTAGCAGGGGGATAAGAGGAGAAGGAAGCCTCAAAAACAACGAACAAGCCAGGTGCCAGTGGTTCACACCTGTATTCCTAGCTATGCAGGAGGCTATGTTCTGAGAGTCATGGTTCGAAGTTCATGAGACTTATTTCCAATTAACTACCAAGAAAGGGTCAAGTGGTAGAGCACTAGTCTTGAACAAGAAAGCTCAGGGACAGCACCCAGGTTCACACACACACACACACACACACACACACACACACACACACACACACACGTGCAAAACCAGAACTGTTGATTGAATGGATGGATGGACAGATGAGTGTGAGGTAAGGGACAGAGAAGAGTGATAGATAACTCCAAGGTTACTGATTTGACTTCCTGGCAATATGATGCCATCAAGAGAAAATGGGAGACAGAGGGATCAAGGAAAAAATGATTACACAAGATATGCTCAACTGACTGTGGGATACTTGTGGGACAACATTACATTGCACATAGAGCAGTTGGCTGGCAGTAGATAGAGGCCAAAAGAGAGTAAGCCTGAGGTGGTCACCTCAGGGTGGCCTGGGATGCTAACGGGAGAGGGAGAGAATGAGAAGAGACACAGGGCTAAGACAGAACTCAGGAAAGGCCATTTGCATTTAAAGCCAGGAAAAAAAGAGGAAATGCTTCTCCCCCCTCTACTAAACTTTTCCTAGTCCCTACAGGACTTCCCATAGCCAAGCTTTTGCCTTCTCCCTGAGAGCATGAGCTGACTGATGTGCTTGTTTCTCCCTGGACCAGCCTGTGAGCAGGCTTTCTTTATGTCCTCCCAGTGGGAGAGAGTGTTCCCTCAGGGCTTCAGGGACAGCTTTGGGATGGAAAGCTGAGCAGGCAGGGTGCTGGGAAGGTGAGGGTTAGGAGGTGTCAGAGGGAGAAATAGTCATGAGGCCACTTCCTCATGTGGCCAGAAACTACCTTGACAGCTACTGACCCTGAAGTGGAGCTGGCATGGAGGATGCAAAACAACTTCTTAGAAATGAAACAGTCTTCAGTAACTATTCCAAGCTGTAGCAAGAGCTAGTATGGAAAGTTATCCTCTGGTTTTCAGAGTAGGCTGCACAGAGCATGGCTGTGTAATCCCAGCAGGTTCTGAGCCTCCAGGTCCCTGGCAGAGAAGCTATGAAGTGATACTTGAGCCACTTACCTATCAAAAGTGCCCTTAGAAAAATGTGTCTCCAGAAGATTCCAAGGACACTTCTGCACCCAGAATCTTTATCCTTGGTTAAGTCCATGACAGAAGCCTAAATTCAGCTCACCTAGTTGGCCAAACAAAGCCCTACTCTGACCATATGTGCCCTAGTGGAGTTTACCTGGCCTTCCAACACACTCCAAATAATTTTCCTGTAGCTTCCTTCTCCGTTTATTCGGTGAGACACCCTTTTCTAAAAGTTCCTCCAGGACTTGTTGACCTTGACTGATTACCCTCAAGTGCATGACCATTGGAGACTCCAGGAAGAAACAGAGACAACCCTCTGGGCCTACGCATGGAAGGCATCAATCCAACTATTGCTTTCTTATAGTAAACTTGTGTTAGACTTGGCACAAACTTTCACTTCCTTTCCACTGGTATAGATGGTAGATGAGAGTTTCCCAAATGGGCACAAGAAGACTATAAGTTCCTTCCAGATACCTGTGAGGGGAGTGAGAAGAAGGGAAAATGGTACCATCAGGACCGAGGGAGGCAGAGAGGCTGGGGATGTAGTTCATTGATAATAGTGTTTGTCTAGCATGTTCTGGGTTCCATCCCCAAGACTCAAGACAAACCAAAACAAAAAGAAAATCAAGAAAAGAAAAAGAATAAGGAAAAAGGGCATGGAGAGAAAGTGTGCCTGACCTTGGTGCTTGAGGCGCAATGCCAGGTAGCAGTGGAAGGAGTGGCAAAGGAGTAGGAAGGAGGGGATAGAGTGGGGGTGTGCAAGGGGCAAGAGAAATTGCTTCTATACCTGTTGTGTACTGCCTTGTAAAAGCAAGCTAGGAAAAGTTATCTCCTACCCTGATTTCCATACTGTGAGTATCTAGGAAGAAGTTGGGGAAAACTATGCTAGCATTCTGGAGTCCATGTGTGAAAGGGCACAAGGGACAAAGCAGAGTACATCCAGGGGTAAGACAGTAATGAAGTCAAGGCTCAACACTACTCTCCTGGGACTATGCAGGAAGAGGTGCTCTGCCAGGGTTGGGGCAGGGAGGTGGGGGTGGGGCATTACACAGCAAGAAACCAATTCTTCTGGCTCACTCAGTGCCTGCAGCATCTGAGGTACAGCCAGGAGAGGTGTAGGTGTACTTGTGTGGGGCGGGATGGGGGCTGGAGGAGTCAGAGGTTTGAATAACAAAGGAAATTCAGAAAGGATAAGCTTTGCAGGTTCCAAGACTCTGCCTACAGGAATTAGGGAGAAAGCACAGACCTAGCCATAAACTTCAGTCACTGGCACGTTGCTTACTTCCCTGACACTCCAGCCACCCTGCAGAGGCTATACAGGGTGGCTGGCAAAGCAAACAGCCCATGCCAGCTCAGGGAGCTCTGACTTATGCAATTCATCCTGGCACAGCGGCCAGGGAGTTGGGAGTTCACCCACATCTCCCATAGGCTTTCTCCCCGCCCCCTGCCACCCCAGCAAGTCACACCAAGGATCAGGGGCTCTATAAGCAGCAGAGGCCCTGGCTGGAGGAGCCCAGGAAAAGAAGGGAAGGGAAGAGAGTACCTGTTGCTGAATGCATCCTGCTTTGGCTCTTACTCCTCGGTTGCTTGTGGTGAGAGTTGCCCATCATTCTGTTCTGGACTGGCAGCCACACCACGCTGGCCGCCGCCGCCGCCTCCACCACTGCCGCTGCCTGCCTCCTCCCCCCTCCTCCTCCTCCTCGTCGTCCTCCTCCTCCACCTCCTCCACCTTCTCCACCACCTCCTCCTCCTTGTCCTCCTCCTCCTCCGCTGTGCTCCTCCCCAGGTGCTTACATCACCTCAGCTGTGCTCCTCACACACATGGCTCTTGCAAATCCTACTTATGCGCCTGGCTCAGTATTGTCCAGATCTGACCCTCTCACTTGGACTAGAGCCTGCTAGGAGTCTCTCTCTCTCTCTATCTATCTATCTCTCTCTCTCTCTCCTTCTCCTCCTCCTCCTCGCTCCTCTCTTCTCTCTCCCTCCCTCGCTCCCTTCCTCTCTCTCCTCCTCCCTTCCCCCTCCCCCTTGCACACAGTGCTCCACTCAGGTTGAACCTCCCAGGTTCCAAAAAGGAAGCCTAGCGCAACCAGAGTGCAGTCCCCACCTCATCTGCGCGTGCATTCGGGGCCAGTCTTGGCGCCCTACAGGGATCCCTCACTGGCCCTGGCTGCCTCTGCTCTCTGCACTGTCATCCCTGCTGCCACCCGGCTGCCCACCCGCTCGTTCACTCGTTCGCTTGCTCTGCTTGCTGGATCGCTTGGTCTGCAGAAGCTTGCAGGAGCGAGAGGCCAATAACAGAGCCTAATCCGAGAGTGTGACAGGGACCAGTGAAGGAATGTGCTACCCAGGAATTCTAAGTGACACAGCTCCCTGTTCTCCTGGGGAACGGATCCAATTCTGGAAGTGACAGCTGCCAGTGGTCTCTGGGCTCCAGTCCTGACAGAAACCTGAGAACATGTGGGCAGAGCACTAGGCTGCTAGGCTGCAGGGCTTGACATTAACACAGCCAGATGCATCTAAAATGCCCAATGCGGACACCAGGCATACCTGCTTTCTTGGCAGACACACTTGAAGCCTCTCCCCACTTTCCCTCCCTCGCCCGTTTTGCCTCCCCCCCCTGGGAGGGGCTGAGCCTGCAACCCAGAGATTCTCACACTGGATCTGGGACCCTCGGCAGCCAATGAGAGGGCTCCTTCCAAGTCCCACCGAAAATCCATCCGCGTACCGCATGCGCGTGCTCTCACACAGCCACAGCCGCAGCCGCTTGCCACAAGTGCTGCAACCCTGAGGGATAAGTGACATGGGGCATGTGGTGCTGGCTCAGCCACCTCCAGCCCCAACAGCCTGCCAGTGAGCCTGACTCCTGGAACCAACTCTGCTCGAGCCAATTACTCAGCCTTGAGTGACTTGCCTTACTTAGGAGTGTTTTGGAACTGCTCAATGCTGATGTCATCAGACTCACAGGAACAGGAGACCTGTCTGTCCGTTACAGCCACAAAGCACTGTGGGTGTGGGTCAGCCTATAACTTCAGTCTTACACATTTGGGACACTGAGGCACGTGGAAATCAGAGCTTTGTGACTTTGAGGCAGGAGTTCTAAAGTGATAGCTATCCATCCATCTATCTACCTACCCTCCATCCACTCAGTGGTTTAGGAATTCTGTCAACAGTTCCCAGGGATCAGCTCTGACCAAGTCTTGTACTAGTCTCAGAAACAAGAGAAATAAGTCACCATCTAGGAGGGGTGATCAGAACATGCACAGACCATGACAATACAAGGAAGAATCAATACTGTTGAAGGAGTATCAAAAAAAAAAAAAAACTATCTGGGTCTGGAAGGGCTTGAGGTACTTCCCAGAGGAGATGACACTGGCCTGGGTCATGAGGGATAAAAAAGAATTGACCAGCCAGGCGCTGGTGGCTCACGCCTGTAATCTTAGCTACTCAGGAGGCTGAGATCTGAGGATCCAGGTTCAAAGCCAGCCTGGGCAAGAAAGTCCGTGAGACTCTTGTCTTCGATAAACCACTCAAAAACCAGAAGTGGCGATGTGGCTCAAGAGGTAGAGCGCTCACCTTGACCTGAAGAGCTGAGGGTTAGTGCCCAAGCCCAGAGTTCAAGCCCCACGACCACAAAAAAAAAAAAAGAGTTGACCAAACACAGAAAGAAGTAATTATGTGAACTGTTAGCCCAAATGGAATCCTCCTTCCATTTCCTTCAATAATTCCACAAACACTTATCAAACCACTGACTTCAGGCTCTCCCAGACGGTGAGGAAGTCTTAACTATACAATTACAGGAGGATGTGACTTCTATCTGGACTTTGCAGTTCACTGTGGAATGTGGCAGGAGGATTCCAAGGGCATCAACTTGGGGCCAGAAAAGAGGGTGTAGGAATCAGCAGTCCCATAGTAAGGAGGAAGGGTCAGAAGCAAAGCATCTTGGGAAAACAGATTTGTGACTATAGTACAAATCATGAAGATTAATAAACATGGCAAAAATATTGAATGTGACAAGTTGCGGGTTGGGAAACATTTGGTTTCTGTCTTCTTATCCACTTGTGATGGGTACTTAATATGAGTCCTGTTAGGTTCAAGGCTGTAAATAGGGACTAACAAAACTTAGAGTGACTGGGAAAGATAGATCCATGGCATCTTGAAGTGGTTCTAAAATATGCACAACACTGAAAGTAAAAAAACAAATGCAAGTTGACTGGGCTGCACATGTAGGAGCCTGGATTTTATTGCCAAAAAGGTGAGGAAGTTTGAATAGGAACAGGCAGGTTTTGAAAGTGTTTGGGGTGTAGAGATGGGAAGATGAGGACAAAAGGAGTGAGTGGTCATAAAGTAGACCTAGCTGAAAGTCACCTAGCTGAACATGATTAGGCCTATAGAAGCCTCCTCAAAATAATTTTCTTCTGTGGCATTGAGGATGGAACTCAGGACCTGTACATGTAAGGTTAAGTGCTCTACCAATGAGCTATATCTTTAGCCCTTCAAAATACATTACAAATCAGATGTGGACTAGAACCACCTAAACTGAGATCAAATGAGCCTTTCTTCCTTATAAATTAATTATCTCAGGTTCCCCCCTCCCCCATAGTACTGGAGATTGAACTTAGGGCGCTTGCACTTCATAGGCTAATGCTCTAAGATTTGAGCCACACTTCCAACTCACTTTTGGTTTGATGATGATGATGATGATGATGATAGTGATGATTTTGGAGTTTAAACCTCAGGGTCTCATGCTTGTTAGGCAAGTATTCTACCACTGAGCCACACTTCTAGCTTTTATTAGTTATTTTTTTGTGTGCCAGTCCTGGGGCTTGAACCCAGGGCTTGGGCACTGTCCCTGAGCTGCTTTTACTCAAGGCTAGCACTCTACCACTTGAGCCACAGCGCCACTTCTGACCTTTTCTGTTTATGTGGCACTGAGAAATTGAACCCAGAGCTTCATGCATGCTACATAAGCACTCTACCACTAAGCCATTCCCAGCCTGCATTGGTTATTTTTTGAGGTAATATCTCAATTTATTCTGCAGCTGTCCTGGGCTGCAATACTTCTACTTGTGCTATCTGGAGTCACTAGACTCAGGAAAAACCTAATCCCTCTTCCCATTTATGCTGGGATACTCATCTTTGTAATTTATACAGCACATACACTATTTTCTTGTTTTTATCACTTGCTCCTGTAATTTATCACTCCGTTGTAAAGCAACAAGGAAAAGGCTTTTTAGTCAGAGAAACCTTGCTTTCAAAGACTTACTATTTCTACCTATGTAGAAAGATGACCTTCCTAAATTGTTTAACCTCCCCAGCCTTGATTGTCCTCATCTATATACTAGAAAGAGAATTAAAAAGGAAAAAAAGAACACTGACTTGTAAATGACAGCCGCAACCCTCTTATCCAGTCTTACTTTTTTTTAAAATCAGGGGTGGGCATGAACTCTGGGCCTGGGTGCTGTCCCTGAGCATTTTAGCTCAAGCCAAGTGCTCTACCATTTGAGACACAGGACCACTTCCGGTTTTCTGGTGATTAATTGGAGATAAGAGTCTCATGGATTTTTCTGCCCAGGCTGACTTTGAACTTCGATCCTTAGATCTCAGCCTCCTGAGTAGCCAGAATTACAGGAGTGAGCCACCAGCGTCCAGCTCCAGTCTTACTTTCTCAAGTTTCTGTTATTTGTGGTCAACCAAATTCCAAAAATATTTAATGTAAAATTTCAGAAAAGAAATAATTCATAATTTTTGGTGCCATTCCTGGGGCTTGAACTCAGGGGCTGGGCGCTATCCTTGAGCTTTTTTTCTCCCACAAGGTTAATGCCTTGAGCCACACCTCCACTTCCAGCCTTTTGGAGCTTCGTTAGAGATAAGAAGAATCTCACAGACTTTCTTGCCTGGTCTGGTTTCTAATCATGATCCTCAGATCTCAGCCTCCTGAGTAACTAGGATAACAGGTGTGAGCCACAAGCACTAAATTCAAATTCATAAGTTTCAGATTATGCTTCATTCTGAATAGTGTAATTAAATGCAAATCATCCCATAGTACAGCATATCCATGCTGTATACTCTACTGACCCATTAGTTACTTGGTAACCATCTCAATTATAGATCAAATGTCCTTGTATAGAGTGCTTATTTTCTTTTTTAAGTGTAATTTTATTGTTATTATTAAGATGTTGTACAGAAAGGTTACCATTCCATAAGTCAGGTAATGAGTACATTTCTTTTTAAAAAATTAGTTTTATTTATTTTTTGTTTATGTGTTTACCAAGGAATCAAACCCAGGGCCTCATGCATAGTAGACAAGCACTCCACCACTAAGCCACATTCCTAGCCCAATGAGTGTATTTCTCTTTTTTTTGTGACAATGTCACCTCTTCCTTTGCTTTTCCCCAGTTTCCCCGTCCTGTCCCTGCTCACAAGTTGCACAGTTCATTTTCTACATAGTGTTTACTGACTATCATGCCCGCATTTGTTCATCCTTCCTCCCTCCACTTTTGTGTCCCTTCTTGCCCCCCCCCAAGACAGGAAAAAACAAAACTAAACTAAAAACAAAAACAAACATCAACACCAACACTATTATATACTGCTTTTTTTCAAATAGCTCTTGTTTTTCTTAATAGTGGATTCAAAGCTCAAGAGTGATGAGGATGGTGATTTTTATATGCCGAGAGGCCACAAAGTGCTTCTATTAAATGAAAAGGTAAAATTTCTCAGCTCGATGAAGGAAAAAAAATTATATGCTGAATTTTCTAAGATATGTAGTAAGAACAAAACTATCTATGGAACTGTGGAAGAAATTCTGGCAAAAGTAATTACATCTTGTAGCCAGATGCTGGTGGCTCACACTTGTAATCCTAGCTACTCAAGAGGCTGAGATCTGAGGACTGAGGTTCGAAGCCAGCCTGAGGGGAGGGGCACAAAAGTCCATGAGACTTTTATCTTCAATTAACCACCAAAAACAGAACTGGAGCTGTGGCTCAAGTGATGGACCCCAGCTTTGAGTGAAAGAGCTAAGGGACAGTGTTCACACTCTGAGTTCAAGTCCCTAGTACAAGAAGGAAGGAAGGAAGGAAGGAAGGAAGGAAGGAAGGAAGGAAGGAAGGAAGGAAGGAAGGAAGGAAGGAAGGAAGGAAGGAAGGAAGGAAGGAAGGAAGGAAGGAAAGAAGGAAGGAAGGAGAGAGAGAGAGAGAAAGAAAGAAAGAAAGAAAGAGAGAGAGAGAAAAAGAGAGAAAGAGAGAAAGAGAAGTCAGGAGGAGGGAGGGAGGAAAGGAGAAAGAGAGAGAGAGAGAAAGAAATAAAGGAAGGAAGAATGAAAGAAAGAGAAAGACAAGAGAAAGGGATGGGAAGGAGAAACAAAGGATGAGGCTACAATGCTTGATAAGAAATGTACTCATTATCTTGCCCATGTAATTGTAACCCCTCTGTACAGTAGTTTCACAATAAAAAAGAAATACAAGAGAAAGAAAGAGAGAAAGAATGGGGAGAAAGAGAGAGGGAGTGAGGGAAAAAGAAAAGAAGGAAGGAAAGAGAGAAACAAGGCTAGGAAGAAGAAAAGAAAGAATGGGAGACAGTGACAGGAAGGAAGAAATGGAAAGGAAGGAAAAAGAAAAGGAAGGAAGAAACAAAGAAAAAAGAAGGAAGAGAAATGAAGAAAAGAAAGATTAAATTTATGGAAGTTATAAACAGAAAACATGTTTCAACTGCTAGCAGTGTGTGGCACCAGAAAGTTTTGAGTCTATGTGAAAACTTCAGCAAGAGATCCCTTGAACCTGTGATAAGCCACTCACTACAAATAGGAAAGGTTACACAAGATTCAGGAGTAATTTTGGACTGAAAAAAGGTATGTTACAGGAAAGGCTGTGTCTGCCAGTATAGAAACTGTGGCCATATTTCCAAGGTTGAAGCAGTTAATTAAGGATTAAAGATACCAACCAAAGCAAGCTTTGGTACCCAGATCAAGCCCACTGTCTTGTGCATGCTATGTAAATGCTGTACCAATTAGCCACACTTATAATCCTAAAGCAAATCTTCAATTGCAGTAGGGACAGTTGCTTCTGAAAAAAAGATGCCCATTAGAACCTATATTTGTAAAAGTGAAAATGAGTCACCAGGGAGTAAAATATGGAGATAAGTCAGGCTTGTCAGGTGGCTCAATCCTGTAATCTCAGGAAGCTGAGACAGAGGATCCAGGTTTGAAGCCAGACGAGGCATACATCCCTGAGATTATCTCCAATTAAGAAGTAAAAAGCCAAAAGTGGAGGTGTGTTTCAAGAAGTAGAGTACTAAGTGGAGGTGTGGCACAAGAAGTGGAGTGCCAGCTTTGAGGGAAAAAAAAGCAGATCAAGAGCATGAGTTCAAGCTTCAGTACTGGTGCACCACAAGCACAACAAATGGAGACAACTTCTGATCACAATATTCTTCCAAAGGGCTTTGGCAATGAAGCTTTCAACTATTGGGGATATTCCCAATCATGAATATCTGATTTTGACATCCAGACATTGATATTGTCATAGCTTTTGACCTATTTCTAGAAAGTCATTAGTAGCCAGATGGTACATCACAGTGCCTATATCACTTTATTGCATCACATGGATTTTGAATGTACTCATAATACAGGAGCAAGTATAATGTTATAAAATACTGTGGCAGAGACAAAGATCCCACATTTATGTGTTTTTATGTCTGTTGATAAATATTGTTGAATTGTTGTATTTTATGAATTACTGCTCACCTCTTACTGTGCCTAGTTTTTAAGTAAACTGTACTAGAAACGTATGTATTTACAGGAAGACACAATATATACAGGGTTCAGTACTATCTGTGGCTTCTAACTTCCACTGGGGGTGGAGATTGAAACATATTTCTCATAGGGAGGACCACTGTATTGTGAGGCTTCCATGAGTTAACACCAGATACCCTTCCCACTGCCTCTCCCTCCTATTAGTCCCAAGCCTCCAGGTAGTTCCTCTAGCTCCAGCTCAAATACTATATCACCCCTTGAAGGCCCTCCAGACACTTCCAGAGTGCAGAGTAACTCCTTCTGAGTACTTTCAGCTCTAGTCTGTCTGAGCTATTCACTTGCTCCTTCCTTGGATCTGTTAGACCTCTTCCACATGTTCCGGAACCTTCCCTTGTCCATTACCTTGTGAATTCTTTTAAGGACAGCTGGGAATTTGTTTCATGAGGCTGTCCCTTGTGTAGGGCCTGGCACAGAAGATGATGCAGTGAGTGTCTGTTAATCAAAGACTTTGGGCCAAACTATCCTCACCTGAAGACCTTCTCTGCTCCTCTTCCTTCCACCTGTCCTTTTGTCCTTGATGACCCCTCTGAAAGCTCCACATATCCTAAGCCTCCATCCACCAGAGACCTCTAAAAGTCTTCTAAAGAAGCTGCATCTTGGAATTCACTGCTCCTAATGGAACTTCTTACTCATCAAGGAAGACATCCAGCTATGCAGGGTTCTGATGGATCCACTGATGCAAGATGGCTGCCTGGGAGAAAGGTCTAGGAAATTTATTTACCCTTGTATCTATGCACTGTGCTCAAGTACACTGCATTTCCTTCAAGTGCAGTGGCTTAAGAGGGGCTGAACCTATGTGGCGGCTTCACATGGAATTTGGAAAGGAAACAGATTCTCTCTCAAATGTGCTCAAGCTGAGCTTGGTCAGGGGTAGCCATGTCTGTAGAGAAGAAAGGGCCAGACTCCATCATTTGGGCAGCATTCCACCCTACTTGGTGCCTTAGGTATATCAGGAGAGGAGACAGAGAAGTTTAAATCATTTTGCCAGTCCTGGGGCTTGAACCCAGGGCCTGGGCACAGTCCTTGAGTTGCTTTTGCTCAAGGCTAGCATTTTACCACTTGAGCCACAGCTCCACTTTCTGCTTTTTCTGTTTATGTGGTATTGAGGAATTGAACCCAGGGCTTCATGCATACTGTCTACCACTAAGCCACCTTTCCAGCCCAGAAGTTTGAATCTTGTAAGAAGCAACTCTAGATCTGTGTCCCCCAAGTTATGACTATATTAGCAAGGTCTACCTGTATTCAGGATGGGAACAGAAGGACAAGGAAGTAGGGGAGATAACATCCACCAGGTGGTAGGAGGCAGGTGACAGACTGTACCCAGGAGTCCAAGAGCAAGGACAGGAACTAGTGCGTCACGTAGTCATGGGCTTAGGCACCATCAAGTATGGCTCACTGGGTCCCAATTTTTGAGATGATGCAATAGAGACTGGGTAAAGGGATGGAACTATTAAGTGGCATAGCTGTGTCTTGAACCCAAGGTAGGCTGATTCTAAGCCTGGCTCTTCGTTACTCTACTGGCCCTGTCTGCCATGACCTGCACATGCTCTATCATGGGGCAGGGATTTCTGGTTACACGTTTCCTTATAATGCAGTGAATTCTGAGACATAGCTCCAAGGGTGACTCCAGCAGGCTGCAGCTTACCAGAAGCTTACCCTTCATAGTGCTCTGTGCTCATGTCATCTTGTGCAAACTCACTCAGCCCTGTTCCCAGAGACATTGTCCAACTTTGCTGCAGTTACAGTCAAGCCAGAAACATGTGTTTCTCTTCCAGCTCAATAAAGTCTTCTCTATTTCTCTGGCTTGGAATACTTTCCCTTTTCATTTCAATAGGTGCTTAGGCAAGGCTGTACTCCTCTCTCAAGACGCAGCCCAAAAATCTCTTCCTTCACCATACTTTCTTGGAGCTGTGTAGCAGAATAAAGCCACCTCTGCAAGGCCATAACCATCCCATAAATTTCAGGTCCAGTGTAGACATCCTGTGTTCTACATCGTACTAATTCCCACTGTACAATGCCACCCCCCCCCCATCTGTAAGATGTATCACAAATTTTGCTAATTATATGAGCTGATAGTACAAGGGAGACTTTTAGAAGTACATGAATAATCTTTGTAAGTTTAATAGCTGTGTATTTATCCTAATGTGGATTAGAATCTAGTAATAATTAAGAAAAAACATGGGTGCCTAAAATTTGTAATTTGTTGAATATTTGAGGCAGAATTAAATGAGCTTGTTTAAAGGAAAATAATTTGGTGTGTGTGTGTGTGTGTGTGTGTGTGTGTGTGTGTGTGTGTGTGTGTGTGTGAATTGGATTATGCTACTATTAGCATAAGGCTGCTGTAAGAAGAGCTTTTAGAGGTTTGGTCCAGGTCTACTTCTCCACCTGGGAGTAAGTGATCACAAACTTGTGATCATTTACCAATAGGTACATGCATGTAATTGTCCATAAGAGTGGGGATTTCATTTGTGCTGGAGCTTGACTCAGAGCCTGGGTATTCTCCCATAGTCTTTTCATTCAAGGAGTGCTCTATCACTTGAGACATCCTTCCACTTCTGGCTTTTTGCTGGTTACTTGTAGATAAGAGTATCACAGGTTTTCCTGTCCTGGTTTTGAATCTCAATCCTTAGATATCAGCCTCTTAAGTAACTAGGATTACAGGTGTGAGCCACCAGTGCCCAGCTTATGCAATTTTTACAAACAAGTTTATGATGCTGAGGAAGTTGAACACTTTGTATTTGAAGCCCAAGTGAATAGAAGAGCAGTGGTGTCATTAATATCCAAGGATGGGGAGGGTGTGGATGCATAGACAGGCAGGAGGAATTGTGATTCAGGACATATATTGTTTTTTGGCTTCTGTCCCAGTAAGAAAGTCAGAACACTTTCTGAGAGCTGGTGTTGGGTAGCAAGCCAAGGGCAAGGAGGTGGAAGCAGCTAAGGCTGAGATCATAAATGAGTATCCATCCTAGATGCCAAGCAGAAAGGCAGGCACAGGGGAATTTCTGGTTGTAGATTCATGACCTTGAGGGGCCCTAGACTCTCTGAGCCCCGAGTAGATTCTATCTGGGCAGTGAAACATATGGACTCAATTGTTCTAAGGATTCTCTTAGCTCAGACACTTGGAAGAAGTGGAATTAGTCAAGAAGTACATTCTTCAATGATCTGAGCAACCACCTTCTTTTAGACTTTGTTCTAGGTACTGAGAACACAAGAATGGCACATACCAGTGGCTGCCCTAGAGGGGCTTCCACATCTCCATCTTTTCCATAAATTAGCTCCAGGGGACAGACAAGCCCCAAAGTATAGAGTAGAAGGTTCTTTAGAGACTTATGAGGGAAATCCTCCTTAGGGTTGACACATGTCACCAAAGGTTGGGAAAGGCAAGGTCATTTGTGAAGGTCAGTGTAAGCTATAGAATGAGGAAGACCTGGAACATGCCCATTGTCACCCCCACCCTAGTGCCCAAGGCATTCCACTTCCATTCTGGGAAACCTCTCTGTTGGTTCTACTTAATTTATCTGTAAGTTACTTTCTGCCAAGTCTGCCTATTTGTTTCCTAGTTGTTATGGTCTCCAAGTGCATTTATTTATTTATTTATTCATTCATTCATTTGTTTATTTTTGTTAGTCTTGGGGCTTGAACTCTGGGCCTGGGCACTGCCTCTGAGCCTCTTTTGCTAAAGGTCAGCACTCTACCACTTGAGCCACAGTGCCACTTCTGGCTTTTTCTGTGTATATAGTAAAAAGGAATTGAACCCAGGGCTTCACGCATGTGAGGCAAACACTCTACCACTAAGCCACATTCCCAGCCCTCAAAGTGCTTTTTAAACCTACACCTCAAGATATGTATGTTTATACACATGTAATAGTATGCTAATTGGTTTTATAAACTAGAAAACAGACAAACATGGAAAATAAAATATGATTAAAAATTAGTGTTCATGGAAATTCTTTCTTCCTGCTTCTGCTTTGAAGGCCACATGTCTAGCAAAAACCCCAATACCTTACAATCAGATATAGGAGAAGGCAAAAAACTAGATAAATCTGTATTGTGCTTTATTATCTTTCAGGCTTTGTATTCACTGTTCTGCCTGCTTCATCCATTCATTTATTCACTCAATGGACTTTATTTTTTTTTTTTTTTTTGGTCCGGTCATGGGGCCTGAAGCATGGGCCTGGGCACTGTCCCTCAGCTCTTCAGCTCAAGGCTAGCGCTCTACCACTTGAGCCACAGCGCCACTTCCGGCTTTTTTCTTTTTGCTTATGTGGTGCTGAGGAATCGAACCCAGGGCCTCATGCATTGCAAAGGCAAGCGCTCTGCCACTGAGCCAACTTCCCAGCCCTCAATGGACTTTATTGTGCCTATTATCTTTAAGCACTGTGTTGGGCACTAGGGGAGAGAAGTGAGTAAGGCAGATGTAGATAGAGAGCTTACAATCCAGTCAGAGGAGACAATAACCAAATATGCAAATAAGCAAGGGAGGGGCTAGCTCATGAGCAGCCAAGAGGATGTGCCTGGGAATCAAGGCTATTATGGGGAGTTGGTGGACAAATGATCAGAGAAGGTCTTTCTAAACTAAGAACTGAGTAGGGAAAAAACACTATTTGGGGAAACAAAAAACTTTCAAGTCCATATGCTGAGAAAGACCTGGATGTCTGCGAAATGGAATGGAGGCCAACATGACTAGTTTAGAGGTGAGAAAAAGAGGGATTAATGTACTTTAAAACCCTAATGAGCCAAGTACCAATGGCTTGCATAGCACAGGTGTATGCACACATGTGCACACACATACACACCACACATACAGAAACACACTTAGAAATGCACAGAAAACCTAGTGGTCTTAAAAGCAAGGATATGACAGGATGTGTGACTCCTCTGTGTGTGTATATGTGTTTTACTGGGGATGGATCATATGGCTTCACATATATGAGGCAAGGGCTCTACCACTATGCTACATCCTCAGCCCCAGAGTGTGATTTATATGTCTGGATGATCCTTGCATCTGCTATGTGTATAATGGGCTAGCGGGGTTCCAGCACAGGTGGGGAGATCAGGAGGCTGCTGTATGGGTGTGGTGTGCCAGGATCAAGGAGAAAGAAATATAAGCAAGCAATTGCAAGATATATTTAAGTATCAGAACCTAATGCCTACCACATGCCCACGTAGATCCAGATTATCATCCCATTGCATCTAGAAGGAAACTGAGGCCTGGGGAAGTTCAATAGCATGTCCAAGATCCCACAGTGTGGAAGCAATAAAAGCAGGATTTATGGGGCTGGGAAGGTGGGTCAGTGGTAGAGTGCTTGCCTTGCATGCATGAGGCCCTGGGTTCAATATTGTCCTCAGCACCATATAAGCAGAAAAATCCAGAAGTTGCACTGTGCCTCAAATGAGCCTTGAACTGAAGTGCTGAGGGACAGCACCCAGGCCCAGAGTTCAGGCCCTATAACAGGAAAAAAAAAAAAAAAAGCAGGATTTACCTAGGGCTGCCTGACTTCCCTCCCAGCCTACTCAGAATTTGAATTTCATTTCCTGTTTCAGGGAATTATTCACCAGGACACTATAGGGTCTTCCTGCTTCAATCCTGAAAAATCCCCAAGCATTCCAAACAAAGGAAAAAGGATGGAGGACTATTTGACCTAGCAGTCAGTCAAGGGTATACAAGTGATTAGAATAGTACATTCCTCCTGGTTTCATAAACATTTTGAGCTCTAAGTGGGGAAAAACCATTCTTTCCTGTGGAGGGGGAGGAGTGGACAAGGAGGGTGGTGATGGTATATTTGGAAATAGAGAAAAGAAAAAGCTGCCAAGTTTTGCCTTCAAGGAAAACCCAGGGGTGCAGGCCAAGGCAGGGGAAGCAACTTGCCAAATCCCTCCTCACAGCCCCCAGAGTTATTCATGTGAAAAAGAAGGCATAATTGTCCCTGCCAAAGACATGAAGTCCTTTGCAGAGCACTTTGTTAGCAAAGCCTAGCATCCCTGTTACTATGCAAAGAGTGCTGGAATGTTGCCATGGTAACAGGCAGCTGGGTCCCTGAATCAGCTCCAGGCCTGCCTCAGCAGAGAGGCCCAAGTCTGTGGGGGCATCTTGTAGAGGCCAGGAGGGAGGGGAGATGGGTCTGTGTTTGGTGATGATGAGCCCTGAGTTCCTTTCCAGGTCACTGGGTTCTAAAGCCCATGTCTTCAGGAAGTATTTCCTGAGATTTCCAAATTCCATAAGCAATCCAGCTTGGAACCTTCTAGTCCCTTTTCCTAGTTCTCTCCAGGCAAGTTCTCACATCTTTTTTAGTACAATGTTGGAGATTGAACCCAAGACCCTGACATACATCAGTCAAGCACTCTACCAGTGAGCTGCATCCCTCCAACTTCTCTTTTCATTTTTGAGTAGCTACATAAGGAGAAAAAATAGAAACACCCAATTGCTGTGAAAATAAAATCTCTTATGTCACAAGTGCAGGAACAAACCAAAGCCCAGAGAGAGAAAGTGCCTTGCTGAATATTGCACAGCCTTTCCATGACAGCGTGACAGCACAGCTGCCTTGTCTCCTAATGTGTGTTTCACCAAACCACATGTTTTCCCTGGATGCTGGGGAAGGAGGAATATGAACCACCTACCGGACTCATTCATGTTCCTCAGTTTACCTGCATTACAAACCCAAAAGAGAGCTATTATTACTCCTATTTTATACATTAAGAAACTGAAGTTCAGAGAGGTTAAGGGATTTGCTCAAGGTCACACAGCTAGATAGAGCTGGTGTTTGACATCAAAGACTACCTTGGCACCTCACCACATATATGTCCTTGGACTTGACATATCATATGCACTTTTTTCTCCTCCATGTGAAGGAGAGGCACAATTTCTAAGGGAGGCTGAATGCTGTCCCTACATTCCTATTTATGACAACAAAGTGTTCTACAATAGACTACCAAACTGCTGTTTAGTGACGACCAGCAAACATTGATATGACTTTGGACTCCAGACTCCTCATTTCTATGGTGAATAAAATGCTACTTTGGGGTTGCTAAATAGATGAAAGTACAATGCATATCAAGGACATAAGTGCTCAATAAATATCAGTTACTAAAAGTAAAAGTGCTAGGCACTGGTGGCTCAAGCCTGTAATCCTAGCTACTCAGGAGGCTGAGAACTGAGGATGTTGGTTCAAAGCCAGAAAGTCTGTAAGACTCTTTTTTTTAATTTTTTATTGTGAAAATAATGTACAGAGGGGTTACAATTGCATGGGCAAGATAATGAGTACATTTCTTATCAAGCATTGTAGCCTCCTCCTTTGTTTCCCCTTCCCATCCCTTCCCAGCCTCCCCCCCCCACCCCTCCACATAATCCTCCCCACCCCCCCCCACCAAAGTTGTAAAGTTTGTTTTCGACAAAACAACTTGTACTTCTCATTGTATGTCTTTTTTTTATTGTGAAAATACTGTACAGAGGGGTTACAATTACATGTGCAAGATAGTGAGTATATTTCTTATCAAGCATTGTAGCCTCCTCCTTTGTTTCCCCTTCCCATCCCTTCCCAGCCTTCCCCACCCCCCAGTCTGTAAGATTCTTATCTCCAATTAACACACACACACACACACACACACACACACACACA